>NW_006785665.1:2990535-3014490 GCF_000442215.2 Lipotes vexillifer
CCCGCAGACTGAGGAGCGTCAAGATGGAGCAGAGGAAGCTGAGTGACCAAGCCAACACCCTGGTGGACCTTTCCAAGGTGAGTGGCAAAATCCGAAGACCCCGTAAAGGGTTCTCAGATGCTGGCATTTCAATTTCTCAGGTGTGGCTGTGAAGGCCTGGCCTTGGCCAAACTGGACAGTGCAGGACCAGGAAAGCAAAGACTGCTTCCTCCTTTGTTAAAAAATCATCTGGGTTCGAGTTCTTGACACTTGTAATCTACTAGTGCGTGTTGTTGACTTTTAAAACCTGGCATGTGTTTCTTAAATTCAGTCACTCAGGTCAGTCTTTGCTGGGATTTAATTAGCTGACCTACTACATCTTTTCGGTGTGTTGCTTGATTAGCTGTACACTGAGTTTGCACAGGGTGAAGCACACTGACGAGACCAAATGGTGATAATGGCGATGCTACTGCCTGGGTCACACTTAGGAGGATCCTTCCGGTTTGCCGTTATAATTGCAAACTCATTTTCTTGCATCCTGCAGTCCTTACAACTCAGCTTTTCTGGCCCCAAATTGGTGGTGGTGAGGGGTGCATTTCTTTATTTCTCATGAAGATGCCAAAAACGAGAGCCCTCCTTTGAGAGCCCTACTGTCATTCTGCGTTTCTGGCCCTGAACTGCTGTAAATACTGTAAAGGAACTCTCTCCTTTTGCAAATCTCTGGAGCGAAGGAATCGGAGGCTGCACCGTTGGCAGAGCTGAGTGTAGGCGCCAATGAAGGAAGGGCCTCCCCTCCTCAGCCCCTCCTCCTCATTGCCTCTTTTTTTTTTTTTTTTTAATTTGTTTTTTTATTTTTGGCTGCATTGGGTCTTCGTTGCTGAGTGCAGGCTTTCTCTAGTTGCAGCGAGCGGGGGCTACTCTTCGTTGCGGTGCGTGGGCTTCTCATTGCAGTGGCTTCTCTTGTTGCGGAGCACGGGCTCTAGGTGCGTGGGCTCAGTAGTTGTGGCTCGCGGGCTGTAGAGCGCAGGCTCAGTAGTTGTGGCGCACGGGCTTACTTCCGCGGCATGTGGGATCTTCCCGGATCAGGGCTCGAACCCGTGTCCCCTGCACTGGCAGGCAGATTCTTAACCAGTGCGCCACCAGGGAAGCCCCCTCATTGCCTCTTGATAGAAATTGTACATCAAATGTATAGCCCAGGGCCAGGCTGGCAGAACATTCCAGCAGATGTTGATTGTCATCATGGAACACATTCCCTGGGTAAGCAAGAGAAATTCCCTCAGGCCAATTAAGCCCCCTTTGAAGAGATGGTGCAATCAGAGAAATTGCCAGTTCTTGGGCCACGTGCAGGCACCTTGTTCAATGAAGGGATCAGGCCAAAGAAAGGGCCTCCTAAGCTTGGGAGGACTTCAGTCAGGGAATGTGTGGCTGGCACAGGTGGGGAGAAGCCCACAGGCTGTGTGCTTTGGATGGGGTGCTGTGGTGGAGTGCAGGGCTCCTGAGAGCCAGGAGGAGGCAAGGATGTGAATAGAATGCCCAAGTGCAGAAGGGAGCCCCCCATGGTCTTGGGTGCACTGCTTAAAACTCTTGGGTTCCAGTATCAGAAACCCATTGGAAGTAGGTTTTAAAATGTAGGTGTTTATTATAAGGATACAAGGAAGTCTCATTCCAGGCAGAACCTCAAGGCAGGCATGTGGTCAGACTTCAGGAAGGAGCTACCTAGAAGTGCCCCTCACCCTGGAAAGTATTTGCTCACCCTCTCTTCTCTCTCCTGTTCAAGTGCCTGCTTCAATTCTCTCTGTCTCCCTCTCCCACATCTCCTGACAACTTTCTATGCCCCCTGTCTCCATGGCAGACCATGGCAGGCCCCTATCCAGAGAGTACATGTTCTAGTTCTAGCCACAGGCAAAGACCGATTGGCTGTCCTCCTATGGGTCTTAATTCTAAATTCTCAGAAGGGATGAGATGACTGGCCAGTTTGGGTCACGTGTCCACCCTTGGGCCAATCAGCTGAGGCCAGCAGGGGGATCGGGTAGGGCAAACATGTCTGGGGACCCACACTGGGAGGTGCAGGAATGGCTCAGCAAGCCCCAAGATATTTCTTTTACAGGTAGCCATGTTTCTGCCTCCCCTCTCACCTGGCAGGACAGGCTGTGGCTGGTGTTCTCCTGGGAATAGCGGGCACACTGGACTTCCAAGCCTGCGTTTCTTCAGTGCCAGCCACCGCCTCTCACAGAGACAGGGCCCCGTGCAGAGCAGACTGGGTGAAGCAAAAAACTCAGTGAACTGGAAAGAGGCTCATGTGAATTGGGTGGGGGAACGAAACCATCAGTAACCTGGGAGCAAGTTACCTGGAAAGAAAGGGTGTGGAGGAGAGGGTGAAGGGAAAGCGTCTGCAGGGCTACTGGGAGTGGTGTGGGACCTGCAGGGAGGGTGAACTCTGACATCCATCCAGTCTTTATCTTTCCTCCCAGGAGACTCAGCCAAGGTCCTGGTAGCAGCCTAGCATCTTTCACACTGGTCCACGTTCCCCCTGGTGTCCTGTCACCAAGCAACAGAACACGGGAGACAATAATAACACTGTGTTCTCTCCCTTTTCTTTCTGTGCTTCGTCCTCCCAGCTCACCACCTTCCACCCCTGTCCTTTGGTCCTTTCTAGATTAAGAAAAAGGCATGTGGCTTCCACATAACACTTGTTGGATTGAAGAGCTCGCTCGTAGGGTGGCAGAGATGGGGTGGGGGAACGCTGGGATGCTTTATATGCTAGCTTCAGTGTCTTCCATTGAAGTGTAAAAATCATTCCCCACATCTGAGGCTCAACTGATCAAATAAGATGGTATCTGTGAAAATGCTTTGGGAACTATAACGGTTTTGCATGTGGTAGTTCTGATTAGGAATATAGATGAGGAAACCAAGGTCCAAAGAGACCATCCCAAGGTCGGGCTGTTGGAGAGCTGCAGCGCTGGGGCTGAGACCCAGGGGCCCGGATTCAGTCCAGAGCTCGTTAGGGTGCCCCTGCGGTCAAATAGATTTGTGGTGTTGTACATTCTGGGAAGAACCTGCACCCTGAAGAGGTTCTGTGAATGTTGATTAATGAAGGAAGCACTCTTGCTTCTAAAGTCATGCTCTCCTCTGAGGCGGCCACAGAAGAGTCCTGCCCTTTGCAAAGGCAGAGCTGCCTCACTCCACCTCTGTGACGGCTCCCTTTGGGGCTGCAGCCAATTTCCTGGTGGGAAGGTATCACTACATTTTCAATCCCCCCTCTCCCATCTCCTTTCTGGCTTCTCATATTTTGCCACCTTCCTTTACTGTTTTTTTTCGTTCACCTCATTCCCTACTACCTTGGCCCCCGCGGGCACCAATGGTTTCTGCATCTTCCTGGAGTAACTTGAAATTTCAGGTAAAATAGGATCAGGGTGTCACTGGCAGATGACCAGAAGCCCCTAGAGCCACAGTGCCTGCAGGTGGGGTTTGGGAAGGTACAAAGCAACCGCCAACCTGGCCCACAGGAACACCCGAGAGCATGAAGCCTCCCAAGAGCCTTGCTCCCAAGTCTGATGTCACTTGTTAGATTGCAGGGAGAAATGTGACTGTCACATAGATAAGGGCTCTATAGACCAACCCGGGGAGCCAAATTATAACCAGAAAGTTGTCTGGTAAGAGGATAGTCAGAACCATGGTGGTACGGTTGGAACAAAAGTGGTTTCATTTCAATTAAATGAATTGAATTTGAGAGATAGGTAGACGTAGGGTGGGCAGGACTTTGTACTGGTGAGATATGGGGCCTGAGGGAGAGGATGACACCCAGGTTTCAGGTGGGGACAGCCTGAATGAATGGCCTCTCATGGAGCCAGGGAACACCAGCAAAGAGCAGATGTAGGACCGAAAATGGTGCACTTGGCACAAGCTGCCTTCGTTTAGTACTGCTCTGACCTGGTTTTATAACTTAACTCTCAGAAGACAAGTTTATTTTATTACACTAAAGTTTGATTTTATTGGCAGTTCCCTGGAGGCACCCCATTTTTGCTCCCCTGCTCTCACGACCTTGTTCAATGTTCATTCACAAAAGCTTACGGAACACCTGCTCTCCAGAGGCAGGCCCTGGGCTGGGCCCCCTCGGGAGTCTTCTCTCCTTTCCTTCAGCCACTCAGGTCTCGGTGGGAAACGCTGAGAAACTTTCTAGGTATATGGAAATAATTTGTGGCGCAAAAGGTCTTTTCCCATCAGTTAAACTCCTACATTGGCCAAAGGATGGAAGGGACGGTGATTCTCCCCTGTGCCAGCACTTTATTCATTCATCAGTTCTACCAACATCTTTTAGTGCCGACCACGTGTGACAGACGCCCTTGCTAGGCATGTTGATGTACACTTGTCCATCAAAAAATGTTAGTTGAGCATCCCCTATGTGCCAGATGCTGTTTTAAGCCCTTGGGACACATCCGTGAACACAACAGGCGAAGGGCCCCGCCCTGGAGGAGCTTTCCTTCTAGTGGAAGAAAACAGACAATAATAAGCAGAAGAAACAGCAAATTAGCTAGTGTATTAGAAGGTGGCATGAAGAAAAGAAGAGTTGAGCAGGGTTAGCGGGATCAGGGGTAGTGGGTGGGAAGAAGCTGCCATATTAACAAGGGCATATGGGAGGAGATGATTTTTAAGGGGAGGCTGAGAGGAGGTGAGGCTGTCGGCCATGGGATGTGTGGGGAGTGAGCAGTGGTGACAGGGTGGGTCCCTGGGACACTGGGAGATGGCACCGAGAGCAGGAGGTTTACTGGGGACACCATCAGGACAGCACCTGTTGGGGAGCGAGGGAAGCAGGATGGGGCAGAGGGAGAGTCTGAACTGTGATATGATTGACAAAGGCCTCTACCAACCCACGGGAGTTCCGGAGGTGGACTGGCCCTTCAGGGGTGTCCCAAATTGAGGCAATGTCCCTCCTCATTGACCAGGCAGGAGAGGGGCTGTAACCTCAGCGAGGCAGCTCCCTTTCACTACAGCCCAGTCCTGAGTGAGTTACGTTGTACGTTGGACATTCTGGCTGCTGTGTTGAAAGTTGGGGCCGGGGGGAGCAACAGCTTTATAACTATGTGTTGTTATTATTAACTCGTATTTCAGAAGGCAACCAAGCAGAGAGGTTAAGGGGCATGAGGGAAGGCACATTATTAGTGAGTGGCAGATGTGTGCTTGAACCCTGGCCTACCAATGCTAAGTCTATTGCATTGTCCGCTCCCCACCACAGAGCCGTCTCTTTCATCAGTAGGTGCCATTGCCCTATGAGCTGAGAGGTTGGACGAAGTAAGAACATGAGGACACTTCAGGGACGTGTTCTATTTAAGAAGAAAGTGCTGCCTTTCCAGTCTATGTATTTTCTAATCTATTTTTATAAGTAATATACATTATTTTTGTAATGAAACAACAACAAAAACACACACACACACAAACCCACTGTGCCATTTGAGCCTCCAAGTCTTCAAGAAAGTAAACTGTTTCTCTGTCCTTGGCCAGATCCGACACGGCCGGTGTGGAAGTTGATCCCTGGAGGAGTTGTATTTCAAGTGCAATCTGGAGGAGTATTTCATTTTTCCCATTGCAGATTCCTCTGCAATGACCTGTCGTCTCCCTGTCTCTCCAAACAGATGCAGAACGTCATGTATGACTTAATCACAGAACTCAATGATCGGAGCGAAGATCTGGAGAAACAAATCGGCAGTCTGGAGTCTAAGCTGGAGCACCTCACTGCCAGCGTCAATTCCCTGCCCCTGCTCATCGCGGACACCCTGCGCCAGCAGCAGCGGCAGTTCCTGTCTGCCCTCACGGAGGCCCGGGGCGTCAGCGTGGCAGTGGGCACCACCCACACCCCACTCTCCGACAGCCCAATCGGGGTCAGCTCCACCTCCTTCCCAACCCCGTACACGAGTTCAAGCAGTTGCTAAATAAAACTCCCCACTTCAGAAGCATTACCCATAGGTCTTAAGATGCAAATCAACTCTCTCCTGGTCGCTTTGCCATCAAGGAACATGCAGACCAGGGAACGTAAAGAAGAGAGACCGAGCTAATTAACTAACTCATGTTCATTCAGCGTGCTTGGTTTGATATGCCTTGAAACCAGAAATCTGATCTCTGTTTAGGTGCCTCTACTCGGGAGCAGCAAGAGGAGATGACAGGAAGCGACGCCTCTGGTAGGGCCCTTGCGGCACAGTTGGTGGAGAACAGACACCCACGTTCAATCTCAGGTCTTCACGTGGTGGGGGGTGGGAGCTCAGATGCACTGAAGTAGCCGGCAGTGAAGCCAGCCCGGAGGAGGGTCCCGCGGGGGGAGGGCATGGTGTCAGGCTTGGGGGATGGGTTCCTCACCCCGGGGTCCTCCAGCCCACCTGTCTGCGTTCCTTCTGTCTAAGGAAGCCCCTGGATGACAAAGTAAGGGAGAGCTGCCCACAGCTTTTGCCAAGACAGGCATGCTTTCCTGCCATCCCTCGCACAGTCATAAAACAAAATTTAGACTGAAAGAAAAATAGACAAAAAGCCAGACTTTCCATCCAATATTAATACCCATATAAACCTGTGTATTTGCAAGCGTGTGCATGTACACACACACACATACACATCCCACAGTCAACCCAGGTCTTTTCTGGTTTGCACTTGACCCAAATAAAGAGGGACCTGGTACCTTACCCTGCACGCAGTAGGCACTCTCTAAATGCACGTTGAGTTGGTCTGAATCCGGATGTGGGTGCTGTCAGTTCAGGTAGTTTGCCAGTGTCGGCCACGTCCTGAGCTTCACTGAAGATGCAGGTTGCTTCAAACACAAAACAGGGTGCTTTGCCCTGGGTATGCACCATGCTTGCTCTGAGATGAATGACAAGACAAAATTGGCATTCTGGAGAGATAAGCAGCCTTCTAAAAATAACAGCTTCTGCAGAGTTTTCATCTTATATCCAAACAAGCTGTGTTCCACTGGAGCGCATGATCAGGTGTATGTGTGTGAGGGAAGGGGGGCGGGATCTGTGCATGCGAGCACACACATGCACCAACAGGTGCGACCCCAGGACACCTGCATGAATAGAAGTATTGTCAGGGGGGTTTGCTCAGTGATATTTATCCAGCAACAGGTTTACAGCCCCAGATGTTAGGAGCGCAAAGGGGCCAAGTGCCTCACCTGAGAGCTGGGAGAAGTGATGGTGAGTGGCCCAGCTGGTCCTTTCTACCTGACCTAAAACCACCTCAAAGTGTAAGGTTATGAGGATAAAGGGAGCTTCTAGGGAACGCTGTGGGTAAGATAAGGTGACAGGGATTTGTCAGTATCCTGTTCCTGCTGTGCCACGTTAATCTTGGTGCAGAAACTATTGTAATACATCTCAAACTCCAAGGGACTCCAGAACATCCAGATCCAGTGTATGACAGGCATTGTGAGGAGAGGGCGTGGGGATGCATGATATTTTCCTCACTCCATCATCTAACCATGCATAATGTTTGTGACATGAAAACCATCATACTAATCATCACATTTCTCATTCTGAGGTCTTTGACGTCTGCTTGTGGGGACTTAAATCATACTGTAGGGAATATTTCATCTGTTTAGGGTAAAACAGAAGGGTATCATTTGTGGATGGCTGTCCTGTTGGGTTTCACTTTGTACAGGACATCGCCACTTTTCCAAAGGCAGAGTCTAGCTGTGAAGACTTTCCCTCTACAGCCCTGGGCCTGCTCTTCTAAGGTCAAGGGAATCATCAGACAGCAAAAGGTAGACCACCCTAGAAAGGCCACTCTTTCAAGAAGATCTGGTCTCTTGTTCAACCTCTTCTTATATCTCTTATCATTGCTGTGCTGTTCCCTTGATGCCCTCATTTTTATCTTGATAACTCCTTTGAGCATTTTCCTTGGTTGCTTTGCACACCATAGATGCCACACTTGCTGCTGGCTTTAAAATTTTTTTGCTTGTCCTTCTAACTATTGATTATCTAAAAGATCCCTCTCCTTTTTTATGTCCCAGGAATGGTGCTCCTGTTTTCAGTGACATATATACATATAAACTGACCATATAAACTGAACATATAAACAGACCAATAAGCAGATGAAATAACCATGCAGTTTCTTTGTGGCGTTAGTTCATTTCACAAAGGAATGAAGTGAAGAGCGCTGACAGGTCAACCTGGACATGCCATTCCCAATCATCTAAGCTACAGCCCTCAATTCTTAATTCCTAGTCATCCTTCCCATTCCCCTGTAACCCTGTGATGTGTGTGTGTGTGCGCACGTGCACACAAATAGGGATTTAATCTGAATTTCAAACAAATGGCATGCAAGATTCCACTGCTACTCCTCCTGCCAAAAAGTGTGTGCAGACTGTCACTGACCCATCGCTGTCTGTGGGTGACTCTTCTTTAATCCACCACTAATGCTATTCACTTAGGTAAATCCTGACGACCAACCTAGCAACACTAGCAAAGAGAGTGGTTGGAGATATCTCCAGTAGCAGTAGCCACTGGCATCCTAGAAACATATGGGCATTTGTAGCATGACTGGACCTATTGGTAGTGCAATAGCTACGTATGGTTTTTATCCTTGGCGAAAGAGTACTTACTCTTCGGGAACAAAAAAAAAAGTGATCAAATCTGCATGTTGATCCTGCAATGGTAAATGGGAGGCTGCTTCTCTGTACTGGTTTTTCAGCTTTATGTGGGGAAGTTGCCCATTCTCCTGCAAGTACAATCAACCCTTGATGACTTAGGTATTGATTATCCAGGGTGTAGCTCACCCAGGTTTTCCTCCTACAGCCTATCTTTTGGTTAACTCCACTGAGCCTCAGCATCTTAGTCGGATGGGAAAAGGGGGCAGGTGGATTCTCATGCCATGCCTTCTTGTTCTGTAATTTCAAGTTTGGTGGTGGAGGAGGTTTAATTATCTACTCAAGAATTGGCTATATGGAAAAACTATTAATTAGAGTAACCTCACTCCAGTACTGAACTGATTGAGTTCTGCCCACTCCTGGAAGGATGATCCAGTGGCAGAGCCCCTACTAGAATCCTTCTGATAACTCAGTGTCAGGTAAAAGTACTCTAATATTCCCTAAAATATCTAGACACTTGAATTAAAAATACAGAGCCACCCCCTCATCGCTTAAGCCATATTATAGCTTCATGTACTGTAAAGTCAGGGATATACTGTGATACTTTAAGACCACTAATCTCAGTGGAATTTCAGGACATAGCATCAGTTGGTAAATTATACCAGACTAGGGAGTCACTCCTCCTTAGATTGAAGTCCAAATAAAAGTCTGCATCTTTCGATCAAAGGCCACATATGTGTGATCATCATCGATAAATTTATCATGAAGTGTCTATGAACTGCTCTTGCCATCCTCATAATATGTAACTTCATGACATCATATCTCTAGAAATGCTTAATGCAATGCAAAAGAACAAGAGGGGTAAGGCCCTGCATCACCACTAACCTCTGACCTCAGCAAGTACCAGTGGTGTAACAACAATCTCATAACTGAAGAGGTATAGAAAATGTGTGTGCAAGTAATTTCCAAAGTGCTGAGCAAGTGCAAACTATTGTTATTTATTAAAGGCCAAGAGGAAACAGCATTGAAGAAACAATGATTTTAATATATAATATTTGAGGCTTTCCCCCTTAGATTTTTGATAATTTCTTGTGAATGAGTAATGATGGAAGAGAAGAAAACTAGAGGTGCAGAATCAGAATAAATAAAACTGTAACACTGGATCCACATCTTTGGCCAATGAATATAACCACCTCATACCTCAATTTCTCTATGCTTAAAATGAAGGTAATAGTTAATATTCTTAAGTACAAAGTATTCAGTAGATTTTAAAATGAAATCACTATTGCCAACAACAGCAGCCCCAACTGACTCTGTCAAGTCCACACTTTGATGTTGCCTCTGAATGTAGTCAATAGTTACCAAAAAGTAATTCTTACATATCAACCTATGTGAAATTAGCAGGGAGAAGTATGGGATTAGCACATAGTCTCAGGACCTCCGTCCTTCAGAGCACACCTCAACAAACAGTGCACCCCAAATTAAGAACCAGTGTTTCATCCCAGAACCCATGGTGTTGCTACCATCCCAGTACCACAACTGAGACACTATGAAGTCATTGCACTACCAGTAGGTTACTGCTCTTTTAAAGTTACTGCTTTTAAATCCTAAAATACGTCCCAGTTCTACACAATCATCCTACTTCCCTGGACGTTGCTTAGAAGCAGATGAAGGCTCCATCAGTGGCCATTTGGCTGCCCCTGTTGACTCTGCGGCATTCGGTTTCAGTACCTTAGACAGCTATCCGGTGGCTTCCTGGTAGGCGGGAGCAGCCCCTTCCCTTCCCTGCAGTCAGTCAGCTTAATGACGCCCTGGACAGTATCCCTTCCTTCTCTACTGCCGCCAAAGTAAACACTGTGGGAACGGGATCATTGAGACCACTAAGAAAGGAGTGTTACAGGGATAGCAATATTAACTGTCTGCCTCTGGCAGTAGAATATAGGTGAGCGCTCTTCATCCTGAAAGCTTGTGCCAGGCTGCGTGAATAGTTAACACTAAACTCCTGTCAGACAAGTAATATGTAGATTTTTACTAAAATAGACCGAAGCTTATTAAAAGTACTCAGTGCAATGGTATATAAATACATACAGATAGAGAAAAAAAATAACTGTGACCTTTTTTTCTTACACCATTACTGGAAATGCCCAAACGTGAACTGGAGTTCCCTCTGAACAAAACCATTATCAAATCATCAACGTATGACCTCCAAATCTAGGTGCCAAGTGCCCTGCCACAGTTGTTTACACACCTGAGAAACGTGTTCTGGAAGCTGTACTCTTGGGCCTGGACCATGTGTTGAAACAAACAAAAGAGACGTTGTGACCAACCAAGCTGATGGAGGAAAAGCACAAAATTCAACATCAACCTATAGTTCGGATCCCAAAGAGATGCTGAATTTATAGCCAAAAAAAAATTTATATATATATATATATATATATACATATACATATATATATATATATATATATATATATAGAGAGAGAGAGAGAGAGAGAGAGAGAGACAAAGCAAATATCAATCTGATCAGAACAGCCAACATCCAAGTTCACAGAAGGACAGGGAATAAACAACATTCTCTAGCTGTGTCATATTGTCTCAGTCTTTGACTCTCAACCAGGACTGATCCACCTTCATCAGACACACTTTTTAATGGCGCAACAACTCAATGCTGGTCCCAGACTCTCCATTCTGCACTGACCAGAAGAGAACAACAAGAGAGCAACAGATGTTAATGGAGGAAATATTTTCACGGTGAACTCAGAAACTGATGTGTTTATATTCAGAATCAGATGAGCTTCTGTATGAATTTGCATCTTGCCTCTGTACTGCTTGCTATTTTTTAACGATAGGAGAAAGTATAACAGTTTATTTTAAATATGAAATATATTGCTATATTATAAAATATATTGTAACTTTCAACTAACATTTTGTATCAAACTAGTCTTTAGCAGGTCCGGTGTCAGCCTGCTCTCCCAACGACTGTTTCTGAGTACACATCACTGTTAGTGATTGCCTGACACCCAGACCAAGGGTCCTCAGCCTACAGAACTGCCATATTCTAATTCTCTGAGACGTGACTATTAGACACAAAAGAACACTGTTCCCAGCTTAGATGACTAATTCTACCCTAAATTCTTTCAAGCCATTTCAGAAGAGATTTTAAAAGCCATCACTCCTTTAGTAGCTGTGCAAAGCCAGTTTAATAAAAGTGCAGACTCTTTCTATATAAATGCAAAGACTCTTCCATAAATGATATGTCTCAAACACAGTCAACTGGTGTTTCCTGTGGCAATTTCAGAATGGGGCATAAGGAAGAGTCTTGTTCTCCTGTGACACAAGAGACTCAAAATTTTAGGCATTATAAGTTTCTCTGTGTCAGAGTATAACTGGGCTTGGAATTCCATTTACCCGGGGCCCAATGAGAGGCTGGTGTGCAGGCGTGCTTTCCTGAGTCAGCAGTGCCCTAGAGGGTGTGGGGTTTGCACATGTTTATCCACAACACCGAGCACAGCTCCTGAGGGACTGAGGGGAAGAGGCGGGACACGCAGAGAGCTGGGCTTCCTTTTCTGCTAGTTTACTCCAGCTGGGGGGAAGGAAGAGTTTCAATCAAGATATTTTCCTTTACTGGCAAAATTGTGGCAAATTCTCTACTTTGGCAACTATGATATCCATGCCCCACCTTCTCTGAGATACACGTGTAGAATTTCTCACTTCCCTCCTTTGACTGACCAAAGGACTATTTGTAGATGAAAACAGGATGTGTTTGGTTATAGAACAGAGGTTTCCTAGAATCAGTGGGCCTCCTCCCAAGGAGGACCCTCATTTGTTGCCATCACTCGGTATAGTATTGCACAGGTGCAAACCAAGTAGCATCAGGGTAGATTCAACTGAGTAAACGCATCTCTTCCCTCCACAATCTCTGACAATTCACCCAGATATACTGATAGTGCAAAACGGCAGGTTTTCTCCTGGGAAAAAGGCTGGAACCCTCTCACACTTCCATTCATTTGAGCTTAAATATAGGTAAGGCTGGGGCTTCAATGGTATTAGTCATGCCATTCGAAAGAGAAAGATCTAAATGCCCAGTTTCAATCTGCTTGTGTAGCTGAGACCTAACTTGCACACACATTTTATTCTTATTGAGCTGAGTTCTCTCAGTTCTCTCTCTCTCTGTACTGCTCCTCAGTAACATGTTAGGCAGAGCTTCATTAAAGCCATCAGAACTCCAGGGCACCAGTTTTTAGCAAGTTACTCACTCACTGGGTCATGGAAATTAGTTTTTCTCAATTTTATAATTGACTGATGAATGTACTGGTGGTAATTGATTTATCTCATAATACTTTTCTGCTACTAAATAGAGCTGTCTCTTTTGGCTTTTTCCTTCTAGCCTTTCTCAGACTAAGACTTGTACATTTATAGAGAGTGTTCTGATTTTCTACTCAAAGTTATTATTCGATCTAGAGTCAAGGAAACCAATACAAATTCCTGATTTTGGGAAAACAGACCTTTTGACAGTAATTCAGGTATATAGCTATATGCTAACCCTTGCTGGTCAAAGCGTGGTCCATGGACCGGCAGCATTAGCATCACCTGGGAACTTGTTAGAAATGCAGAATTTCAGGCCCCACACCAGACCTACTTAATCACATTGGGCATTTTAACAAGGTCCCCAAGTGATCTGTATACATATTAAATGTTGAGAATCACTGGCCTCACCACACAGCAGTGGTAACCAACAAAATTAATAATCAGAAAATCAAGCCATTTCTTCCTTGACCCTCATCTACAGAATTATTTGAGGAAGTAAAGGTTCTATATGATCATAACAATAAAAACAAATGCATCTTAAAATTCCCCTTGAGGTCATATAGCTTGAGTGGTGTACACAAAGAAGCAGTCTTTTCCCAGTCTAATTTTAAAAGTACGCACTTCATTGCCTTGAGCCACATCAAAGCACCTTTTTAAGGTTTTCATTTTAGTGTATGCTGGCAGGGCCATCAGAATATCAGGTGGCTCCTCAGGGCAGGTCCCCTGGAAGGCCACCTGGCTTTCTGCTCAGCATAGTACAGAAATAGCTGCATCTGTGTTCCTTCCTTGAGAAACTCACCAAGCCACCAGTGGGAACTCTCCTCCCTACAGGAAACTAGCAAGAGAATCTAGTTTAACCATCTAGAAACATTCCTAATCTCTTTTAAAACCAAGCCTCTTATTCATTACACCAACCAGACACTCCGAAGTAAGCAAGGAAAGATGTGAATTGTGATATTGGCGCCATAAATCGATATGTACCCAGAAACAGTTATGTTCTGAATTAATGGCTTTAACCTGTTCATTGTAAAAAGTGCCTTGGACTTCAATCTAAAGAGGTCAGTATAAATATATATGTGTGCGTGTGACATATGTAGGCAAACATTTACATATTTATACGTACATAGGTGCACACACATATACCCGCACATTCATATATAATATATACATACATATATAAATGCTTCGTTATATATCATATTGCTATTCACAGCTCCATTTCTTTTGTCTGGTCCTATGTTTATTTGTTTAGTGAGACCTTTACATAGAGAGGTTCTATTCAGGACATCGATGTATTTTTTTGTTTGTTTTTTACTTTTTATTAAAAAGGTAAAGGATATTAAAAAAAAAAAAAAAGTCAAGTGCCTGAAGGTTTTGAATGGAATTGTGGTCAACTTTCTCAGGTCACCAAAAATGAAACCGAGTTTGCCTTTGGGAACAATTTTTCTGTTTCAGTGACTTTGTTTTCCCTTTGCAGGAGTGCATAAGTAAGAGTGGTTACAGTGATTCTATAATTTCATTATAATCCATTTTAAACATTTTAACAAAAGCAAACCTTTTGTTCAGTCTAGTGCCCAGTTCTCTTCACACATCAGCATCAGAAGGGCCTGGTCTTTGTGAGCTAGGCATGGTTTTGTTGGCATTGGACAGACTAAATTGCAGGGGATGGGGCTTAAATCAGCTCTAAATATTGCTTCCTTTTTAGCAGCACACACAGAAGGACAAATAGGAAGTTCTCTCCCTGAACCAGGTGAGAACCTGTCCTAGAAGGCCGGCAGAGGAACCCCAGTGAACTTTCTAGAGCTCCTGTGCCCTGCCTTTCTACAATAGTACAGTCACCTGTATCAATCAGCCTGTCTACCTTAGCCAGAGGTCTTTTCTTTCTATGGTGTGACAGCTTGTAAGGGACCCACCTCTCTGGTTAGAAGCCCCCCAGAGCCCCAGGGGGAAGTCATCAAGTTTCCATGGCTCTGCTCATGAACTCAAGGAGGAATTTTACTTCTTCAAACCAACTAAATCTTCTCTCCAGTTCCCTGCCCAAGTGGCAACGCCCTCATGACAGCCAGGGCCAGGCCAGAGCGGCAACGCCCAGTCACGGTGTCAGTCAGAAGAGACATTGCAAAATGTCAGAGGGCACCAGAAAGACAACAGGTCTCTCCAGCTGTCCTCACAGCTGCAGCCACATTTGTGGAATCGTCATTAAGAAGGCTTGGCAAATCAAGTTCCCCAAATTGAAACCCCCCTACCCTTACTTTCCTCCCCATGAATTTTTCTGTAGCTCTAGACAAAAAAAAAAAAGAAAAACAAAAATGCAACTTAGGTGCTTTCAAAACACCTAAAAAGCACCCCTATTTGGGACTTTTTCTAAGTTAAAATATTTTAAAAATATCTATCTAGCTATATTTCTGCTGTTCTTCCCAAAATTCCTTATGAATGGATACATACACCAACTCAGTGATTACGAAATAACAATACTTCGTACTTACAGACAACCTTTCATCCAAGGACCTCAAATGTCAATAAGTTCGTCGTCACTCTGTGAGGTGGATGACAAACATTACTCCCATTATTCAAATGGGAAAATTGAGCTAGAGAAAACCGAGCAGTAAATGACATCTAAGTCAGGAGTTAAGCTGAAAATACAACCAAAGATTTTTCAGCACATTTTTGGGATGGGGGGAACGGAAACTTGGTGGCTCAAATTCTATTGCTGGCCACCTTTGGATGAGTAAGACCAAGAATGTATGTCGACCATATGCCCAGACCCAGGCTTGGAATGTAAATGGTGGGCTAGTTTGTGGGTTTGGAGGTCTGGGTGGGAGACTGCATCTCTTTCTTTGTGCGAAGTTTGAGAGTTGTGCCGTTGGGGGTAAGCTGAGTCTATGGCCTTTGCCACTTCCTCTTGAACTGAAGCTGGAGAGAAGGGGCATTTTTTAAATGTTCTGGCAAATGCTGATACAGTATGACGGCATTCAATAAAAACAAGAAGAGAACTGACACAAACACAGAACCAAAAATGCAAGCGGCTGATTTCCTTTAATTTTATCTTCTTCCTTCCCTATGTCTACAGTTGTGAAAACAGGAATTTTTAAAGGAGGAAATCTTAATTTAGATTGGAAACAGAGCCCCCTGGAAAAAGTTGCCTCTTTAATCAAGGGTTACCCTGGCGTTGATGGCTGTGTCTGACTCAGGAGATTGGCCCTGCCAACAAGTAGACACGTGAACGGCTTTAGTGCCTAACCCAGTTTTGGTTTTGGGGTTTTGTTTTATTTTTTTGCCTAACCCAGTTTTAACAACCTAGAGAGAAGTTGAGAACCTTGCCCAAGGTGAGCAGCTGTTATCAATGAGGATGTATAGACACACTGTTGTGTGATAAAGCCGCTTGCAGCTATGTTCAAATAAAGGATCAGGCAGTAACACAGTACAGTCATTCCATTTATCTGAGCAAAGGTTCTCAATCTTGGCTTCACGCTGGAAGCACCTCAGAAGCTTTTGAAAACATCCAAGCCAGTGCCCCCAAGCCCCGAGATTCAGAAGGCAGAGTCTGGGGTGGGGCCCGCACATTTCCCTGAAGCCCCCCAAGGGGTTCTTAGGGGCTCTCAGAGTTGAGGGCCGGCCCAGAGCTTGCTGAAGTGAGACCCGCAGGTGCCCAGCCTGGCCAGTGCCCCCTGGGATCTCTACCCTCCCGAGTTGGCAAGGAGCCATTGGGGAGGGGGCAGGGGAGACAAGATTTGTATAAAGACGGGGATTTGCTTGAAACTCCGTTCCTTTCATCCTGCCCTCGTTTCTTTTCAGTTCTGGACCCATGAACCTGTGTTCATTTGCATTTGGCTCTACACATATTGGCAAACAATGCCGCCAGGTTATTGTTCACTCAGTATTTCTCTGCCTGGCTGCCGCAGCCTTCTACTTTTGCCTGACATACAGTCTGTCTGGGGCTTAATGTCTTTCTTTGGCCTTAGCTCTGGGCGAGGATTAGCTGACGGGCCATCCCAACATTTTTCATTAGGCAAAAAAGGTTAAGATTAAAAATAACATGTTGTCCTTGCTAGTAGGTGTCTCATTAAACCTAACGAAAACAGGGTAATCTGCCATGTGACGCTCATGGATCCTTTCCTAACTACATTTAACCATTAAGTCAAATGGCTCCTATCCTAAAGAAAACTTGACCCGTTATTACATTATGCATACCCACGAAAGCTGGGGGAAAGGGACATTAGAACCGGAAAGTGGGCCCCGTTCTCAGAACTGGACAATTCTGCTAAATTCAGGGCCCTCTGAGTAAGACTGCCCCCTGCAGGTCAGACAGAAATACAGCAACCGAGGGAATCGGAAACTCCTCAGGCATCCGGGAAACTCATTTGTCAGTCACGTCCCTTACCTTACACAGAGGCAATGGGGGGCAAGAGAAGTGATTGGCCCAAAATCAAACAGAGAATTTCTGCCTAATTGGGCAGAAACAGGACTGGAACGTTGCCACCGCCTGTTGAGAATGCCTTCTGTGCGGGTGTGGAAAGCTGAGGCCTGCCCAGAGTCTCACCACGTTCTTCCTAGATTCATCCTCATCAATTTTGCAAATGTTAGATAAAAATAAAAGGCCCTGCTTCCCGCACACACATGTTCACACACACACATACACATACACACACCACATTATCAATCTCTCACTGAAAACAAAGATATGCATATTGAGACTGGCCAAACTAATTCATCATGTATTTTATATTCCAGAGGCATTGATCATTTTCACTGTTATCTGCCTTTAGTTAAAGAATTTGGAGCTAATACTTGCAAATCTACAAGAATCCCCACTGGTTAGGAAACATTAGATTATTAAAATGATGCAATTTTATATCCAGCATTACAGTGGATTATGCTAATGGTGGTCAAGGTTATTAATCTTTATTTCAGTCACTACTGCACATAGTACATGAACACTAGCCAAAATTAGCTTTATCTTTTATTTTTGTAGCATGAATTTGAAATTTACACTTCATTTTTTTCCGAGAACAAGTCACACTTAATATTAAGCATCTCTTTAAAGTGCAATTTTGTCCCCTAGAAAACCAAAGGTGGAAAACACGAATGGAATATGTTACTGCTGCCTATGGGCGATTTCCTCTTTACTTAGGTAAAGCTTCTTTCCAAATCTGTTCTACCTCCTACTCTCCAACACTAGGGTATCACTTAAAAGCCATCAAGTATTTCTCAAGAAAGAATACATATAGCAGTGGGGCACCCACACCCCAGTCACTCATCAAGGGATATGTCAGGTCTTCTGTAAGCTCCTGTACACCATGATTCAATTGCCCTTTCTTCTAACACCCTCCTCACCTCCCACCTCTTGGAATGAGCAGGTAGGTACATAGCTCTGCCTGAACATCAGAATTTAGGAATCCTAACTGATTTATACTTAAGGTTTCCTAGAGAATTTTTCTAAGGATGAAAATGCAATGTTTACTTGACTCAGAAATTTGGGAACCTAAGATCCAGTTTGGTTTTGGTTCAAATGAGAAAATAATCATCTAGTATTGTCTGAACATCATCAAGAGGAGGTGACATCCATTATTCATTACCTCCACAACATCCATTCCCCCAATTCTGCAGCCCATAGTACAAGGATTTTAATTTGATGAATTTGCCCTTCCCCCATCTCCACTGTGCATTTGGGTAGGAGTAATCCTACTTCCAGACCCATGGTGGACCAAGGCAGGCTAAGGCAATTAGAGGGACTCATCACCCTCACGAAGGGATGGGCATATGGCCCAAATTAAGCCAACATGAGCAAATGAATCTCAGAGCCAAGGCTTAAGCAGGAGCTGCCAGGAAAAAAACAGTCTTCCCCAGGAAGGTATGGTACAGATTTTGTCAGGAACTGATGTGCCCTTTTGTTTCATGAGGGAGAGAGTGGGGTTGACAGGGGGCCAACACATGGAACATGAGGTTGAAGCCAAGACCACAGAAGGCAGAGAGGAGAGGAAGAGAGAAATGGGGGTCTTGGTAAGTTCCTTGGAGCCACTGACTCTTCTAATTACCTGAGCCAGTAACTTTGCTTTATGATGAAGTCATTTGCAGGTGGATTTTCAGCCACATTCAGCATGGTGGTGGGGAAGAACCAACCTTCTACACACATGTACGATTCCCCAGAGGAGTAACCAGAATGAGAAAGGGAAATGCTTATACAGTAATTCTGACATTTAAAACGTTTAAAACACAAAAGCTAAATAGGATAACAAGAAAATTGGAAACGTCAAAATTGATTCTAGAGAGTACCTTGACCAGCAGGGTAGAAGGGTGATGGAAGAAGGAAAGAGCCATAGAATGAGATTCTGTGCCATGAATCAAGAGACTAAAACGGACAATCATTAATCAGTCAGGTGGTGGAGAGGAGTGCAGTAAAAGTGATCTAGGTATTTTTTGGAAGGAAGGTAAATATTGATAACTTCAGAGTTGGATAATTAAAATTATAATCAATTATATCATTGAAATGGAGTCTGTAACTTCCAAATTAGTAGAGACTGAAAAACTGAGGAAAAAAATCAATTCAAAAGGAGGAAAAACACAGAAAAGATGGAACAAATTGAAAGGACAAAATAAAATGGAATAAATATACCCAACTATTTCCATAATCACAATGAAAATAATGGACTAAATGCTCTAGGCAAAAGAAAAGGATTGTCAGACCAAATGTTTTCAGTTATCCAAATAAATGCTATTTATAAGGGACGCATCTAAAACATAAAGAAAAATTGAACGTACAAATTTTTTTTTTTTTTTTTTTTTTTTTTTTTTTTGCGGTAGGCGGGCCTCTCACTGTTGCGGCCTCTCCCGCCGCGGGGCACAGGCTCCGGACGCGCAGGCTCAGCGGCCATGGCTCACGGGCCCAGCCGCTCCGCGGCATGTGGGATCCTCCCGGACCGGGGCATGAACCCGTGTCCCCTGCATCGGCAGGCGGACCCCCAACCACTGCGCCACCAGGGAAGCCCCGAACGTACAAATTTTAAAAGGTACACCAAGTATATTCTAACGAAAAGAAAGTTGTGTAGCTATACAAATATCATGGGGAAATATACTTTAATGTAAAAAGCACTGAATTCACCAAGAAAATATAACAATTCTGAATTTATGTATTTGATCATTTGGCCTCAAAATACATAAAACAAACATTCATGGAACTACAGAAAAACAGAGACAAGCCCACACATTTAACAATTTAAATGTGTTAAATTTTCCTGTGTTAGTAGGAAAATGTAACACATCTCTCTGAGTAAGTAGTAGATCAAGCAGACAAAAAAAATCTGAAAGGACATTGAAAATTTGAATGACTTAATAATTATAAAATCACACCTTTTCCTAGTACATGGAACATTAATGAAAATCAACCACTTAATGGGCCATGAACACATTTGAAAGGACTCGTACCATCAAACGACATTCTTTGAGTACAATGTGATATATACTAAAAATCGGTAAAACAAAAACTTATAACCAAAATATGTCTTTTGGAAATTAAGAAACATACTTATGAATAATTGATGAATCAAAAAATAAATCATAATGGAAATTTTAAAATATGTAACTTTAATGAACTTTAACAGAACTTTAATAAAAATACATTTCAAAATTAGTTGAATGCAATTTTAAGAAAAGCAGAATGAACGAATAGAGACAAGAGCAGAAATTAAATAGAAAATAAACATACACCAGATAAGATTTTTAAAAAG
Source organism: Lipotes vexillifer (assembly GCF_000442215.2). NCBI lineage: Eukaryota > Metazoa > Chordata > Mammalia > Artiodactyla > Lipotidae > Lipotes > Lipotes vexillifer. The sequence goes on from NW_006785665.1 coordinate 3,011,107, forward strand.
ACAAAAGTTGATCCTGTGAAAACAATTAAAACTGAAAAACCTCTAGCAGGACTGAACAAAAAGAGACAGAGAAGGAAGGGAGGGAGAGGGAGAGAGAGAGAAAACACAAAGCAATCTTATTAGGAATGATGCTACAGTCACCAAAAAGATAATAGGAACGGTGTTTGGAAATAAAAGGAAAAAAATAGATTTCTAGAAAAAGACTACTTACCAAAACTGACTCAAGAAAATAATTTAAAAATAGAATAGTCATAAAATCCTTATAAATAAATAAGTAAATGCTTCAAATTTTTCCCACAAAGAAAATGCCTGGCCTGGATGATTTTACCAGCAAATTCTACCAAATATTCAAGGAGCGAGACAATTCCAATCTTACACATTTTTTTCCAAAGCATAAGGAAAAAAAAAGGGCTGTTCTCCAATTCATTTTATGAAGCTAGCATAGCACTGATATCAGAACCTGATAAGGACAGTACAAGAAAGGAAATCTATAGACCAGTTTTATTTATGACTTTAGATGCAAACATCCTAAACATACTATTATCAAACTAAATCTAGAAATAAATGGGGAAAAATACATCATAATTAAATTAGGTTTGTCCCAAAAATGTTTGTTTAACATTAGAAAAATAATGAAATTTGCCACATTAATAGATCAAAGGAGAAAAATCATTTAATAATAATTGATTTTTAAAGAAATTAATTAAAATCAACATTGGTTAATTTTAAAAAAGCAACACTGAGCAAATTAGGCATAGAAGGTATAGTGTAATCACCCTATGATTCATGCCTTTGTATATACTCTTCACCTCTTGAGTGTGGGTGGGACTTGTGACTACATCTAGCCAATAGAATACGGCAAAGGTAATGAGATGTCCTTCCTGTAATTAGGTTTTGTTACAGAAGACACTGTCTTAGTGGACTGAGAGAGTCTCCTGCTGACTTTGAAAAAGCAAATAGAAATGCTGTGAACTGCCCAGGGAAAGGGTCTGTGGCAAGGAACTGTGGGTGGGAGGCCTCTAGCAGCTGAGGGCAGACAATAGCCAGTAAGATGCCAGAACTCGCAGTCATATGAGGAAATGAATTCTGTCAACAATCGGAATGAGCTTAGAAAGAGAGATCCTTCCCTAGCTGAACCTCCAGATGAGACTGCAGACTGATTGCACCCTGTGAGAATCTGAGCAAATGACCCAGCTAAGCTGTGGCCACACCCCTGACCCATGGAAACTGAGATGATGAATGTGTGTTGTTCTGAGCCATTAAATTTGTAGTAGTTTGTTATGCAGCAATAGAAAATTAATACAAAGGGAACTTCCTTAACCCAATAAATGATATCTACAAAATCGTATCTTCCTAAAGTACACACCATATTTAATGATGAAATCAAGATGCCTGTTATTACCACCTCTGCAGTGGAGTTCCTAGCTGTGCAATATCAGTAGAAAATAAGAGGGAAAGGATCAGAAAGGAAGAAAATTTTGTCATTACTTGCAGCTGATATGATTGTCTGCTTGTCTACCCCAAAGCATCTGAAGATAAAGTATTAGAATTCATCAGAGAGCATGGTTGCTGGATACAAATTCAATAAATAAAAATTAATTTACATGTCTATACCCTATCAATAAGAAGCTACGGAATGAAATTTTACAAAAGCAAACATTTATAATAGCATCCAAAAATATTAAAAATCTAGCAATAGGGACTTCCCTGGTGGCTCAGTGGTTAAGAATCCGCCTGCCAACGCAGGAGACACGGGTTCGAGCCCTGGTCCAGGAAGATCCCACATGCCGTGGAGCAACTAAGCCCCTGCGCCACAACTACTGAGCCTGCGCTCTAGAGCCCATGAGCCGCAACTGCTGAGCCCACACACCACAACTACTGAAGCCCGCGCACCTAGAGCCCATGCTCTGCAACAAGAGAAGCCACCGCAATGAGAAGCCCCCACACCGCAACGAAGAACAGCCCTCACTCGCCACAACTAGAGAAGGCCCACGTGCAGCAACGAAGACCCAATGCAGCCAAAAAAAAAAAATCTAGCAATAAACTAACACTATATTTTAGAGCTTTACAGAGAAAATTGTGAAATGTTATTAAAGAACAATAAAGAAAACAAATAAATGGGAAAATATTCATGTTCAGGATTGTAAACATGTTTATTCTCCCCCCAAATTAATCTATAAATTTAGTGCTGTACCAACCAAAATCCAAACAGGTTTTTTTTGTGTGAAACATGACAATCTGATTGTTAAATTGATACAAAAACAAAGAGGTCTTGACATTTCTGAAGGAGAGCAAGGTAGGAGGACTTACCATAGATCAAGAAGGTTTGTCATAAAGGTAATATTAAGGTAATGTGGTTTTTGTGTAGGGAGAGGAAGACAAATTGAACAATGAAACACAACAGAGAGCTGACAAACAGACATACATTTATGGAAACTTGATCTGTTATAGAGCTGGCCTTGCAAATCAATTGGAAAAAATGGACTATTCAATGAACAGCACTGAAACAATGACTACCTAAATTTATACACAAAAGTTAATGCTGGTTGAATTAAAAACATAAAGAAAAAATGTGATACTTTCAGAAGACAATAGAAAACATTCCTTAAACAAGACTCCAAAAGCTCAAACCAAGAGAGAATGACTGACAAATTTGAGTATATTGACTTTCTATTACAAAAATGAGAAGGGAGTTACAACTTGTATGACTTACAAAGTCAAGCAAACCAATAGGGAAAAAAAAACAGGCAAAGGAAAGGAACATGGGGACTTCCCTGGTGGTCCAGTGGGTAAGATGCACTGGACCCCCAATGCAGGGGGCCCGGGTTCAATCCCTGGTCAGGGAACTAGATACCGCATGCATGCCGCAACTAAGAAGTCCGCGTGCTGCGACTAAGACCGGCACGGCCAAAATAAATAAATAATTTTTTTTTTTTAGAAGAAAGGAACATGAATTTCACAAAAAAGGAACTGCAAATGTCCATAAACACATTAAAAATGTGGTCAGCTTCTAGTGATCAAGGAAATGCAAACAAAATCACAAGTTACTATTTCACATCCATTAGAGTGATAGAAAAAAAGTTAAAAATTAGGTACTACAAAGTGTTGTGAGTATGTGGAGCAACTGGAACTGTCACCCGCCGCTAGTGGGAGTATGAACTGGTATAACCACTTTGGAAATCAGTTTGTCATTATTTAGATTGGTTGAGTATGTGCATATCCAATGACCCAGTATTACTTGTAAAACAAACAAGCAAACAAAATACCACTAGAATCAACCCAAAACAAGAATAGAATGAGTAGAAGAATTATAGATAATCACACAATGGAATGTCAGGCCGCAGTAAAAATGAAATCAATGAACTACAACCGGGTACACCAGCA
>NW_006785665.1:3014500-3051423 GCF_000442215.2 Lipotes vexillifer
GGAAGAAACAGCCCAGAAAGAATACACGTTGTATGTGCCTGTGATATGATGTTCAAAACCAGGCAGAACTAAATAATATCCTGCTTAAAGATACAGACATTGGTGTGTCACGGGGAAAAAAGGGAGATGAGATTGGAGAAGGGTGTCAGGGAATTCTAAGCTTCTGAACATTTCCTAGCTTTCAATCTGGGTAGATAAGATACAGATGTTCATTTTATTATTCTTCTGTAACCTGTACAAAAATGTATACATACATTCTTTTGTATACCTGCTAGGCCTCATAGTTTTTTAAAGTTAATAAAGCAGCACCCAGCACATGCCAGGTTTTTCCTCTGGTCTAGTACAGCTGGTCGGCATATAGGCAGCCGTATCATCTAAGATAAGTAGAAGGAATGACCCAACATCCAGGAAAGCAGGACAAAGCTGAAGGCACACCCCTGGAAGCCTCTGATGCTGTTTTAGACTTTAGGAGACAAAAGAGATGCCCATAAATGACATCCATACTTCTTCAGTTAGGAGCAGAGCTTTCATCTCCAGAGAACTTTGACCGTGAGCACATGGCAGACCCTCCTGAACACTGAGGAGAAGGGAAGAAAGAGAAAGCAGTCCTTACAGGTTTCCATAAAGAAAAAGGAGCCCTGCCAAGGTTGTCTTATTTAATCAAGAACAACTGAAGCGGGACTTGCCTGGTGGTCCAGTGGCTAAGACTCCACGCTCCCAAGGCAGGGGCCCCAGGTTCAATCCCTGGTCAGGGAACTAGATCCCTCATGCTGCAACTAAAGATCCCGCACGCGGCAACAAAGATCTCGCATGCCCCAAATGCCAGAACTAAGGCCTGGCGCAGCCAAATGAATAAATAAGAACAACTTAAGTACCCCACACCTAGATTTAGAGTCAGCTAGACCAGGGTTCTTATTGCTGACTTTGGTGCTTACTAGCTGGTGACATTCTGTGAGAAAGAAGAGCTCCAAGCGTCAGTTTCCCCATCCGTAAAATGGGAATACTAATAGTACTCCTACTGGAGGGTTGCTATGAAGATTAAATGCAGTAACATACGTGAGGTCACCTCCCACATGCACAGGGCTAGCCCAGTCTCCAGCTGCTTGTGTAGAGTCACTTATTTCCCAGCTTTGTGTTTTACCCAGAGGGAGCTGACTTAACCATTGCTTCCTTTCATCTAATGATGTTGCTTTCTAGTCTCTGCCATGCCTAGATTCAACCGACTCTATCAGCGTAAAATAAAGAGGGCTGGAAATCCCAACACAGTGTCCCAGGGGCTGCAAATCAAGAAGGCAGCTCAAACGACTCTTATTACACCCAGGAGTCTAAAGCACATCATGCACTGTGATTAAAAAGAGGCTTTACTCAAAAGCCTCTTCTGATTGTACTCAAAAGTACAATCTTGCCAGTCCTCCCAATCATCAAGAAATCATAGGGACTGACAAATATCTCCTCCCAATCTCATTTTACAGAGGTCTGCATTCAGAGGGAGACACGGATCCCTCAGGAAACCCAAGGGGCCAGGGAGGCAGCAGCTGCTGGTTCCCTCGGAGGAGGATGCCGGGGAAACTTCCTACTGCATCTCATTCCCCTCGTCCCTGTGGAGCCGCTAAACACCAGCGTCCCCAGGCCGGTGGGGGCTGGGCTCCTCCCCACAGCTATGAGCCCTTCTGCCTTCCCTTTGCCACCTTCCCCCAGGTAAGGCACAGCGATTGGTTTCCCCTAATCGACCCTCCATATCCTCTGCTGTGAAAATACTCTCTTCCTCCGTTTTCTTCCAAAATGAGTCAGTGAAATAATAGCCACTTCACAGTGCATTCAATTTTCAACAGTCCACTCTCTCCTCTCACCAAAAGCGCTAAGATGCTTCTGGCTCAATTAATTATAATTAATTATAAATTGTGATCTTCCTTTTCCTGCTTATGTTTATTTTCCTTCAATATGTCAAAATTCTTGGAAACCAAAAGACGAGCTTCAAAATAAAGACCATGTAGAGAGCGACTTACGTTCTGCCCTGCATAGAAATTCTTCAGGTGCTCTCCCTGTCTGTGGGATCAAGTCTACATTCCTTCGCACAATGTCTAATCCCATCCCACTGTGGCCCCAATCCACCTTCCAGCCTCCTTCCCTCTTTCTACCTCCCATCCTGCTTTCCTCATTTGTCCCTCCCTCTTCCATTACCCTGTCTCACACTCACGCACATACGGCTGGGTCTCATAAACCTGAGTTTCACATACTTGTGTTCCCTAAGGGTTTACACATGCTCTTCCTCCTGCCTGGAGAGCCCTAACCTCCATTCTGCCGAGAAAACTCTACCCCATCCTTCAAGACCCACTTCTCTAGAGGCCTCTCCATTTCCCTCACTCCAAGGATAACAGCTCTCACTTGTCTAAACACCTACTGGTTCTCAACCTGCACATCAAGATCACCTGGAGAGCTCTCTAAAAATACAAATTCCTGGACCTCGTCCCAGACCTTCTAAGTCAGAAGCTCCCCAGTGGGAACAAAGCACTCCAAAGCCTCACAGGTGATTCTAATGCACAGCCATGGCTGAGAAGCTGTGCTGCGTAGCAACTGCGATCATGGGCTCTGGAACCAAATACTCTGGATTTGAAGCCCGGTTCTGCTGCTAACTGGCTGCCTGACCTTGGGCAAGTCACTCAGTTTCTCTGTGCCTCCATAAAATAGGCATGATGATGATAATAGTGTCTACCTCATAGAGCTGCTGTTTTAAGTGAGCTAATATAGGAAAAGTGCCTGGCACAGGGTCAGTGTTTAATAAGTGTTAACTATTTACCGTGTGTCTCTGGCACGCACTTCGAGTAATCTTCACAATAGCCCTGAAAGATAGTTACGATTAATCATAACTTACAATGAGGGATCTGCAGCTCACAGAGATAAAGCAAACTGGGATTCACACCCAGATCTGCCTGCCCTCAGAGCCTATGTTGGTTCCAGTAAACCACATGGCACTTTATGTTTGCAGTAGGCAAGTCACATTGAAATGGCCTTACCATCTGGATGGACCACTTGACATTGGATGTCAAGTTCCTTGTAGATTGGATACATGTCTTGAGCACCTTTGTATCCCCAATACCTAGCACAATAAAGGACCTCAGTAAATATTGGCTGAAATGTGAATTCATAAAGAAAAGAAGGAAAGGAGGGAGGGAGAGAATCAGTCATGGAACAGTGGTCCGAGTCCCCGAGCAGCTCCCGAGGCTAGAATTGTGCCATGCCCCACCCTTTGGAGAATGTCTTCACAAACGTTATCTCCTTCACAAGAACTCCCGTGGCAAGGATAGCATTCTCCCTATTTTAAAGGTAAGAAAATGGAGGCAAAGAGTAGTAATGGTTCATGAATCGCTTGATTTCTTTTCTTTTCTGTTATATATTCTATTCTCTGTGTATGTTAATGGAGTACGTCATTTTCAGATCATCTATGAAAACAGATAGTATATAAATCGATTAACAAAGGTTTGTTATTGATACTGTTTTTCCTCAAATTTACCTCCTTGAGAGAAGGGGTACAAGTCTGAAATTCCTGTTTGCTGATGTTCTCTAATTAACAGAAATGGAAACAATTGTGATGCATTTGCCATGGGGTCTATCTTTGGGAAGGCTTGAAGAATGTATGTTTGTTTGGGTTTTTTTTTTAAACATACGTGTCAAATGGAGGAGGCACAGGGGTGAGTTGTGGTACTCCAGGGGGTCCTGGAGGAGTAATTGGTCAAGGGAGCAGCAGCAGAAACTGAATTTAACAAAGAGGGATCCTTCTCTGGTGCGTGGAAGTCATGTGACTTCAGCTCCTGCTGGCCAGGAGAGCAGTAGTGGCCTCCACCTGGATCTGGAAACAGAGCCCGGGGTACCTTCCCTAACCGGCAGAGCCAGAGTGCGGTGATGTGCGACAGGGACCTGTGTTGGAACTCAGTTGGTAGCAAAGAACGAAGGACCAGGAGTCAAGATCACACCCCACCATCAGCGCCCGTGAAAGCCGTTTGTTTCCCAACCTCCAGATCACCAAGTAATATTTTCAAGTATTATTTTTGCTTTGCCTGGGATAAGTCTTTCTTTTGTTGCATTCTGTTCCTCAAAAGCCTGAATTTCCCCGCTGTGAGCTCACATTCCCTGGGAAGCACAGTGTGTCAGGATAAGGGGCCCAGACCTGTGACCCTCCTGGTGGGCTGCAGCAGCAAGGGCAGGCTGGGAGGGCAGGTGACGGTCCTCTGGACACACAGGCTGTCTCCATCCTCCCTTTTCCCAGGGCCCTGCCAAGTGACCTCGCTGCTGCCCCAGGCAGAGGCATTTCTCTTTTCCAAGTGCTTGGTTATAACCCCTTTGGGGGAAGGTGGTAGAAGGAAACATTCAGGAGCCCTCAGGTCTGGAGCAGGCTCTGGAAGTTCAGATCACACAGGTTATAGTAACCAAGTTTCTCCTTAGAGATAGTGACTCCAGGCAGCAGGTGAGAGTCACCTGGGACTAGAAGGGTCGGCATGGCGAGATCTACCTGTTAAGGGCCCCAGCTTGCCAGCCTCTGGCCCTCCATGAACTGTTCATAAGGCCTCTTTGGCAGCATTTTAAAGTCCAGGTTGAGCAAGTCTGTGCAGTATGGACCAGACAGGTGAGACCTGATTGTTAAGGAGTTAACAGGAGCCAAGCAAGAGCCTGGCCAAAGGAAGAAGACGGTTTCATTCAGCCAGACTGGAAGCCTCAGCTTGAGCTGAGGTCGTCTCTCTCTTTCCATCCTCCTCCTCTGTGTCCCACCCCTTCTTCACAAACATTTAGAATAAAACCCATCCCTGCCTCTGAGAGATCAGGTTTATTTATTTTTTTAGTAACATTGAGGAGAGAGAGTTGGAGGCAAGTTGTGCCTGAGTAATAAATATAGAACAGGTTCTTAATACATCATAGGCTGACACATCAGGGACTCAACAACGACTGGAACCTATAGCCAAGTCATTAATTTGCTGATTCACTTCTGGAGAAAGCCCACCAGCTTTGAATTCCTCATTAATTTCCATAAACAAACTGTGTCCTCTGTCTCCATGGGCAAGCTAATGGAGTTGATAATTACTTTTGCCTTACTATTCTAGTTTCAGAGTTGGAGTTTGGTGATTAAAATACCTATAACATCAATATTTCGTTTCCAAAGACATTTGAATTTTAAATGAATAGTGCAAAGCTTCGGGTACCTTCATACACAAGTGCACCTGTTTATTCCAGTTTGGCAGTTTTCTTCATTACTTCTATACCAGAGGAATTGCAAAGATTAACTGTTATTGCTAAACTTAAAAATTAAAAGCATTACACTGGTAATGGGCATTGTTTCGTATTTTGGGGAGCCATATGATTCAGAGAAACCCCCAAAGTACAGATTCATTCTCTTTTTCTTACAGATGGTTCAGTGGACAGAGCAAGGGTTTAGAGTCAGAATGACCAGGGTTCATATTCCAGCCCTCCACTTACTAGGATGTGTCAGTAGGCAAGTTATCTCAACTTCTGGACCTCAGTTTTCTCATCTGTGAAATGGGGAGAGTATGTGAAAAGGCTGCTGAGGATTAAATGTGATTGTTTAAAGCAGTGATTTCCTGGACCAGCAGCATCAGCACCACCTGGGAATCTGTTAAAATGCAAATTCTCAGGGCTCCATCCCAAACCTGCCGAGCTAGAAACTCTGGGGGTGAGGTCCAGCGATCTGTGTTTTAACCAGTCCTCCAAGCGATTCTGATGTCCACTCACGAATGAGAGCCCCTGGTTTAAAGCACAAAGCATACAGCAAGCACTCAAGTGTTCCCATTTCCTTCTTTCTCTTTAAATAGCAACTGTTCTTTGCATCTAATGACTTGCACGTGGAATGAGCTAGTGATTCAGCCTACCTGCTCAGTTTTAGTTAACACAAACCCTAGACCTAAATAGTCCTTTGGGGATGGATTCCCACAGTCCAAAAACATCACATAATTAACTTCAAAGAGGTCATCTTCCAGGAAGCACACTGGAGAGAGGGTGGGCAGTTAACATTATACGTTATTTTGTGGAGGGTTTCTTCATAGGAGGGGACCTGAAGTACTCTTTTCATTTCAGGAAGAAACCAGGTACTTTCAAATTCCCATACAGCCAGACCACTGGTGGGGCTGGAGCCTTGACTAAATGCTGCCATCCTGTGGGCAGAAGCGAGACACAGTGCATGACCACCTGGCCATCCCACCAGCACTGGCCAGGCATCTATAACACACCAGTCCCCAGACTGGGTCCAGACAGGTACAAAGGTGTAGACATTGAAGCCCCTGCCCTGAGGACCTTGCAACAGACTAGTGAATAAGATGAGCATGGGGCTTCCCTGGTGGCGCAGTGGTTGAGAGTCCGCCTGCCAATGCAGGGGACACGGGTTCGTGCCCCGGTCCAGGAGGATCCCACATGCCGCGCCCGTGAGCCATTGTCTCTGAGCCTGCGCGTCCGGAGCCTGAGCTCCGCAACGGCAGAGGCCACAACAGTGAGAGGCCCGCGTATCGCAAAAAAAAAAAAAAAAAAAAAGAACGCTGCTGCAGGGTGTGGAGAGTGTGGGAGCCCTGTCTCTGAAGTAGTGAACAGAGAAGCGCCCTCCCTGGTCCCCCTGCTCTTGGTGTAAGAATGTGCTGCTGAGGCATCGAGAAGCACAGCAGAAGTTCTGGAGTTTTTAAAACTGAGGGGGTGATTCTTTAGGTCTCCAGAAGAATTGCCCTGCGGATTCTTTTGTTTATGAAAATTCAGAACAAGTGTCTCCTGCCGGTCTTTGGCTGTGAAATGTTCAGTCTTGCCTTGAAAGCTGAGCACTTCGATGTCCATGCAGCCTCAGGCCTCAGGGCCTGGTTCGGTCCACCCGTGGGGTCACATTGTAGCTTTTTCTCCTAGAGGCCATTCCAACTTTATTCTGAATCTGTGGGTGGAAATTTAAAAAAAAAAAAAAAAAAAAAAATGAGCCTGTAGGCAGATAAGTAGGTAGTCGGTGCAGGAGCCCAGAGGAGGGAGGTGCTCACGCATAAGTGCCTGAGACTATTTAAATACACAATCTGTTCCCTAAGGGCAGCAGAGAATTTTCAGAACTATTAATAAATTTTCACAGAACAGGAAATATACGTATTTTTTAATGAGAAACTAAAAATTAAGTGTGATTTTAAAAAATGCTATTCAAAGTCTCAGGTTCTAATTATAGTCTCCTAATGGAGAAAACATGGAACGGATTCATTTCTCCTGATATAACAGACGCTCAGTGAGAGCTCCCATTGATAAATTGGCACTCTCATTTGTATCTGTTCACGCTGCATGATTTAAAACTCTAGGAGGATATTTCATTTTAACACAAAATACCATCTTTTGAGCAAATGCAACTTAACAACTTAACTTAAATTCTATATATACCTAATTCAATCTTTCAGATAAGTAAAAAAATACCATCTACTAAAACAAGAAATTGCTTAAAAGAATGGTGGAGGACGTCAAAAAGATTTGGAAGGCAGCTTGAAAGCACTCCCAATGGACAAATCTAGAAAAATTAGGGCATCAAAATAAGTAATGAAGTAACAAATTACACCCTATTGGATAAAATAGGAAACATGACCCTGTATTGATATAAATAAATTAAATGAATAAATGGAAATTTTTATGAAGAATAGGATCTGTACATAGTTTTACAATACAACCCCACAGAATGTAAGTTGGTATACAGTACAGGAAATAATATGGAGGTTCATCAGAAATTTAAAAATAGAACTACCATATGATCCAGCAATCCCACTTCTGGGTATATATCCAAAGGAAACATAATCAGTATCTTAAAGAGATATCTGTACTCCCATGTTCATTGTAGCATTATTCACAGTAGCCAAGATATGGAAACCACCGAAGTTATCTGTTGACAGATGAATAGATTTTTTTAAACGTGATTTACACACACACACACACACACACACACACACACACACACACTGGAATATTATTCAGCCTTTTAAAAAAAAAAAAAAAGAAAAGGAAATCTTGTCATCTCTGACAACATGGGTGAACCTGAAGGGCATTATGCTAAGTAAAATAAGCCAGACACAGAAAGACAAATACAGCATGATCTCACTTATATGTGGAATCTAAAACAGCAGAACTTATAGAAGCCAAGAATAAATTGGTGGTTGCAAGGGGCTGAGGGGTAGGGGAAATGAGATATTGGTCAAAGGGTACAAAGTTTCAGTTATGCACGATACATAAGTTCTGGAGATCTAAAGTACAGCATAGTGACTTTAGTTAATAATGCTGTAGTATTTACAGTTCTTGAAATTTGCTGAAAGAGTAGATTTTTTTAAGCCTGCAAATGTATAATTTATTTTGTTTTGTTTTTCTTCCAGTTTTACTGAGATATAATTGACGTACATCACTGTACAAGTTTAACGCGTACAGAATGATGATTTGACTTACATGCAACATGAAATGATGATCACAGTAAGTTTAGTGAACATCCATCATCTCATATAGGCATAAAATTAAAGAAATAGAAAAAATTTTTTCCTTTGTGATGAGAACTCTTAGGATTTACTCTTAACAATTTTGATATATAACATACATCTGTGTGAATTATATTAATCATGTTGTACATTACATCCCTAGGACTTATTTATCTTATAACTGGAGGTTTGTACCTTTTGACTGCCTTCATCCAATTCCCTGTCACCCCACTCCCTGCCTCTGGTAACCACAAATCTGATCTCTTTTTCTTTGTTTCTTTGTCTTGCTTTTGAAGTATAACTGACCTACAGCACTATGTTAGTTCTTGTTACACAAAGTAGTGATTCGATATTTCTGTACATTTCAAAATGACCTCCACCATAAGTCTAGTTATAATACATCACCATACAAAGATATTACATAGTTATTGACTATGTTCCCCACTCTGTATATTTCATACCTGTGACTCATTTATTTTGCACCTGGAAGTTTGTACATTTTAATTTCCCTTACCTATTTCTTTCCTATTCCTGCCCCTCCCCTAGGGCAACCATCTATTCGTTTTCTGTATCTGTGACCCTGTTTCTGTTTTTTTTATGTTTGTTCATTTGTTTTGTTTTTTTTATGTTTGTTCATTTGTTTTGTTTTTTTAGGTTGCACATATAAGTAAAATTGTACAGTATTTGTCCTTTTCTGTCTGACTTATTTCCCTTGGCATAATGCCCTCTAGGTTCATTCATATTGTCACAAATGGCAAGATTTCATTCTTTTTTATGGCCGAGTAATATTCCATTGTATCTATACACCATATCTTCTTTATCCATTCATCTGTTGTTGGGCATTTAAGTTGCTTCCATATCTTGGCTATTAATAATAATGCTGCAACAAACATAGGGGTGCAGAAAATTTTTCTAATTAGTGCTTTCATTTTCTTCAGATAAATACCCAGGAATGGAATTGCTGGATCATATGATAGTTCTCTTTTTAATTTTTTGAGGAATCTCCTTACTGTTTTCCATAGTAGCTGCCCAATTTTTTTACTGAGATATAGTTGATTTACAATATTATATAAGTTTTATGTGTACACATAGTGATTCACAATTTTTAAAGGTTATATTCCATTTATAGTATTAGAAAATATTGGCTGTATTCTCTGTGCTGTACAATGTATCCTTGTAGCTTATTTATTTTATACACAGTAGTTTGTACCTCTTAATCCCCTCCCCCTGCATTGCCCCTCCCCCTTCCCTCTCCACTAGTAACCACTAATTTGTTCTCTATATCTGTGACTCTGTTTCTATTTTTGTTATACTCACTAGTTTGTTTTATTTTTTATTTTGTTATATTCACTTGTTTGTTTCACATAAGTGACATCGTACAATATTTGCCTTTCTCTGACTTATTTCACTAAGCATAATACACTCCAAGTCCATCCATGTTGTAGCCAACGGCAAAATTTCATTCTTTTTTATGATAAGTAGTATTCCATTGTATATGTATACCACATCTTCTTTATCCAATCATCTGTCGATGGACAGTTAGGTTGCTTCCATGTCTTGGCTATTGTACATAGTGCTGCTATGAGCATTGGGGTGCATGTATCTTTTCGATACATGTATCTTTTCGAATTAGTGTTTTCACTTTCTTCAGATGTATACCCAGGAGTGGAATTGCTGGATCATATGGTAGTCCTAAGTGGCTGCCCAATTTACATCCCCACCAGCAGTGCACAAGGGTTCCCTTTCTCCACACCCTCACCAACACTTGTTGTTTGTTGTCTTTTTGATAATAGCCATTCTGGTGGGCATGAGGTGATATCTCATTATGGCTTTGATGCAGTTTTAAACGGGATTGTTTTTTACTTTCTTTTTCTGATATTTCATTGTTAGTGTAAAGAAATACAACAGATTTCTGTATATTAATCTGGTATCCTGCTACCTTGCTGAATTCATTTGAACCACCCTTGTGACCCTGCAATGAATCCAACTTGATCATGGTGTATGATCCTTTCTATGTGTTGTTGGATTCAGTTTACTAATATTTTGTTGAGGATTTTTCATCTATATTCATCAAGGATATTGGCCTATAATTTTATTTTTTGGTAGTGTCTTTGTCTTTTGGTATCAGGGTGATGGTGGCTTCATAGAATGACTTTGGGAGTGTTCCCTCCTCTTCAGTCTTTTGGAAGAGTTTGAGAAGGACCAGTATAAGTTCTTTTTTTTTTTTTTTAACAACGAAACCCATCTAATTTAGTTCCTTTTGAAATACAGTTATTCAAAGTGATAGCATGAATCAAGATATTACTCTTTACAGAATAAAATAAAATATAGTTTGAAAAAATATGTGGCTATTACTTTAATTAATTAATTTTTATTGTAGTATAGTTGCTTTACAATGCTGTGTTAGTTTCTACTGTGCAGCAAAGTGAATCAGCTCTATGTATACACATATCCCCTCTTTCTTGGATTTCCTTCCCATTCAGGTCACCACAGAGCATTGAGTAGAGTTCCCTGAGCTATACAGTAGGTTCTCATTAGTTATCTATTTTACACAAAGTATCAATAGTGTATATATGTCAATCCCAATCTCCCAATTCATCCTACCCCCCCCCCTTTCCCGCCTTGGTGTCCATACTTTTGTTCGCTACGTCTGTCTCTACTTCTGCTTTGCAAATAAGATCATCTACACCATTTTTCTAGATTCCATATATATGTGTTGATATACAATATTTGTTTTTCTCTTTCTGACTTACTTCACTCTGAATGACAGTCTCTAGGTCCATCCATAAGTTCTTCTTTGTATTGATATGCTTGGTAGAATTCCCCAGTGAAACCATCTGGTCCTGTGGTCCCATTTGTTTATTTTTGCTTTTGTTTCCCTTGCCTGAGGAGACATGTGCAAAAACTATTACTAAGCCTGATGTCAAAGAGCTTACTGCCTCTGTTTTCTTCTAGAAGTTTTACGTTTCAGATCTTATGTTTAAATCTTTAATCTATTTCAAATTTATTTTTGTGCATAGTGTGAGAGAATAATCCAGTTTGATTCTTTTGCATGTAGCTGTCCAGTTTTCCCAGCACCATTTATCGAAGAGGCTGTCTTTTCCCCCATTGTATTTTCTTGCCTCCTTTGTTATACTAAATTAATTGCCCTTCTAAGTGTAGATTCATTTCTGAGCTCTGTATTCTGTTCCATTGACCTATGTGTCTGTTTTTGTGCTAGTATCACACTGTTTTGAGTACTGTAGTTTTATAGTAGAGTTTGAAATCAGGAAGACAAATATTGTATGATCTCACTTATATGTGGAATCTAAAACAGCAGAACTCATAGAAGCTGAGAGTAAATTGGTGGTTGCAAGGGGCTGGGGAGTGGGGGAAATGAGATATTGGTCAAAGGGTACAAAGTTTGCTATGCAGGATATATAAGTTCTGGAGATCTAAAGTATAACATAGTGACTATAGTTAATAATATTGTAGTATTGACAGTACTTGAAATTTGCTGAGAGAGTAGATCGTAAGTGTCCTCACCACACACATACACAAAATGGTAACCATGTGAGATGACAGATGTATTCATTAGCTTGATTGTGGTAACCATTTCACAATGTATACCTATATCAAAATTTATAACTATATCAAATTATATCACATTGTGTGCCTTAAATATATACAATTTTTATTTGTTAATTATACCTCAAGAAAGCTGGCAGGGGGTGTGTGGAGAAAGTTAGAAAAACTACAATAATCCAAAATAAAATAAAATATAATACTGCCCCACAAAATATTAATTACAGACAGGAAAAAGTGAAAGAGCCTGGCAAACACCACCTAAATCAAGTGATGGAAGTGTGTACACTATTAACAACGGGGCAAATCAGAAACTTGTCCCACCTGATAGGGTGCAGTGGGAACACACCACCACTTCTGTATGCATAACCTGAATGTAAGCATGAGAGAACAGCAGACAAACTCAAAGTGAGGTTAAAATTCTTGTAATCTTCAAGAATGTCAAGGTCATGAAAGTCAAGGAAAGCCTGGGGAACCATTCCAGACTGAAGGAAAATCAAGAGATTTAAGAACTAAATGCAAGATGTAGTTAGTTCTGAACTGGATTCTTCTGCTGCAAAGGTTATTATAGGGACAATTGGCAAGACTGGAGTGGGCTTTAAGGGTTATATGGTAGTTACATATCAGTGTTAATTTCCTAATTTTGATGACTGTGTTGTGGTTATGGAGGAGAATGTCCTTATTTGGAGGACCAATGCTAAATACAAAGACTAAAGTATGTGAAGGTAATAGGGTATCAGGTTGACAACTTACTCTCCAGTGATTTGGTGGTAGGATGGGGCGGTTCTTCGTACTATGCCTGTAAGTTTTCTGTAAGTTTGTGATTTTAAAATTAAAAAGAAAACTACTTTTTTTGTTGTTTTTACAGAATATCAGTTCTGGAGTCTGGGTCCTTGGTTTGTAATCCAGTCTCTTATAGTAGTTACAGGATCTTGGATAAATTACTGAACTTCTCTGAGCCTTCATTTTCATATCTGTACAATGGTAGTATAGTAATACATACCATGTGGGGTTATTGTAGGGATTAAATGAGAACAATAAATGTTACAATTTAATAGGGTAACAATTTATAATAGGAATCATTTAATTTATCATCCAAACAGGGATTCTTTTCAGAGTAAAAGGGTGTCAACTTCTGATTCCTCAAGGAGATCCTTAAAATAAACTGTTTATCAGCAAAGTTAGGTTTATTACTTAATGAAGCCAGGGAGACCACTACCTGAGTAGTGTCTCCAAAGGAGGAGGTTGTGGGTAGGATATTCAGAAGGTTCGGAAATCGGGTTTAAATTGGATCTTTCAATACAGGGGCCCGGGAGGATGACTGGGATTGACCAAAATCATGATCTAAGTTTAGGATTGGTGGATACAGGGAGGAGAGGATTTTGAAGGGAACATCAAGGAGTAAACAGGTGTTTCACAAGCCAGATGAGTAATCTGCTGCTGTGAGAAGGGGGCTATTATCCTGATGAGGGCTAGCTGAGTAGTCCATGTTCAAACAAATGGATTTTTCTAGAAGTTCCTGAAATAAACAACAATGCTATTTGCAGCTTTCTGGGCCGGAGTTTCTTGGAGTTCAAGTCATGTTCATGCAGCCTTGGTTCTTAATCCTATTAAACTACATGTAGTTGGTTTCCGTTCTCAGAGGACACTAACCAGACACGACTTAGGAACAACAGGCGTAAACCCGGATATATGGTTACCCTACCTACCACTAGAGAGATACCAAACCCATATAATACAGGAATTATTATCCCCATTTGGCAGATAAGGAAATTGAGGTTTGTGGCCAATTGGAAAGGCAGCTCGTTGAGCCTTGGCAGATGAAGGAAAGCTTCCCAGAGGAGATTAGAGTCAGGTTTAGTTTTGAATAATTAGCAGGAGCTCATTAGGTGACAAAGCGAAAAGAGGAAGAGGTAGAGGGTAGGGGGGCAGGAGGAAGTGTACCCAGCCAAAGGAGCCAGGGCCTCCTGGGGAACTACAAGCACCTCAGCTAGGGGAGAGCTGGCGTGGGAGCAGGGAGAAGCCCTGGGATGCCTTGCTATGGAGTTTGGGCTCTATTCCAAGGATGATGTCAAATCATCGCAGGGTGGTAAGCAGGAGTGACGTGCTTAGATGAGCATTTTAGAAAGTTAAACTTAGTTTCAGTTGTAGAAAGATGGATTGGAAAGGAGCCACAGTTATGAGGCTGTTTTAGTAATTCAGGAGAGGAATAAGGAGGACTTGAAATAAATTTGAATCAGTGAGAGTGGGAGAGAAGTGGGCAGATGGAAGAGAAGGAAGCAGAACCAACAGGACTTAGTGTTTTGAGTAGCAGGAGGGGGCCAAGAAGAGGGAGAAGAGAATTTTACTGGACTTGCAACTGACATGATAGTGAGTCATCCTATCCATGAACATGTTTCATCCTATTTTTTAAATTGTCATTCAATAATGTTTTACAATTTTCTTCATAGAGGAAAATTGGCCACCAACACCACACTGCCCTTTACCCTTGTTTATTTCTATATATAACTAATATTGTTTTGCTATTATAAATGGTATTCCAAAGCCTCAGTGCTCCTTCTTGAGCTGATGAGCTGAAAGGCAGCTATTAACAAAATGACCTGTTTTATCATTTGGCCAAATGCCCAGCCACTTTGGGACGCCAGCATATAAAGAAAGAACTGCACCATCCATGGTGGCAGCCAAGTGGCCAAATAACAAATGGAGTGGTTCCCTGGCTGCTTTCCTCAAAGACAGCAGGACCACAGCTCCAGCCCCACAGCAGGTGTCAGAGCTGTAGTCAACGCAGGGGGAGCCTTGATCGCAACCTCCAAGGTGGGTGAGAAAAACTGCCAACACCTGGCCAAGAGAAGATCCCTGAAAGAGTCTCTCCAGGAAGCAGCGTGCCGCTGGTTGAAATGTAGCTTATCATTAGCGGCAGGCAAGGAGGAAGGCCTTTGGCTTATAGAGAGCTCCAAATCCATAAAGGAAACACATTACCCTCGAATGTCTAAAACTGCACATTTTTACATTTCCCTAACTGGGTTTTTGTTGTTGTTGTTTACTCGGGAACTAAGCAAGGGAGTCACTCTACTGAATTTGCATAGAAGTGATTGAGTACAAACAAATCATATTTTCATAATTAGGTGTATAAGTTCGAACAAATGAAGGAATTTTTCAGAAATACTACAGAATGCTGTGTGGGTGATAAAGTAACATTTTGATCTAGCCCTTGTTCATTTCCAAAGCCCTTTTCTATCCATTATATCATTTGATTCTTACAACAACCCTAGGAAGTCAGCAAGAAGAATATTACTCTCCTGGTTTTGTAGATGTAGAAACCGAGGTGCCGGCAATTTCAGGACTTGCCCAAGGAGGGTTGTCGAGCTGGCACCCAACAGAGCCAGGACGCAAAGGCCTGATCTTAGGCCACGAACACCACACTTCCCTTTACCCTTGCCTGTCCTATAGAAATCTATTCTTGGCTATTCCAGGTCCCTGGCTGGCTTGAAAATTGAACACAAATATTTGTTGGAGAGCAAGAACTAAACCAAAGATAGACATAGCTACAATTTTTATGCTAAGCTAACGAAGTATTTTACCCCATTTATTATGAAGTCATGGGAAAGCTTATGGTAAAAGAGACTCTCCGGATAGCTAACATGCCATAGGAGCGTAAGCAAATTTGTCCTCACCTGGCATTGTTGTGCAATAGCATTCACGGAGCAAGGACCCTCAGCTGGCTTCTCTAAGGCCATGGACAGCTGCCCAGGTTGGGTTGGATCATTTCTCAGTTGATGGAACTTTGAACGGGTCATATTTCCACGGCAGAGCACCCTTCATTCTTGGGCTGGGAAGACAGTTATATAAAGTATGTTTTGCTTTTATTTAATATGCCACTAGACAAGATGGGTTCTTCCCCATGATAACTACATTACTTCCAGTATAATATAGACTAGATGGTTCTTCCTGAAATAAAATACACTGGAGAATGTTTGGTGCCAGCATCCAAATTAGCTTAAATCTTTTTCCAAAATATTCTAAAGATTCTCTAAGAAGAACTGTGTTTTTTTAACCGTTGGGTCATTAAAAGAAATTGTATACCAAGAACACAATAACAACTGGCTTTAATCTACACTGGCTAAGTACAAGAGAGCAATGAGGGAATCATTTGAATGATGTATTGGAACCATTTGGATTAAGTGAGTTCACTTCAGATCTATAACAGGCAATAGCTATCATTATTTCTCCTGTTTTTGGTGTTTTTACTTTTCCTAAAAAGTGGAGATTTCTTCACACAAAAGAATATTTTGCTTATATATCAATCTCATCCTTATTAGTTTCTTCCCCTAATAATTTAAAGAAAGACCCTAAATATAGTCTTAGGACTTATATTTTACAAGATTTTTTTTTTTTTTTAATTTTATTTATTTATTTATTTATGGCTGTGTTGGGTCTTCGTTTCTGTGCGAGAGCTTTCTCTAGTTGTGGCAAGTGGGGGCCACTCTTCATCGCGGTGCGCGGGCCTCTCACTATCCTGGCCTCTCTTGTTGTGGAGCACAGGCTCCAGATGCGCAGGCTCAGTAATTGTGGCTCACGGGCCTAGTCGCTCCGTGGCATATGGGATCTTCCCAGACCCGGGCTTGAACCCGTATCCCCTGCATTGGCAGGCAGACTCTCAACCACTGCGCCACCAGGGAAGCCCTTACAAGATATTTATTTTAACTAGTGGTTACCTGTGGGGAGAGAGGGGAGGAGAGGGGCGAGATAGGGATAGGAGATTAAGAGGTACAAACTATTATATATAAAATAAATACGCTACAAGGATATATTGTACAGTACAGGGAATATAGGCAATATTTTATAACAACTATAAATGCAGTATAACCTTTAAAAATTGGGACTCACTATGTTGTTCACCTCAACTTATACAATATTGAACATCAACTATACTTCAATTTAAAAAATCAAAAAAAACCCCATGACAATTCTGCATAAAATATGTGCAATCAAAATTATTCACACAGGCTTCCCTGGTGGCGCAGTGGTTGAGAGTCCGCCTGCCGATGCAGGGGACACGGGTTCGTGCCCCGGTCCGGGAAGATCCCACATGCCGCGGAGCGGCTGGGCCCGTGAGCCATGGCCGCTGAGTCTGCGCGTTCGGAGGCTGTGCTCCGCAACAAGAGAGGCCACAGCCGTGAGAGGCCCGCGTACCGCAAAAAAAAAAAAAAAAAAGTATTCACACATACATATTATATAGAGAGATAAAATTTGTTACCTCTAAAAAAATTTTTAATAAAAGACATTTGCTTTAAAAAAAAGTTAAGGGGATATGTTTGGTTGGTTAGTTGACTGGTTAGACCTCAGAGGTGGCTTTTAGTTTTTGAGACAATTGACTAAGTAATTCTGGAAACTTAAACTCATGTTCATTAAGAAACCTCAAGGTGGGGCTTCCCTGGTGGCGCAGTGGTTGGGGGTCCGCCTGCCGATGCAGGGGACGCGGGTTCGTACCCCGGTCCGGGAAGATCCCACATGCCGCGGAGCGGCTGGGCCCGTGAGCCATGGCCGTTGAGCCTGCGCGTCCGGAGCCTGTGCTCCGCAACGGGAGAGGCCACAACAGTGAGAGGCCCGCGTACCGCAAAAAAAAAAAAAAAAAAGAAACCTCAAGTCAAATTACAAAACACAGTTATTTCAACCTTGAAATGTTTTCATGATATGTTTCATTTAACTTTAAAGGGACTTTAAGAAACTATCTGTTTTCAGCATTTCCTCCAGTTTCATTTAAATTTTGCTTTATTTCTACTAAATTCAAACAAAGTTCAATATCATACTTATATTAGGTAAGACTCCCTTGGATACAGATAACAGAAACTTAAGCAGTAAAAGGGAATTTGCTGACACCAAAAACTGAGATGGCCAAGGATATATCTGGGTTCCAGTGGATCTAGGCATGGATCAGAGATGTCCTCAGGGCTCTGCTCTCTCCAACTATCAGTTTTATTTATCCCTCCTTGGCTATGAAGCCAGACATCCACACCCCAGATGGCAGTGAGATAGCCTCTGGAAGGCCTTGTCCCACACAATCCTAGTTTAACAACCCAGAAGAAGCAGCCATCAATAGCTCCCCCTGCAAAAGCTTAGAAAGACTCTGATTGGTCCCCTGCTTGGTTGAGTTGCATGCCCAGCTGTGAACCAATCTAGAAGGCAGAAGAGTGGAGGAGGGTTCTGACTAGCCAGACATAGATCACAGGGCCACACCTAGAAAGAGAATGTAGGCCCAAACTGACCATATCAGATCGATTCCTCACAGGAAAGAGGGCTTCTGTACAAGAAGAGAGCCAGAAGAAACATGAGACCGACCAAAACAGACATTCAATTCCATGTTTTAGTTTATCTCTGGATGGTAGGAGTAGAGGCAAATTAATTTTTATGCTTTTATGTATATGTCAGATTTTCAGCTAAGACCATGTATTGTTTTCATAAACAGAAAAAAGCAATGAATATAATTTATATTTCTAAAAATGTTACAGATATATGGAAAGATGGATTGCTAAGTGAAAAAAGGTAAGTTGTTGGACAGTATCTATAGTATGATCCCATTTCTGTCCAAACACTTCTTAAGTGCATAAGGAATGCTTGGTAGTATCTACCCTAGAGGGTAGGCAGGAACAGGTTAAGGTAGCCTTTTACTTTTTACTTTATGACATTTATACTGTTGAGTTTTTCCATCATGCCCATGTATGTATTTTATAATAAATTACAAAGAGTGTGGATAATAAATACAAGGACAGACAATAAATATAGGCTGATGTATTAGTTATCTATTGCTCTGTAACAAACTGTCCCACAACTTAGTGGCTAAAAAATATATATGTATTATCTCACCGTTCCTGTGGGTCAGGAATTCAGGCATGGCTCAGCTGGTTCCTCTGTTCCAGAGTCTTTCACAAGCCTGCAATCAAGGTGTCAGCTAGGGCTGCAATCTCATCTAAAGACTCAACTGGGAATGATATGCTTTCAAGTTCACTCATGTGGTGGTTGGCAGGATTCAATTCCTCATGAGTTTTTGCACTGAGGCCACCCTCAGTTCCTTGCCACGTAAGCCTCACTGTAAAACATCTCACAACATCAGAGTGAGCAAACAAAGGGGCAAGAGAGTGCCAGCAAGAGAGAGCATGCTAGCAAGACAGGAGCCATGGACCTGATATCTCATTGATTTTGCTCTATTCTATTTGTTTGTTAGGAGCAAGTCACTAGGTCCAGCCTACACTCAGGGGGAGAGGACGATACAAGGGCATGAATACTAGAGGTAGGGAGTATTGGGAGCCAGGTCAGATGCTTCCTATGACCATTGGAATAGCCTGAAAGGCTTCATGGGGGAGGAACTTGAAAGGTGCAACTTGAAAGAGTGAGAAATTGGGCAGAATGAGAGAAAAGTGGAGGGAAATATGGAAGGGAAGCACAGAAATAAAGAAGATATAGGGTAGAAAAGTGGATAAGCATTTTCAGGGAAGCGACTAGACCAAAGACCATATTGTTGAAAAATGTGAACTTTTCTTGGGAGTAATTAGGCTGGAAGAGTAAGTTAGGAACTGAATGACAAACTAAGGAGTTTTAAGTTTTTTCTCTGCAATGGCTAGCCATGCTAGTCATTAATATCCTCACCAAAATCTTATTCTCTGCTAGTTATGACATATTGTTAATGACTTAACTGATGGCTCAGGAGGGATCATGACTTTAAGGGAAAGTATCACATCATAATACAAAATTCACAAAATAGGTAATATGCTCATAAAAAATGGAAAGTTGGTTACATATTTATTCTAATCTCATCATATTGCTTTGATTTCATTTTGTAGTAAATGTCAGCTGTCACATAAGGAGCCTAAACGTTTTGGAAATATTTTTACAGTGAATGATATTGATTACCCTGCTTTCAATTAAATAAATATTTAATATATGTATGTATTCAGTGTTGAGAGTGGAACAAGCAACAAGTTTGAAGCCAGGAAGAGAATTTTAATACCATTTGAATCTACTTTTACTTTTTTTAATTGAAATATAGTTGATTTACAATGTTGTGTTAATCACTGCTGTACAGCAAAGTGACTCAGTTATACATATATATACATTCTTTTTTTAAATTTCCTTTTCCACTATGGTTTATCATAGGATATTGAATACAGTTCCCTGTGCTATACAGTAGGACCTTGCTGTTTATCCATTCTGTATATAAAAGCTTACATCTGCTAAGCCCAACCTCCCATTCCAACCCTCCCCAACCCCCCACTCCAACCCTCCCCAAAACCTTCCCCCTTGACAACCACCAGTCTGTTCTCCATGTCTATGACTCTGTTTCTGTTTCATACATAGGTTCATCTGTGTCATATTTTAGTTGAATCTACTTTTTTGATGTTTCAGGGAAGTGGATGTGGTAAAATGTGCTGAATATCATTGACAGGTCAACTAAGGCAAGGACACCAAAATGTCCATTAAATATGGCTACATGGAAATTGTTGATGGCTTTAACAAAAGCAGTTTTAGTGAAGTGATAGGAATGGAAATTTCAACTAAGGTTGAAGAATTAATGGGACTCCCATCCTGGCAATATGGAAGATAAGTTATTATTCAAAACACAACAAAACAAAAACACTCTTCTGCTAAAAAAAAAAAAAAAAAAAAAAAACCCCAAAAAAAAAAAAAAAAAATTTTTTTAAAAATCTCCTTAAAAAAAAACTCCTAAAAATACTAAATAAAATCTTTTTAAAAATCTCCTTATATGCATAGCTGAGCAGGCAAGAAAGTACGGGAATTTCTCAGAGACTAAAATAAATCAAAAGCATAAAATCAGAGGGTGAATGAGCACTGAATCCAGCCACCTTCTTAAGGGCATCTCATGATCCCCAGTAACTTAGACCTGGAGTTTTATCAACCATGCTAGGAAACAGAAGGCCAAGTTTAGTGGCCTTGCAAGCTGGAAAGTTGGTTTTAAAACCTTCCATAAAGCCAGTACCCTCAAAGGGCTATACTCTCGGTAAAGAAAAGTTTGCTTCATTAAGGACGAAGGACACAGCTCCAAATGGAGTGAGGTAAAATTTCCCCCAAATAATTCATAAGCAACAAGTTGGCCCTCACAAAGGTTTGGTACCCAAATTCATGCTACCTGCTTTGTCCAAAAAACTAAGAATTTAGTTTAAAGTGGTCCCAAGTTTTGGACTGTCCCTGACATGGTAAGCAGAAGGAAAAGCAAACCCTTTCTAAGGGAATATACCCTTAATGTAGGCCTCAAATATTGCTCACAATACAGTTTCAACAAACATGAGAGCACGATAAAAATTACAGAATATGCAAGAAAACAAAACACCATATGAGAGACTCAGAAGAAAAACCAACAGCAAAATCAGACCCACAAAGGCATGCAGTATTGAAATGATCGTACAAACAAAAACAAATATATAGTAGATTTTTTTAAGACTTAGAAACCTGAGTAAGGAACAAAAGCTATAAAAACGACCTTGTTATGAAAAAGTACCAAACTGAACTTCTAGAAATAAAAAAATTGGTGAAATTAAAATTTTAAAAACCTGAAAGGTGGGAAATTAATTAGAGACATGGAGCTCATAAAATTAATGAGCTAAATGTCCAGCTTAAGAAATTAGAAAAAGAACAACAGAATAATCAAATTATGAGGAATGTAGCAGGAAGAAAATAATAAGTAGAGAAAGTAATGAAATTGAAAACAGAGGATCAACAAAGCCAAAGTTGATTGTTTGAAAATTGATAAACTTAAGACAAACTGATTTAGTTTAAGATAGAGAGACAGAGATAGAAAAAGAGAGGCAAAGTGATATCACCTTTTATGTCATAGCATTGGAAGTCACACCACAGCATTAGTTCTGCCAAATTTTATTCATTAGAAGCTAGTCACTACAGCAACCCTTATTCTCCCTTTGTGGGAAGAGTGTCAAAGAATTTGCAGATGTGTTTTAAAACCACTACTTGCTATATTACCGTTTCTACCCAGAACAATAAGACCAAAAGGAAAAAAGTAAATAAAATGTATACAGACTAGAAGGAAGAGTCAAATCTGTTATTCACACGACAGATTATTTACATGAAAAACACAAAGAATAGACGAATCAGTAGAATTTAAAAGTCTGAACATAAATATACAAAAGTTAATTGCATTGTTACATATGATTAATAACTGGTTAGAAAATGGACTTTTAGGGCTTCCCTGGTGGCACAGTGGTTAAGAATCTGCCTGCCAATGCAGGGGACACAGGTTCAAACCCTGGTCCAGGAAGATCCCGCATGCCGCAGAGCAACTAAGCCCGTGCACCACAACTACTGAGCCTGCGCTCTAGAGCCCACGAGCCACAACTACTGAGCCCACGTGCCACAACTGCTAAAGCCTGTGAGCCTAGAGCCTGTGCTCCGCAACCAGAGAAGCCACCACGATGAGAAGCCCGCGCACCGCAACGAAGAGTAGCCCCCACTCACTGCAACCAGAGAAAAGCCCACGTGCAGCAACAAAGACCCAACACGGCCCTAAATAAATGAATAAATAAATAAAATAATAAAATAAATAAATTTAAAAAAAAAGAAAATGGACTTTTAGAAGGAGAGCATTAAGAACTGCAGCAATTAAAAAAAGACACAGTGGGACTTCCCTGGTGGTACAGTGGTTAAGACTCCACACTCCCAATGCAGGAGTCCCGGGTTCGATCCCTGGCCAAGGAACTAGATCCCACATGCATGCATCGCAACTAAGGAGCCCTTGAGCTGCAAGTAAATGAGCCTGCCTGCCACAACTTAAGACCCAGTGCAACCAAATAAATAAATATGAGGGAAAAAAAAGATACAGTGAAACCTGCTCACCAATATAGGCATCTCCTGTTAACGTCAGTAATCCAATCCTGAAAATCAGGTATTCTGCACAAAAATACTAATCAGGGCCTATCTCCCATTATTTTAAAAGGAACAAATTATAATGCATTACATTTCAAACCAAACTCTCCACTCAATTTCCTGAAACTAAACTAAACACAGTAAAACACCTGTAAGTAACAAATGATCATAGTAGGATATAAAATGCTAAAACCCGCAATAATTAATGTAATCATTAACAAATAGTTGTTCTGCATGCAGTAGCATGGCTTCTTTTAAAACCAATGTCCCCTACATGCATCTCCTTTGTTGACACTGGACTGACTTCTCAAAACACCTGATTCTGATATTCTGCCAATGATACTGACATTCAATTGTTTTTGGAATGTAACTTGAGAATTCTCCTGCACACTGTTTTGTAAAAACAATCGATTTGAGTTGGGGGAGACATAAAAATACATCTTTACTATACAACCACTGGCCAAAACCACTGTATCTGTAATTTAATTTCTGGAACACATTCATCACAGCTATCTTAAAGTCTGTGTATGATAACTCTAATATCTGGATCTCCTGTAGATCTCTCTCTATTATTTGTCTTGTCTCTGAATTTTTGGCAAAGTCTTCTCTTTTCTGCATCCCTATTTTTCATTAAATGCTAGACACACTGTATGAAAATGTAGAGATAATTTGAAATACTGGACAATATTACTTTCTCCCAGAGTATTTATTCTTGTTTATAGGAGAGGTTAGGATAGAGGCAAACCACATAAATACGTCTAAGATTGAATTGTTTCGAGTTGGGTTTCAGTCTTCATGAGAGCTAGATTTTGGTTCATCCTTACTCCTAGGGTATAGCCCTTTCGGATCCCAACTCTAAACCTGAGGTGTTTACCAGGACCCTTCCCATCAGTGAGTTCTAAACTTCTGTTATTGACCCTCTGTGAAACTTCCAAAAGCCCTGTCCAGTTTCTCATCCTCACAGCTTTGATTTCATAATTGGCAAATACATTAAGGGGGGCCAAGTGTTGGTCTCACTTCTGCGGGATTCCCTCTTCTCCAGTCTCCTGACTCCTAAATCCTTTGCTGTCTCAGTAGTTTTCCAATGCTTTCAAACAGACGTTTTTAAAATAGTTTATCCAGGGAGCCATGGCTACTGAGCCTGCGTGTCCGGAGCCTGTGCTCCGCAATGGGAGAGGCCATGACAGTGAAAGGCCCGCGTACCGCTAAAAAAAAAAAAAAAATTTTATCCAGCTTTTCTAACTGTTCTTCCTGCGAAGTTTGGTCTGATACAATCTGGTCTGAAATGTCTTTGGATGATTTTAATTTATTCTACCTAGCTCAGAGAGTCTGAAAAGGGAAGTCCTTAATAACACCCAGAGGTATTTCTCAAATGTAAAATTATGCCAATAAAAACTTCGAGAACCCACCAGAACATAACAAGACACTCTGATCTGGCTCTCTTAGATTTCCTGACATATTCAGCACCATTCCTGGCAGGGATGCTGAGATGGACCATTCCAAAGACTTTTTTTTTGGCCTTAGTTTTTTGTCTCTCCCAAACTATCACAGCAAAAACATCTATGCCCAGGAAATATCCTTTTCCTCTTCCCAGTAGCCTGCTCCCTCTATCTGTAATTACTCCCAATGTTAGAAATTCAAATTCATGTATATCCAACCTGAAATTTGAGCGTACAGAAAAGGCTCACAGAGGTAAAAATACATCTTCAAGAGTTCACGTAAAGGAAATATCCAGTTTGTAAGAAATGGCTATTCTTTCTTGCATCTCCCTAAAGGAAGAGTCCTTTCTTCCATATTGGTGCCTCTAAAATGTTGTTCCTTCTATTGAGAACATTCTCCCTCTTTACTTCTCATTATATGCTTCACTTCAGATTCCCTTGGCCTCACATTTAATCCTTGCTCCAGCCACCCCTGTTGGAGCCAACTCAGCATAGACTCCACCCACTTTCATGCAAGCACACACTGACAGGCTTCACTCTATACTAACACCACACACTTCTTCCCTCCTGCCCTGGGGCTACACAGTTGATGCAGAGAAATCAGACACCAGGGGATGCACTGCAAAGCGCAGAGGGGCCGGGGAGTTAACCCTCATGACAGAAAGAAAGCAAGAGTCAGTAGAACAATTTCTTCTTTCCCCAAAACAGTTTACTGAGTGATTGAAGGCATCTTTAAAATATTCTTCCAGGCAAACTTTCCTGAGACACACTCCATATGACTCCTTGGAGAACAGTCCCATAACATCAAGCTATCCCAGTTGCACTTAGCGGCAGCTAGTTTGTAAACACATCCTCATATTAACTCTTCTTTCTCTGTATGTAAACCCAAACAAATATTGTCTGTGTAGAATAAAATGACAATGAACAATTTGTGGAGTTAAAAAGAATAGACAGGGCTTCCCTGGTGGCGCAGTGGTTGAGAGTCCGCCTGCCGATGCAGGGGACACGGGTTTGTGCCCCGGTCCGGGAGGATCCCACATGCCGCAGAGCAGCTGGGCCCGTGAGCCATGGCCGCTGAGCCTGCGCGTCCGGAGCCTGTGCTCCGCAATGGGAGAGGCCACAACAGTGAGAGGCCCGTGTACCGCAAAAAAAAAAAAAAAAAAAAAAAAGAATAGACAGAACCAAAAATTAGACAACAGTGCTGTATTATCAGAAGGGGTAAGAAAAGTGCTAAAGTATTCAAAAGCTCTCGTACTGTGTAGAGGAGAATGTCAACACTGTGTTTAAACTTTAGACCTTATTAAATTAGAATGCATGATAAATTTTAAGGGTGACCACTAAAAAATGTATGCATGATTCCAAATCTTTAGAAAGAAAAATATGGAATAGGAAAAAAGTTCAAAAATAACTCAGTTAATCCAAAGATAAAGAAAGAAATAAAGCAAGAAAGATAAAAGCCAGAAACATAGAAAACATGGAACAAATAGAAATCATAAAGTAAGATAGAATCAAAGTCCAAATATATCAAAAATTACAATAAATATATGTGGACAAAAATTGACAGTTACAAGACAGAGATTATCAGAATTTTTTTTTAATCCCGCTGGATTTTTTAAAAAGCAAACGAACTTGTATAGATTAAAAGTAAAAGGATTGAAAATGATATTCCAAGCAAACACTAAAAGAAAGTCAGTTTGGCCATGTTAATATCAGACAAAATAGACTTGAAGATAATGAGCAATATAGGGATAGAAACGGATAACCATGTAATGATTTAAGATTTAATCACCATAAATAACACAGTTCTAAAAATATAGGCATCTAATAAAATATGCTCAAGATATATAGAGTATAACTTGATAAAAACTTCAGGGATAAATGGACAAATATACCATCACTGCGGGAGATTTTTCAATATGTCTTTATCTGTGTCTGATGATTCAAGCAGACACCCCACCCTGCCCCCCAGAAAAAAGTATCAGCAAAGATGTAGGATATTTGAACAACAAAATTAACAAGCTTGTAGTAATGGACATATATCAATTTTGCACCCAACAGTGAGAGAATACAAATTCTTCTCAAGCACATATGGAACATTTACAAAATTAGATCATGGGGCTTCCCTGGTGGCGCAGTGCTTGAGAGTCCGCCTGCCGATGCAGGAGACGCGGGTTCGTGCCCCGTTTCGGGAAGATCCGACATGCCGCGGAGCGGCTGGGCCCGTGAGCCATGGCCACTGAGCCTGCGCATCCGGAGCCTGTGCTCCGCAAATGGGAGAGGCCACAACAGTGAGAGGCCCGCATAACGCAAGGAAAAAAAAAAAAAAAAAAATTAGATCATGAATTAGCTACAAAGCAAATATCAACAAATTTCAAAGAAAAGTATCACAAAACTATGTTCTGTTCACAATGCAAATATTTTAGAAGTTAATTTAAAATCTCCGTAGATTTTGAAATTGAAAAGCATGCTTTTTAAATAACTCATGAGTCAAAGAAGAAACCATAATACAATTTTAAATACATTTTACAACCTAATGATAATGAAAACAGTATATATTAAAACTTGTGGGATATGAAAAGTGTGTGTCAAGGGAAATTTATTGCCTTAAAGTCTTTTTTATAGAAGGGGGAAAAGGCTGAAAATTAATGAACTAAATCCATAACTTAAGAAGTAGAAAACAAACAACAGAATAGACTCAAAGAAAGTGGAAGGAATATGATAATTATAAGAGCAGAAGTAGGAATTAAAAAAATGAAATAGGAAACCAAGTTACAATAGAGAGAATCAACAAGGCCAAAAGTTGGTTCTTTGAAAAGACCAACAAAATAAACAAACCTCTGCAATGATTTATCTAAGAAAAAAAGAAGAGAAGACACAGACAAATAATTTATCAGTCAGTTTTCACTATAATATGCTGTGGTAACTAACAAAATCCCAAATCTCAGTGTTTATTTTTTGCTTGCTGTGTATGCCACATATCTTCTGCATTCTCAGATCCCCAGTGGAGGACATGCCATTCTCACTGAAGAGGGAAATGAGCAAGAGAGCTAGTGGAAACACACAGAATATTTTTTAAAGATTCCGGTCAGATGTGAAGTCATTGTGACCAAACCCATTGTCAGCTGGGTGGATATGCATATTCCCAAAAGGGGCAGTTCAAATAACATGGCAATAGGTGGAAATGTGTAGTTCTCTTAAAAGAAGGAGAGCAAATATTTGAGCAACTGTCTGTACATCAACAGATAAATGGATAAAGAAGCCACAAAAAAGAATGAAATAATGCCATTTGCAGCAACATGGATGGACCTAGAGATTATCAGACTAAGTGAAGTCAGACAGTGAAAGACAAATATCATATGATATCACTTATATGTGGAATCTAAAAAAATGATACAAATGAACTTATTTACAAAACAGACATAGACCCACAGACATAGAAAACAAACTTATGGTTACCAAATTGGGGGGGGGATAAATTAGGAGTTTTGGATTAACATATACATCCTACTATATATAAAATAAATAAACAACAAGGACCTACTGTATAGCACAGGGAACTATATTCAATACCTTGTAATAACCTATAATGGAAAAGAATCTGAATATATATATAATATATATACATATAACTGAATCACTTTGCTGTACATGTGAAACTAACACAATATTGTAAATTAACTATACTTCAGTCTAAAAAATGGTTAAAAAGGAACCTTCTTTAATCTGACAAAGGGGATTTACAAAAAGCCTTCAAAATATTACTCTAAATTTATTTACCAAAAATATTCTACAAAAATAATTCTAAATTTCCTTTTCAAAAATCAGGATCAAGTCAAGAGTGCCCAAGTAAGAATGTCAAGAAAATAGCACCATTTCTATTAACATTGTACTGGAGGTCCTAACCAGTGTAATACTTTAATAGGAATAAAAGGCAATAAGGGCTGGATAGGAGGCAAAATGGACATAGATTTCAGATAATAATTGTTTACATAGAAAAATCCAAAAGAATCTAGAAATGAATTATTGGAAGAATCAATAGAAAAATTATTAGAAAGAATAATAGGAAAATTATTAGAATCAAAGACAAATTATTGTTTCCAGCAAAGTGACTGGACACAATATCAATATACAAAAGTCCAATTTATTTCTATACTAGCAACAAACAATTACAAAGCATAATTTTTATAGGATATCATTTACAATGGCAACAAAAACAATGTATCTCTGAATAAACCCAACAAAAGATGTGCAAGATCTGGACACATAAAATAAAAAACCTCTACTAAAAGACATTAATGAAGACCTAATAAAAAGATATCTATTCCTTGCTCATGAATTGGATGACTCAAAATCATAAAGATTTCAATCCTCTCCAGATTGATCTACATATTCAACACAATGCCAGTTAAAATCCCAACAGGTGTGTGTGTGTGTGCAACTTGAGAAGCTTGTTCTAAAATATGTATGGAAAAACAAAGGACTAAGAATAGCCAAGACAAAACATAAAGAAGAAAAATAAGGAAAATTTGCCTTACTAAATAATCAAGACTTTTTATAAAACTTTGGTAATAAGTAGAGTGGTGTTGGCACCAAGATAAATTGTCCAGTGGAACTGAACAGACAGCTCAGAAACAGACCTATATACATAAATGGGATGTTGACACATGACAAAGCTGGCATGACAGATCAGTTGAGAAAGGTGGGGCTGGCCAACAAAGAAAGCTGGAAAAAAATCTCAGTTGTATGTAAAAAGTGAAATTGGATTCCCTACCTCACACCATGAACAAAAGTAAATTCCAGAAAGAATAAGGATTAAAATGTCAAAAGCAAAACTACATATTTTTAGAAGTAACAGTAAGTTAATATATATTAGGGTAGGAAAAAACAGTATAAGTATTTATAAGTTCAAAGTTAAGTACATCTATGTATCAAAAAAAAAAAGTGAAGGACTTCCCTGGTGGCACAGTGGCTGAGAGTCCGCCTGCTGATGCAGGGGACATGGGTTCGTGCCCTGGTCTGCGAAGATCCCACATGCCGCGGAGCGGCTGGGCCTGTGAGCCATGGCCGCTGAGCCTGCGCGTACGGAGGCTGTGCTCCGCAGCGGGAGAGGCCACAACAGTGAGAGGCCCACGTACCACAAAAAAAAAAAAAAAAAAAGAGCCAATGTTGGGCTCTGTATATAGCCCCCCAAGTTGTTTATTTCTTCACAGCAGGCTAGGACCAATTAGCTCAAAAGCCAGCCTGCACTAAAGTCAAATTTTTACATATCTAGTTGTTTTAAGCATAGCCCAAATAAGCAGATTTTTAGCCATTTAGAGCTGCCTGCCTGCCATGCATACTTCACCAAAGTGCACCCAACATCTGCTAGTCATAGATAAGATAAACCCTGTGGTTATAGACCCCAAGCTGCTGCTGTTCTTTGGAGCTTTCTGACCCAGAGGCTCTCTGTTAGGCAGCTGAGCACATCACATAAACATGTAGGTCCCCTCTCCTCTGGGAATTTCCTTGTCCTCTCCTTCCAGATGCCTCCCCTCCCTGCCCCTAAGTAGTCTCTAAATTATCAGGTTCTGTGCGGGACTTCCCCTGCCTGCAAACCTGTCAAAACTTGTCCAAATAAAGCTACCTGTGCTACTGCCACCTCACAGTCATGCCTTTTTCCTTGATCTGCCTTGAAACCCCTGAATGCCCTACACTGACATTTCATAAAAAAAAGAACTACAGATAAAATATGTAAGAGATGCTTAACTTCAGGGATATGCCAATAAAGCCAGGATGAGACACCATTTAACTCCCATTTCATTGGCAAAAATCAAGAAGTCTCAAGTATTAGGGAAGATGTGGATGCTAGTAATTGCTAGGATTGTAAACTGGTATAACCACTTTGAATAAAGATTTGGCACTATCACACAGAGTTGAACACTGACATACCCAAAACCCATCAATTCCAATCCTAGGTAAATATACCCAAGAGAAAAGTTTGTATAGAAGAACCAAAAGGCAATGCTCATAGCAGCACAGTTGGAAAAAGCAAAACAAAAACAAGAACAAAAAAACACCAACAACTGGAAATTGCATAAATATTCAGCAGCCAGAGAATGGATAAATAATGGTACACTCACAAAATGATTTGTTATATAGCAGTGAAAATGAATGGAATGCAACTTCGATCAACAAGAAGAACGAATCTTAGTGCTATGGTCAACATTTTTGTTCTCCCCCAAATTCATATGTTGAAATCCTAAGGCCCAATGGATGGTATTAGGATGTGGGGCCTTTGGGAGGGGCTTAAGTCATGAGGGTGGAGCCCTCATGAATGGGATTGGAGTTCTTATAAAAGAGACCACACAGAGATCCCTAACTGCTTCTGCCATACAAGGAGAACTCTGCCAATAGGAAAAGGGCCCTCTCTATAACACGCTGGCACCCTGACTTCCAGCCTCTAGAACTGTGATAAATAAATTTCTGTTTAAAAATCTGTTATTTGTTATAGCAGCCGGAATGGACTAAGTAACTTAGGAACGTGTTTGTTAAAATAAAAGTCCAGAACATTAGATGAAAGTTCAAACACACATATTAAAAAAAACTAATTAAAAAAAGAAGTGTTTAATAATGCATATAACTGTGAAAAGACATTAAAGCAATATAAAAGTTGTGTAAACACAAGTCAGGATGGAGGTTACTTCTGAGGGGAAGGCAGAGGTAAAGGATGGCGAACACTTATAAGTACATTAAAATTATTGATAATATTTTAGTTCTTGGTTGGGGTGGCAAAATGGGGAGTTAAAGGTGATGTTCATTATAACATTTAAAAAATATTTAATTTGAACGTGCCATACAAGGAATACTGATTATAGGGTATTACTAACTAATTCTGTGTACTTGATATCCATTAAAAAAAAAAAAAAAGATAGTACCCACATACCGTCTCAGGCCTTCCGGCCCAACTACGTTATAAATGACTGAGGAGTTTAATCAAGGCCATGAGCAAAAATGTAGCATCCCAAACCCAAGCACCTACTCCCCACCGTGCCTACGACAACGCCATTAACAGATCAGTCAAAACCCAAGGAAGGCAGCAACAAAATCCTAGCTTAACTAGGACGCAAACAAAAGAGGGAGGAATCACGTGGTGCCCCTCCCACGCCCGGCGCGCCAATGATGTCACCAATCCGCGACCGGGCCATTGATTCCCGACTGAAGGTAGAGAGGGCTACGTGGTGGGGGAGGGCGGGGAAGGGTCCCGGCGCCACTGGCAGTCTCTGGTGTCGCGCTGTGTCCCGGAGAATTAATTACAAGACCCGGTAAGAGGCTTTTCCTTTCCCCGCTATCACCTTCTGTGGCCTGAACGCCCGGCTCGCGACGCCGCTCCAGTGTCCGGCGCTACTGGAAGGGGGAGCGCAGGGGCGCCCGGGTGGGCTCTGAGTGTGGCCACAGGGCCAGGTGGGGAAGCGGGGGTCGGGGGCAGCGGCGGGGCTCAGCAGCCTTGCGGGGAGGCGGGCGCCGGGGGCCAAGTGCTTGTGTGCGGGTGTTTGTGCTCCCGGGTGTGCGCGGGTGTGGGCGGCAGAGGCTGCGCACGGATGCTGTGGCGCTCGTGCCAGCCGGAACCGAACAGCTGGGTACCAAAGGCCCTTGTCTCCCTCTCGCCAACTCCCTCCCCTGGGGGAGAGTGACTGGAGAGCTAGGCGCCTGGGACTCGTTCAGGTCCGCGTCTTCCTGCGCCTTCTCCCCTGACTGCATAGGCCCGCGCTTCATCCCTGCGA
Source organism: Lipotes vexillifer (assembly GCF_000442215.2). Taxonomy (NCBI): domain Eukaryota; kingdom Metazoa; phylum Chordata; class Mammalia; order Artiodactyla; family Lipotidae; genus Lipotes; species Lipotes vexillifer. Next base: position 3,046,619 of record NW_006785665.1, read on the forward strand.
TAATATCCGCAGCCCTTGGCGTGCCTTATACAGGGAAGGCGTAGGCGTCCGCGGTGGAGAGCCCACTGCGGGGTCACGGCCACTGCGTTCTGCCTCGGTCTGGCCTTGGTGCAGGAGGCCTAGTTGCGTCACCTCCCCTTCCTTCATCTGCTTGGCTTGATTCTTGGGTCCCGCTAGAGGGTAAGCCTGCCTCAGGTGTGCCGTGTTGGTGTCAGAGTTTGGGAAACTTGCCTTTCAAAGAGGCATATGCACCTGTCATTGGATTTTTTTTTTTTTTGGAGTATAATTGCTTTACAATGGTATGTTAGTTTTAGCTTCACAACATAATGAATCAGTTATATATATACATATGTTCCCATATCTCTTCCCGCTTGCGTCTCCCTCCCTCCCACCCTTCCTATCCCACCCCTCCAGGCGGTCACAAAGCACCGAGCTGATCTCCCTGTGCTGTCATTGGATTTTAAACGCAGTGTCGGGGAGTCCCAGCCTGCGGTTGGGGAGGGAACAGAGCCTAAGCTGCTAAGGGAGAAGATTTGCACACAGAGGCCTACACAGTGACTGCTGTTGGAGAGGGAGGCCGGATTGCTAGAACAGGTCACTGGGAGCCGAGAACGTCGGAGCAACAAATTGTCGAGCAAATGCGAGTGATGATGCCAGTTTCTTAACTAAAGAAGGCCCGTTCCCATCGTTGCAGAGATTTTGAGATATCTTTCCCGTTATTCCATTATTTCACAGACAGCTGGGTGTGCTTGCTGTATGGGAGGCAGGGAACAGAGTGGAAAGGGGGCATGACTTTTGGGAGTCTGGTCTGCGTTTGCCAGCTGTGTGACAGTGAGTGAGTTATTTAACCTTTCTACTCCTACTTGGTCTTATCTACAAAATGAGGATAATTATATCTACCTTGCAGGGTTGTTGTTAGAATTTGAAGTGTCTAGCTATTATTAGTAAGGGCCCAGCACCCATGACTTAAACTTGCTCCCTTGCTGAAGGTTTCCTATTGGTACAGCTGCTTGAAAAGCAGGGGAATGTTTTGCTATTCTGTGTGCTTGCTATTCTGCCAGATATGATAAAGCAGGCTTGCGGTGGCGGGGGAGACTCAAAACCCATAATCTCTCTACAATAGACCATAACATTTTAGAACTGGAAAAAGCCTCACTTTACTCTCTTAATTATAGCTTCTCTTTATTGAGCACATGCTGTGTGTGTGACCCTGTACTGAGCTCTCAACATACACTAATTTCTTTAATCCCTCTGGCAGCCTAGTGCTATAATAAGTATTATCCCCATTTTACAGATGCAGAAGGTGAGCTTAGCCAAGTTCCTGACACTGTTTAATGGCAGAGCTGAAACTTGAACCCAGGCCCTCAGACTATGTAGGGTTTCGGTCTTGTTATTTTTCAGTGACTAGAATCCTGGCAGTGTGAGGTGTAGTGGGGGAAGGGAGGCATAAGCAGAGTTTAGAGGGCCGGTATTTGCTGTAAGAATAACATCTCAAATTGTCCAGTGATAAATTACCTTTTATTTTACATTTTACCCAGCATTGTCCAGATGTGAAGCAAGATTTAGCCTTTTCACCCAGAGAAAAAGGAAAGGCTCATGGGCGCACAGTGCTGGGATAGTGGGCAAACAGTAGGTATTTGATAAATGTCTGTGGAAAGAAGAAAAAATCTTGAGGTATTGTTAACGTCTGCCAGAAGGAGACCCATTGCTAACACAGTTTCCTTTAAGCTAGCTATTTTTATACTGTTACACAGTGTAATATGAGCATCTTTCTGATTCATTGATTTAAAGATTTGGAGCTGTGTTTCAAACCAAGACTGGTATTATTATCTGTGACCAGCTGATTTGAGTTTGTGTGAACAACAGGGTCTGAGCCCCTTTTGGGCTTCTGTAGTGATCTCTTGAGATACAGCAGTTTATTTTGCTATAACATCTGTTAGACTTGGACCATAGTGGATACAGCTGCTTGAATTAAGTTTCCTGGAGAACACTGGATGATGGTTTGGTATCAGGGTTAAAGAGTTCAAAATATTAAGTTTGTCACAAAATTAAGTATTTGAGAAAGATCTGTGACGGATGTGCATTAATGTGGTAATGGTAAACGGGTTTTAAACAGATGATATTCTTGGTGTTTTTGATCAGCCATTCTGTGTTGGTTCTCAGTCTGAAGATGACTTAGGGCTGTCTGGTGAATTATTAGGAATGCAGAAAGGTTTATATAACCCATCCATATAGATTGTGACAAGTAAACTCTCAGTTCCTCCACCCAAGGAGCTTTCATTGCTGCTTCTATACCCTCCCAGATGCCTTGAAGCCACCTATTTCATCATGTTTATCAAACTTAATGGGAGAGACCCTTTAACGTAATTTATCCTCCCTTTCCCTCTGTACCCCACCACCACCACACACAGAGTGAAGTTCTTTCCCCAGAAGTGGGTATATTAATCTAGTTGCAAATGGCAGAACCCTAATGTAAACTAACATAAGCAAAAAAGTGTTGATCATTTAACTAGGAGGTCCAAATGTGAACTTCAGGCATGGCTGGATCATGAGGCTGAAATGATGTCATGAGGACTCTCTTCGCCCTGCCTTTCTCTGCTTCTTTTTGTTTATTACCCTCATTCTTTCCTGCTGTTTTCTCCGTACATACTGAAAAAGGTGACTCTTGGCAGCCCCAAGCCTTGGATCTTACAGCTCTCTTCTAGCATTGTAAACTAATCATGTGGACAAGGAGCTAGGGATGCCACGTTTAGACAGATCTGTGTCACAGGCCCACTTTTGAGATGAAGGAGTAAAATTTCCTTCCATAACCACATGGGATGGGGAAGTGCAGAGGTACTAGGCAGGTGAAAACAACAGATGATTACTATAAGTGTGTGTGTATACATAGACATATGTGCTGACATGTGTACTTATATCCCACTTCTTTGAGGCCTTTCCAGAGCCTTCCAGCTGGAATGGATCCATGTGGTTTTGTTTGTCCATCACGTTGTTATTTTGTTGTGGCATTGATCATGTTCTTTTCATCCCTTCCGCTCCTTTGCATCTGCTGTTTGTGTGTGCACGTGTGTACAAACACACACACACACACACACACACACACACACTGTTTTGTCTGACTGACTTCCTTTTGGATTCAGGTCATGCATCTCTTCTCAGAAGCCTTCCTTGACCTCCATCAATGAGGAAGTCACATCCCCTGAGCACAGCCCTACTGTGGATTTGATTTCTGTTTGATAACTGTCTATTTTCTAGTCAGTTCTCCACTAGACTGAGAGCCCCTTGAAGACAGAGGTGCTCTTTGCTTTGTATTCCTTACCTCCTTCTTAGCTGCATTATTTTTCTTCTTAGCACTTACAACCAGTTGACACTGTATATTTGTTTGTTGCCTGTCTTCTCACTAAAACATCAGCTTCATGAAAATAATGAGGAAAGGAATTTTTATTTTATTTACTGCTGTATCTCTAGGGCCTAGGATGTGCCTGGCACATAGTATGTGCTTAATAAATGTTTATTAAATGAATGAATGAAAATCTGCCCACAGGGAGAAAATGCTGCCATGGTGTTGATGAGGATTCAATCTGCATGATAGATACAGTTCTCACTGTAAATGTCTGTAAATGCAAGTACTATGGGTGCCATCCCAGAAAGGCAGAATCTCTCTCCCCATGTGCGTCTGAACCTACAGAGGTGAAGGGTTAGGCCCCAAGGAGCAGCCACCTGGAAATTCCACCCTGTGAGATATTTCACCCCCCTCAAACTCTTCTGAACTATGATAGGTTGTATATTAAGGCTTTTTTAAAAATTTTTTTGTAGTTTGAGGCTTTTTTTTCTTAGAGTATTTATCTCTTTTTTTTTTTCTAATTTATTTTTGGCTGTGCTGGGTCCTCATTGCTGCACGCGGGCTTTCTCTAGTTGCGGTGCACGGGCTTCTCATTGTGGTGGCCTCTCCCTTTGAGGAGCATGGCCTCTAGGAGTGCGGGCTTCAGTGGTTGCAGCATGCGGGTCCTAGAGTACACGGGCTTCAGTAGTTGTGGCTGGTGGACTTAGTTGCTCCGTGGCATGTGGGATCTTCCCGGACCAGGGCTCGAACCCGTGTCCCCTCCATCGGCAGGCGGATTCTTAACCATTGCGCACAAGGGAAGTCCTGGAGTATTTATCTTTACAACATTCCCTTGAGCACTTACAATGTGCCAGGCATGGTTTTAAGTCCCTTAACAACTTATTCTTTGACTGGAGTTTGGGGATCAAGGTTGTGAACTTTAAAACTTTTTTTTTCTTTTTAAATACAAAAACACTCAAAAGAGGCTAAAAAAAATCCAAACTAGAAAATTATAAAAGAAATGAGACCCCTCTCCATCCAGCTCATCTCACCCTCCAGAGGTAGAGCTACTACTAATAGCTTGGTGTGTGTCTCCTCCCTTACCTTTTCTTAGGCTTTTATAGTCAAAGCTATTAAATAAAATACACTCCATCTTGTTGTCATTGTTTGATTTTCACCCAGATGCAGCCATGTTCTACATGCTGATCTGCACCTTTCCTTTTCCATAGCTGTCTTCAATGTGCTTCTGCTGCACCCACCACTACTCCCCAGGGAAAGCACCCTGCCTTGGGGTGAGTGGCATAGCTGGATGGGGGACTTGCAGCCCAGAGTGCAGTCTGTCCTTCAGGACAGGGGCTGCTTGGGTGTTGGTCTCCCGCCCTCTCCCAGGGAGGGCCCAAATCCGCATCCATCTTCCTGGGTACTGTTATGCCTTATCTTATCTTATTTTAACCCACCCATGCCACACCCACCCCCCCCCCCC
>NW_006785665.1:3051433-3069972 GCF_000442215.2 Lipotes vexillifer
CCCCCCCCCCCCCCCAACAAAAATAGCGGAGGGAGGATACCCTTCTGTTTCTTGTTTTAACACACAAAAAGTAGTTCTCATACAGTTAGAGGCTTGAGGTGAAAGGCTATTGTTTAACCCCACACTCACCCCCAAACATCTGGGCCCCCGCTTCTACCCAGCTGCAATACCTTCTTGTAGTGCTTAGTCCTCATTTGCTTCCTAAAAAGTGAATATGAGTTTATACAGCAATGCCTGACCATTCGCTGTGCCTCTGTCTCACCCTGCCTTCTCCAGGACTGGGTATTTTAACTGAGAGAGGAAAATCTTAGCTAGATTGAAAAATGGTGTCTCATTTTAATTTGCATTTTTTGTTATGATTAAGTTTGAATCAAATATTTTTTAGAGTATGCAAATACTCTAAAAAATATGAGTATATGCTCATTGTAAAAAGCAAGCAAAAAACTCTTATTTGCTGTAAATATTCTTCCAGTTGGTTGTTTGCCATCTAATTTTGACTTTATCATTAAACATACAAAACCTGTTTTTCATTCTTCTGCAGACAGATTTTGTCCTTTTTGATTTCTTCCTTAGCTTGTAAGCTTAAAAATATTTTTTCTTCATTTTGTGTTCTAAAGGTTTGCTTTTTGACATATGACTTGGAAAAGCTAATATTCTGTTTTATTTCAGATTTAAACAAGATATTTGATGAAAATATTGTACAATGTTTTAAATAAAAGCAGTTTTGTTTTTTGTTTTTTGCGGTACGCGGGTCTCTCACTGTTGTGGCCTCTCCCGTTGCGGAGCACAGGCTCCGGACGCGCAGGCTCAGGGGCCATGGCTCACGGGCCCAGCCGCTCCGCGGCATGTGGGATCTTCCCGGACCGGGGTACGAACCCGTGTTCTCTGCATCGGCAGGCGGACTCTCAACCACTGCGCCACTAGGGAAGCCCATAAAAGCAGTTTTACTTAGATAAAGGTCTATGTTTTGTTTTGTTTTTTGTAAATTTATTTATATATTTATTTTTGGCTGTGTTGGGTCTTCGTTGCTGCGCACGGGCTTTCTCTAGTTGTGGCGAGTGGGGCTACTTTTCATTGAGGTGTGCGGGCTTCTTATTGCTGTGGCTTCTCTTGTTGCGGAACACGGTCTCTAGGCGCACAGGCTTCAGTAGTTGTGGCACACGGGCTCAGTAGTTGTGGCTCGTGAGCTCTAGAGTGCAGTCTCAGTAGTTGTAGCGCACGGGCTTAGTTGCTCCGTGGCATGTGGGATCTTCCCGGACCAGGGCTTGAACCTGTGTCCCCTGAATTGACAGACAGATTCTTAACCACTGTGCCACCAAGGAAGTCCTATGTTTTGTTTTAAAGATACTTACATTAGTGTGTATGTATCATTTATTTTTCCTTTTTTAAATTTAGCAGAATATCAAAGCTTGCTCCTCAAAACTGAGTTCAAATGTATGTATAATTCTCATCATTTTAATGTTCTTAAGCATTTCCATAAATTGCTACATGAGATGTTTATCTGTTGCTCTTCATCTGGTTTAAAGAAGCACTCTTATTCTGTTAGCAACGGTCTAGGTATATAGCCAAGATGATGAATTTAGCCTCTTCCCATTCACCTGTCTCACTATTTCCCTAAGTCTCTTTTTGAGATGTAATTATATACAGTAAAAATATTTAATGAATATGCTATGGTATTCATTGAATACCATTCAGTAAATTTTGACAAATACATATACCCATTTAATCACCATCCAAATCAAGAAAATAAAGGATTTCCATTACCCCAGAAAGTTCCCTCGTGCACCTTTCTAGTCACCACTGTCCCCAAAGGCCACCACTCTTCTGATGTCTATCACCATAGATCAGTTTTGCCTGTTCTAAAATATCATATAAATAGAACTATATAATATGTACTTTATGTGTGGCTTCTTTTAGTGAGCTTCAGCCATGTTGCATGTGTCAGTATCCACTGTATGTATATACATTAGTCATTTATTCATTCATCAGTTGATATGCTTTGGGGTTGTTTCCAGTTTGCGGCTATCAGGAATAAAGCTCTAGGAACATTCTTTTTTTCTTTTTTTTTAAATTGTGGTGAAAAACACATAACATTTACCAAATTAACCATTTTTAAATGTACCGTTCAGTAGTATTATGTATATTCACATGGTGAAAAGTTCAGATCTCCAGAACTTTTTCATTTTGCAAATCTGAAACCCTGCACCCATTAAACAACTCCCCCTTTCCCCTTCTCCCTACCCCTGGTTCCATAAACATTCTTGTATAAGTCTTCTTATAGCCATCTCTTTTCATTTTCCTTGGGTAAGTACCCAGAAGTATAGCGGTTGAGTCATACATAGGGTGTTTACATATTTAGCCTTAGAAGAAATTGCCAAACAGTTTTCCAAAGTGGTTGTACCATTTTACATTCCCACCAACAGTGTATGAGAGTTCTACTTGCTCCATATCCTCACCATTAGATATTATGAGTGGTTTTTTTAGTTTTATTTTAGCCATTCTAATAGCTATGAAGTGGTGTCTCATTGTGGTTTTATCACAGCATATCTTAATCATTTATTTACATGGCTATTTCCATTATTAGACTGAGCTTCTTAAGGGCAAGGTTCATGCAATACATAGTTATCTTTTTCTTATTAACTTTTCCCCTTTATTTTGAGTGTGACAGATGCTTTATTATAGAAAACTTGAAAATTGAAGAAACTATTAAAATGAATATCCCTGGTAACCCTACTTCTCAGATATCGTCATTAACATTAACATCTTTTGTGCAGTGTTGTGTTGGTTAGCCTACAGATAGGGCAGTTCCGGGGTAGATTGATTCAGCAACTCAGAGTTGTCCCAGCCCTCTACTCTGCCATCCTCAGGGCATCATTTATTCATATCAAGGAACCTTTGTGACAGAAAGCCCCTGACAGGCTTCCTTTGTGTTTTGTTGGCCAGAGTTGTATCACATGTATCACTGGCAAGAGGAATGGAATTGCCAAAACCAAGTTAGATTAGACTAATCACAGTCCTCCCTCTGGGTCTGGGGAGGGAGCCTGGCCTTCTCAGATGAATGTGGACAGGATCAGGATTCTCTCAGAAGGGAAGGCAGAGTTCTAGGGTAGGCACTCAGCACTATCTGCCACTTGGGCATATTGTTTTTCAAAGCTGAAATTGTTCTTTATTTAAATTTTATCTTTCCACTTATTATGAACTAAACATCTTCCATGGCATTAACTCTTTGTAAATGTTACTTTTATGTATTGTATAATTTACTACTGTACCAGAATCTACTTGACTGTGTCTCTAGTTTTGGACATTAAATCTATTTTCAATTTTTTGCTATTGTAAACAATTCTGTAGGGAGCTTAAATTTCTGTACTAGATTTCAAATTATCTTTCTCAAGGTAGATTTTTATGATTGGACCATTAATTACACTTATTAATAATTATGTAGCAATATGATTACATACTGATAATGATTGTTGACTATTAAATGAGGTTATTAACATATTTAAGACTTCTGACACACATTGTCCAATTGCTTTGTAAAAAAAAAAAGCATCTTAGTCTTACTATCATAGGGTAGAATGCCTATTTCTCCTCCTTAATTTTTTACTTTTCTCCCTCCTCTTTCTTTCATTCAGTCATTAATGTATATTCCTTTGACAGATATGTTGAATACCTTTTATAGCCAAAGCACTGTGCTGGGTTATGGAGGGTACAAGGCTAGTACTGCTCAGGACAGACAGACAAAGATCATGCAATTGTGTAACTACAGCTACTGATAAGGATTATGAAGGAAGCTTCCTAGTGTTACGGATACTATAAAAACTCTATATGCCATCTGGCATAGGGACAGGACTGGAGGAGAAAACAGTCTACGACTTGGCTTTTTTGAGGCTGCAAGAGTGCTCTGTGGCTATTGGGCAGACAGGATGGAAGGTGCCTTTTATGAAGTATGGGAGGATAGGCTTGGCTGGAGAGTGGGAGTGCACAGCCGACCTTGTTATGGACTTGGGCCTTTATCCCAAAAGTAACATGTAGCCAATAAAGGGTTAAAGAAGGGAGGTGATGGTGACCTAACCATCTTTGAGAACATTTTGGAGGGGGCCAGAGGGGATTCCTAGAGTCCAAGATTAGATTGTGAAGGTAGCCATGGAATCTCCCCACCTGGCATTGGGTCATTTTTTTTTAATTGCTTATTTTATGAATGAAAACGTAAAACGTATTACAAGTGTAGCTGAATATGTCCCCAAGCATTTGACAGGCATTTGCACTTCCTTTTTTGGGAACTGGCTTTTTATCTACTGCAGAGTTAGTGGGGGCAGTGTAATGGCCAAGAGCACCCGCTCTGGAGCCAAAATGCCTGAGTCTGAATCCTGGCTCAGCCTGTTACTGGCTGTGTTATCTCGAACAACTTTGCTCTACCTCAGCCTTTCATGCTGTAACATGGGGACAGTAACAGTGTACCTCTCTCATAAGGTGGTTGTGAAAATTAAAAGATAAAGTACAGGGACTTCCCTGGTGGTCCAGTGGCTAAGACTCCATGCTCCCAATGCAGAGGACCTGGGTCTGATCCCTGGTCAGGGAACTAGATCCCACATGCATGCCGCAACTAAGAGTTCACGTGCCTCAACTAAGGAGCCCGTGAGCCGCAACTAAGACCCGGTGCAACCAGAAAAATAAATAAATAAAAAATAAAAGATAAACTACAGTGCTGGCCCATATGAGCACTCCATATGTACATGCTGTCTTATCTAGGTATGTGGGCTTTATATATACACATATACATATTAGCTCTGTCCTGTGTATGATGTGTTGTAACTGTGATTCCCTGTCCATTTTAATTTTTTTATTAATATCTCTTTTTAAAAACGTTTTTCTGTGAACATTTTCAAACATCACGTCACTATTTTGAAGTACAGAAATTTATCTGCAGTGAACAGATGTCCGTCTTCTCCTTTGTGATGTCTTCCATTGCTGTGAAACAGGTCAAGTCATACACAAAGACTTTTGTTTTTTAGTGTTTTTATTTAAAATACTTCACAAATAATCCTTTAATCCATTTGTAATTTATTTTGGTTTATTAATATAAGGCAAGACTCTGAATAGATCTTTCTTTCCAAAAAGCCTGTCAGTTAGCCAAGTTCCATCTATAGACTAATCCTTCTTCCCCTCACTGCTGCTTTTGGCTCCTATCATGCGTTGGATCTGTACACACACTTGGGTCTATTGGGGGCAAAGTGGTTCTGCTCTATTAGGCTGTAGCTCCATTCCTGTATACCAGTACTGCTTTGATTTAATCAGTATGGCTGTCCTCTTTTAAAAAATATTTTGGCTATTCTTGCCTGTTTGTTCTTGCACTTGAACTTTAATCATTTTGTCAGGTATCCACTCCTTACTGCCCCTAACCTCATTAGAATTTGCAATAAACTGTTATTTAATTTGGCACTAATTGGCATTCATAAACTATTCTGCCATCACATTTGGAGCTGGTGTATCCTTCTACTTAAGACAGGTATTCCTCAGCAGAGTTTGTACTTTTCCACATGTAGGCTCTTCACATTTCTTAGGATTATTCCCAGATGTTTCCCTTTTCTTTTTTAATGTTTTATTTGCTGTTAAGAATATAGTATTTTTGGGCTTCCCTAGTGGTGCAGTGGTTGAGAGTCCGCCTGCCGATGCAGGGGACAGGGGTTTGTGCCCTGGTCTGGGAAGATCCCACATGCCGCGGAGCGGCTGGGCCCGTGAGCCATGGCCCCTGAGCCTGCGCGTCCGGAGCCTGTGCTCCGCAAAGGGAGAGGCCACAACAGTAAGAGGCCCGCGTACCGAAAAAAAAACAAACAAAAAAAGAATATAGTATTTTTCATATAAGGAAGGGTTGTGTTTTGTATATTTCTCTTATATCCAGCCATATTACTTAACTGATGGTGGTCCAAGAGTTTTCACTTAATCTTCTTGGATCAACAAGGGTTATGATATTGTCATCTGCAAATAATGTTTTTCTTTCCTTTTTTAATAGTTTTCTCTTACTTCTGTTTTGTGTTATAGAATATGCTAGGATCTTCAAAATAATGTTAAATACCATATCTCTGATTCTTAGACCATTGAGCATAAGAACATGCTATCAATTTAATAATAGCTTTTAGGGGCTACTAGTCAAAATATACCGTTACATAATGTAAATGCATGTAATTCGCATCCCAATATCAGAAAAGTTTGGAGTACATCTCAGAATTGAGGAGATAACAGTGGTAATGATGGCCCTCCTTATTTTATTTCTTATTTTAGTGGGAATGCCTAACTATTCCATTTTAAATATGATATTGGCTGTCAGTTTATGATAGGTAGTCTTTGTTATATTACAGAAATATCCTTTTCTTCAAATAAAACAAAAAGCTCTAGTTCTGCTGGACAGTAATGAGAAGGCTGTACTGTTTGGTTTAACAAAAAAGTGGAAATTGTGGCTGTGCACATCGTCTGTGCCAGCTGGTCTGCTGGTCTGTTGCTGCCTTTTTCCTTGATAGCCCCAAATGCAGAAATCCCTGGCTGCACAGCAAGGTCTGTGCTAGTCCTGTACCCGGAGCTCCCTGATGTGCTCAGCCTTTCGAGGATGGTGTATTAGTTTCCTACAGCTGCAATAACAAATTACCACAGATTTGGTGGCTTAAAACCATAGAAATTTATTCTCTCACAGTTCTGGAGGATAGAAATCTGAAGTCAGTTCACTGGGAGGAAGTCGAGGTGTTGCAGGGCTGTGCTCCCTCCAGAGCCTCTCCGGGAGAATCGGTCCTTGCCCCTGCCAGCTTCTGGTGGCTGCCTGCATTGCTTGACTTGTGGCCTTATCAGTCCAGCCTTCAAGGCCAGTGTCTTCAAATCTCTCTCTGCTACGTCTCCACCGTCTTCACGCACCTTCTCCTCTGTGTGCGTAGATGGAAATTTTTCTGAATTTGTCGATGCTGAAGGAAATGCTTTTAAAGTCATATGTTAGGAATAGCAAAGACTTATTCATTCCCTTTGGGAAGAAGATTGTGGTCACCTGGAAATAGCTCTAGGTCAATTCTCAGAAAATCAATACGCTGAAATTCAGTTCCACAAAAGCCCCTCAACCTTGCCACCTCCCACTGTCCCCCGGTCTCCTCCTCAATCTCCAGTTCTTCAGCTTCAGGGAGACGGGCAGAGTACATCTCCTCTAATACTGTTGTGAAGGAAGGATAAAAACTGGTCAATTGAGACTAGAGAGCTTAAAGAAAAGTGAAGTCAGCATATTGGTAGTTTAGTAAATCGGTTATTCAGGGAATTGGCCACTTGGCAAGTCAGCTTTCTGTGATTGGCTGTTGCTGAAATCGGCCCACTTCCCCCGGAAACACTGCAGAACTTGGGGGCAGAGGCTGCCCTCGGGCCTGCCTAGAACAGGACTGCACTTGTCCCATCTGCTTCCTACAAGCCATGGAGATGGGGACATTGCCCTTGCAGGAAGCTGGGACTGAGCCCAGCCACTCATAGGTTAGGTCCTAGGGGTGAGAAGGAAGAGAAGGCAAGAGTGAGAGGGAGGTCCCCCCTTTGGACTCTGGCTCAGTGGAACCCAAGTGTGGCCCAGAAGCTGAACCTCTTTGCTGGCCAGAGCCAAACTAGACGTCAGTCAGGTGCTGCATGCCAGACCAACCTAGCATGGAAGAGGTGGTTTCAGGGTGTCAGGACTTACTGCATGAGACCACAAGCTATGTAGAATCATCTTGTGGGGTGGTTATGAGACTAAACATACATTCCCTGTTTAAACTTGCATGTAAAATATTCAGCACAGGCATGTTAGCCATTAGTAGTAGTATTGTTTTGACACTATTACTAATATATCTTTAAAATATGGTAATACTTATCACAATGCCTATAAATGGTTGATAAATACCATTTTCTTCTTTCATTTACTGGATAACTTTGGGTAGAGGCACTTACCCACTTCTGGAGACCTCTGTTTCTTCTGGGGGTACCTGGGGCATCGCTTACTTTCTTGTAACTTCAAAAGCCAGTCTAGTCATTAACCTCAGTAGAATATAAATCAGCATAAAGACGGCTGTGGAGCACTGCTCAGTCAGTTGGGCAACTTCGCTATTCTGCCTCATAGGTTATCAAAGCAAGTCGGGTTATTATAGGAGGACGCTGTAAATTGTAAAAATTATGTTCATGTGGCAGTAGCTGTTTAGTGGAATAAAAAACCCAATGATGTATTGAAAGAGAAACAACAACAAAAAAAGGAAGGCAATAAGTTTATGCCTAGCAACTCTACGAATTGCTTGTTATGTATTTCCTAGGAGTTAAGATAAGAACATGAGTTTATTTTTGTACAGATCCTATTCTAAAATAGTGCCCTCGTACTTAAAAATACCTCAGTAATTCATTACTTTTTTGATAATGTGTTGCAAGTTCAGTAGCACACATTCACAGTCAGTACATTTCTGTTGCAGTATCTGCTGTATGAGCAAATATTGAAGGAGTTTGCAGACATCTGCTTTACAGTAGGGAGATAGATGATCCAATTGGATGTAGCCCATATGTGCAGTAAAGTCTGGTTATAGGAAATTACAGACTAAAAAGACTGTTGTTGTAAATATGCATCCCTGCACACAGTAAGGTTAAGCAGAATATCCGCAAGACAAATTAATCATTACAAAGAAGACTAACAGTTATATTTATAGTTTAAAAGCAAGAATAGCAGGGACTGGAAACTAAAACCAACCCAGCAGCCCAAATGATAATGCGTCCTTCCCCATAATGGGTGAAGTCCAGGCCCCTGAAGGCACACATGGAGCCAGAGCTTGGCAGTGTTATGTGGCAGCCAGATTTGTGAGAACACTGAATGGGGGGCTTTTTCTGTAATACCTAATTTTAGATGGTAACTCTTAATCACTTATGTGATTGTTAGCAAGTAGCCCTAGGTAGTATGTTCACAGGAGGTCTTGCATTTGGGGTTACTTCACAGCTGAGCAGCAGACACTCACAGGCTCCTGGGAAGGTGAGCCCCAGTGTTAAGAGAGCTGCGCCTGTGTGTCCATGGAGGCTTTATGCTCAGGGAAAACAGCAGGGTGGACACCAGTGAATTAACAATGGAGATTTAGGGGTAACTTTGACAGTGTTTGCTCATCTGTATTTTCTGAAACTTTTTGCAATCAACCTGTTACTTTTGGTTAATTTTTAAAAGAGCTTCACCCAACTCCTCAAGCCCCTGCAATAGAACAGCACAAAGACTGATGTCACCACCTCACAACCCTGTGGGAGCTGAAACAATCCCTGATGGGGAGGAGATGAAATGTTTATGAATAACTCTGTCTGCAGTTACTCAAGCTGCTGAGATTAAATGACAAGAGCAGTTGTTGTTCTTTCAAGGCATGAACCGAACCTCTGTTTAGGGAACATATTTCCCCTCCCTGCTTCACCACTGCATCCTAGGTTCAATTCAAAGCCATGGAGGCAGCAGCGGTGCAGCTTCCCATGCACAGTAGCTGTGATTACTGCTTCTCTGGATCTTCTTTTTTTTTCCTAATTTTTATTTATTTATTTGGCTGTGTCCAGTCTTGGTTGCGGCATGCGGGATCTTTCATTGTGGCACACGGGCTTCTCTCTAGTTGTGGCGTGCAGGCTCTAGAGCGCGTAGGCTCAGTAGTTGTGGCGCGCAGGCTTAGTTGCCCCGCGGCATGTGGGATCTTAGTTCCCAGACCAGGGATTGACCCCGCGTCCCCTGCATTGGAAGGCAGATTCTCAACCACTGGACCACCAGGGAAGTCCCTGGATCACTTCCTGTAGCAGGGTTAAAGACTTTGGGATTGTTTAGCTTGAAGGCAAGAAAGCAGAGGTAAGACGTAACTCATTTCATTATACTTAAATGAAAAGTAGAACATGGGGAGGTAAGCTGGAATTGGTACAGGGAGAGTTTGCTGTTGTTTTCAACCTTTTAAAATTGTGAAGTACAGCACATACATACAGAAAGGTACATAAAGCATCAGTGTATAACTTAATGAATTATTGGAGAGCCATATGTGTGGCCACCACCCAAGTCAAGAACTAGAACATCACCAGCACCCAGAACATTCCTTCCCAGGCAAAACCCCTCCTCCCTCCCTAGAGATAACCACCATCCTGTCTTTTATGCAGTGTATACTATAGTTGTTTTGCCTGGTTTGGGACTTTGTGTAAGTGGAACAATGTAGTATGTATATGGCTTCTTTCACTCAGTGTCATGTTTAGATAATTAGCCACTTTGTTGCATGTGGTTATAGTTCTTTCATTTTTGCTGCTGTGTAATATTCTATCATAGGCAAATGCCACCATTTATCCATTTTCCTTTTGATGAACATTTGGGTTGTTTCAGGTTGGGAGCTATTATGAATAATGCAACTACCAACTTCTTGTATGTGTATCCTGGTCTACGAGTGGAATTGCTGAATTGCAGGGTGTGTACATTCACACCTTTCCCAGGTTTCCTGTGGTGACTAGGAGTTGCTCTGCTTTTCCCCCTGCTCTGATCAGATGGTTAATGTGCCTGTTTGACGGATGGAGAGTAACTCACTGAGGCTTTGCTGTGCATTTCCCTAACATGATGAGATTGAGCACTGTTTCTTACGTGTGCTGATATTTTTAATTTCTTCTTGTGACATTCCCGTGTCACTGTTTTGCCCGTTGTTTTTTTCTACCGAGCAGTCAGTTATTCAATCAACTAACTATAACTCTGAAGATCACTATGCAGGGGATGTGGGGATGTTCCCTGACCCAAGGAGTAGACTTTACAGATCTAAAGGCAGATACATAAACAAGTAGTTCATAACATTGTGATAATCGTTGACACATCAGTCTTCTCCACTAGGCTGACTGTTAGCTGAAGGGATAGGACTTTGATCTGTGTCATGTCCTCAGTGCTTTACACAGTATCTGGCACACATTAGGTGCTTAGTAAAGTCTCTGTTAAATGAATGAATGAGGAATTTTTGGAGGATGGTGAAAGTGCTCTAGGAGGGGTAAGTGTTGAATAAGAGAGAAGCACAAAATAAGGAACCACGAATTGCACCCACTCCGCCACCCAGAGTGGGGCAAAGCTTCCCTAGGAGGTAATATTTGAAGCAGATCTTGAAAGACTTTCACCAGAAGCAATGGAGGAAGTACATTCAAGGCACAAAGGCATGGAGAGGGAAAGTACATGCCACACTAGAAATGAGAAGTTGGGGAGGGGGGCTAACACTTAGGGTGAATGGAGTGAGAGGACAGTGAGAAAGGGCATCTGCTGGAGACAGTGCTGTGAAGGGACTGCCTTGTATATCTCATAAGCAGTTGTCAACTGAAAAAAATGCACAACCTAAAAGTTGAGAGTCATGTTTTATTTGGTGGACAAAACTGAGGACTTAAGCCCAGGACACAGCATCTCAGATAACTCTGAGAGACTGCTCCAAAGAGACAAGGGAGGGAGCCAGGATATATAGGAGTTTTTGCAACCAAGACCAGGTAGTCGGAACATCAACAGATTACTGTTAATTAAAGAAAAACAGATATATCCTGTGTTTTCTCATCCTGAGTTTCCCTCAGGGCTCACCATCGTGGTGGTTATAATATGATGGCTTGATGGCTGCAACATCCTTTGTTTACTGATATGGCAGGCAATATTTTTCATTCACACAGTGGGGATAAAATTGAAATTAAATACAGAAAAAGAAATTTCTCACAGATGAGGGGGGAGGGGAGCTGTTGAGCAATAGAATTGATCTACAGAATCTTTTCCTAGACATCTTGGACAAAACAGAGCAGATATATAAGCCTGATCATGAAATCCATTGATAACAAAAGTTATCTTTTGGAAAGCCATGGTGTAACCTGAGCAAGTGTAGGGTGACTTTCCGCAGTCAGACCTGGATTTAGCAGCAGCATGGTCCCAGTGGAGCCTCCATTTCCACATCTGTAATTTGGGAATAATGCCTACCTGGCAGAGGTGTTGTGAAGATTAAGGAGATAAGGTGGGTCTTCCCTGGCGGTCCCGCGGTTGACTCCGCACTTGCACTGCAGGGCGCACTGGCGCGTCCAAAAAAAAAAAGAAAGAGAGAGAGATCCGGCCTGTAAAGGATTTGACCCTTGCCTGGATGGTGGATGCTGAAAGGTGGGATGGTTTTATGATGTAGATCCTTTACTGTTCAGTTGCTGGTATCATTATTTTGCTACTATATACTGGCTGTTAAGTGGTCGCGTCAGTTAATATGCTAGAGTATGAGTAAAGTCCACAGTGAGGACGTTAGTCATCTGAAGAGTTCGCCACCCCTCCCCACCCCCACCCCGCACTGCCACATTAGAGACACGAGGTCACGTTAGTGTGGACCTGGGAGTAAGAGGACAGAACCTCAGGCTGTTTCTCCCGCGCTAGGCTTCGCAAGGGTGGCTTTGTTCTCCGTTTGCTTTATCCCATGTATTCCTGAGAAGGCCATGAGGGGAAATAAAGAGCTCAGTTTTTATAGCTGTTTTCCTAAAAAAGAGTATCTTGCCCAGTTCTCATGCAAGGAAGGGATTAAACTTGTTACCCTCGTGAAACCAGATGGCTCACGCTAGCTTTGCCCAAGCCCCGCCCCTCGGCCAAACTTTCCAAAGAGGGAGGTCCTTCTGAAGAAACGAAAGTGAAATTGAGCCGGAGCCATTTCACATCCCTGCTCCTCGCCTGCCTGGGCTTGTCCCAATTCCAGAGGCGCCTCTTGTGTCTTGGAGGCCGACGACCCGCGTTGGGAAGGGTCCCCCTCGGGGAGGGTCACGGCGAGCGGACGCCTGGACATGCCTCGGGCGCGCCATGGACCCGAGGCAGGTAAGCCGCTGGGGTCAGAGCCCAGAGCGGGCCACCTACAACTTGCTCGCCCTGGCTCATCTTATACCTCCCTACGCTCCTGTTTTCATGCATGACATATGCGCGTTGTGTGTGTGTGTGTGTGTGTGTGTGTGAGAGAGAGAGAGAGTGTGTGAGAGAGTGAGAGAGAGTGTGTGTGAGAGAGTGTGTGAGAGAGTGAGTGTGTGAGAGTGTGTGTGTGAGAGAGTGTGTGTGTGTGTGTGTGTATGTGTTTTCTTGCCAAGCAAAATTTATGTTCTAGGAATTTAGGAATTTGTATCTTGCTAATTAATTGTGTCGAGCAAGGCGTGGAAGAGGGTTTGTGGGGAAATTGCACTCCCCTCCCCCCTTCTGAGGAACAAGGCCTGAGCCCAGGTCAAGGCAGTCCCCCTCTGCTTTTCTGCTAGGACCCCATGGCTGCCCACGCCTCCTTTAGCCCCACTTGGACAACATGCTTTACTTTTAGCGTCTCTGCTCCTTCTTAACCTGTAGGAGAAAGTTTATAGTGGCTTTATTCATTATTTCCAAAAACTGGTATATCAATATAATGGAAAACTGCTCGGCAAAAAAGGGCAGGAACTATTGCTATATGCATCAACATGGACAAATTTCAGATTCATGATGCTAAGCAAAAGAAGCTGGACTCAAAAGACTGCATACTGTATGAATCCATTTAGATGACATTCTGGAAAAAGCAAAGCTAGAGAGACAGAAGACAGATCAGTGATTGACAAGGGCTGTGTTTGGGGAAAGGAATTGATTGCAAAGTGCATGAGAAAACGTTTTTGGTAAATGGAAATGTTCTACATCTTGATCTGAGTGGTAGTTATAAGGCTGTGTGTGCTTTGACTCTATATGGTCAAAACTCATAGAATTATACACTAAACAGAATACATTTTACTATATGTAAATATACCTCGATTTTAAATATATATAAAGTATATGTACACACGTACATATATATGTGTGTGGTATGTATACATACATATGTGTGTGCATGTGTATATATATTTTTCCCTTCTTTAAAAGGATTAGGGACACCTGACTTACAGGAAAAGCATTTCTTTATGCAAACTAATATATTACCCTTTGGAGCCCATGTGGTAGAGGTGGGGGCTTGTCTCTTAATCCTAAATATATGAAAATAGATTAAAGTGAAATTTTGCAGAGCAGTGAATGTTAAGTGGCTTGTTACATAGTTTGTATAGTACATAGGCATGAAGTTGGGTGAGTGGAGATGTTGAGGGATTTAGGAATGATCACCATGGATGTTGGTTTCTCACTTTCTTGGCTCTCACCTGCCATTCAGTGGCTCTCCTCCAAATGGCTGTTCTCAAGTGGTGGTTTGGCTTGGTTTCGCTTTTAGGAGATCTTAGGGTGTATAAAGAAAAAATTAATAATCTCCCTCTAATTTCTCCCTAAAATAACTATTGTTAACAAATTCGTGTATCCTTTTGAGTCCTGTGAGCCAGGCACGCACTGTCTGTACTCACATATACCTCGGCCCCAGGTGGGGGTAGGGGGGTTGTGTGCAGCAAGAGGAGAAGAAAAGAGATGGAATACGTGTCTAGCGATGTCTTGTTCGTGCAGACATTGGTTCAGGATCAGCTTTGTTCCAGGTGCTGCCTTAGGTGCTAGGGATGCAAAGATAGCTGAAGTGTAGTCCTTGTCCCCCAGGGGCTTACTGTCGAGTTGACTGCAGCCCCCCATCCATACTACATGGGGAATATTAATAGTGGAGAGCTGAGAATAATTTCTAGGGTACCTAATATTGTTAATCACCTTTCAGACACACTACAATCTATATGTGCCATTAAAAAAAAATCAGTAGCTATGATAAAAGGTAAAGTAAGTAGTGTAACAGGTGCTGGATGGGAGTTCAAGGAGAGGAAACTCATGGGGGTGGCGGGGGGTGGGGGGGAGTCAGAAGTCTCCTGAAGAAGATGGCAGTTAGAGAGATCTGTAGTGAGTTGTCATAGGTGGCAGTAAGGGGAAAAGCAGGCACGTTGCACTGGAATGTAGAGGGATGGAAAGATGAGAGGCACTTGTGGTAGCCCGTGTGAGAGGTAATGAGGGTCTAGAACTGGAAAAAGACATGTTTAAGAGAAAAGATAGAAGTGGTAGACAAGATAGGACTTGGCACCTACCTGATGAGGTGTGAGAGGTGAGGGAGGGAGGGAGGGAGGAAGGCAGGCAGGCAGGCAGAAAAGATGACTCAGGTTTCCAGCCTTAATAACTCAGAGGAGAATGCTGCCATTAACAGTAATAAGAACAGCGGGAGAAGGGGCTGGATTGAGGGAAAAGATTAATTTAGTTCAGAATGTGTGGCGTTTGAGGTAATGGCAGGATATCTAAGGGGACAGACAGATCGTCTAGGCATTTGAAAATTCAGGTCTTAAGCTTCAGCACAGGTGGTAGCCAAGCCATTGGAGGAGAAATTTTAAAGAAGAGAGCTCAATCCACATTGAGTCAGCGCATGTTTGTTGTACTGAATTGACCACCAAACATGTGTGAAAACCTAACAGAAGTTCAAGAGCAGGAATTTAGCGTGGTGAGGCGGTATCCTCCTCCAGCACCATTTGGAAGCTTTGGAACAGAAAAAGGAGACACCGGGCCTTGGGTGGTGAAGGGAACTGACCATGAGATCCAGGCTTAATGAGGAGGTGTGTGAAGCCAGAATGGAGACGAACCAGGCAGGAGTGGCTGACCTGCAGCTACAGGGGTGGAGGTGGAAACGCAGAGAAGTTGTTGGCTGAGAAGAGCAAGAGTCTGCAAACTGCAGCCTGCGGGCCAAGTGCAGCCTTCCCCTTGGTTTTGTAAAGGAACTTTTACATTTTGCCTGTGGCTGCTTTTGTGCTACAGTTGAATGCCCCTCCGGCCCTTTACAGAAAAAGTTCACTGACCCTGGAAAAGTTTCAGGGTTTGAGGTTTGATAGTGGCCCGGCTCAAGTAACAGGGAGATTGAATGAGGAGCCGCACAAGCCACTTATGTGGCTGAAAGGTGGAGGTGGCCATCATTGGAGCCGCACTAAGGAAATGTGCAGCGAGCATGCTGTGAGCTTGACCAGCAAGAGTGCTAAAATCCCCTCATTGTGATGGGGCGCAGGGGTTGGGGAGTAGAAGGCTGAAGTTATTGAAGAAAGGGACGCAGCTGCCTGCAGGTCCCTGTAGCCTTCAGGAGAATCAGACAAGGGGAATGTGAGCATGAGGAATCATTGTTCCTAGATATGCAAGCCCTGGGGACGGGCAGCAGGGTATTTACTGACACCCCCAGGGTCCTTTTTGTCCTTAGAAAAAAGGCACATGGTTCTCGTCCTTCAGTGTGGTGCCCAGGCTTGGAAGGGACACTGGGCACTTCTACCCAAACCACCAGGCTCCCCTGGCTGTGCGGAGCTGGCAGCGTCTCTTACTGGATACCTCGGCCCTAGCCTCCCACACCCCTTTAGCTACTTGCCAATAGCCGCTTCCACAGCGTGTCTTTAGAACCCGGTTCTGTAGGCCACAGGCTACGCCATCTTCTCTCAGACCGCCACCCGTTTACCAGAACAGCGAGCACTGTGACTCTACACGTCTTGCTTCCTGCTCTTCCATCTCTTCCCTCTTTCGGGTCCACAGGTGGTACTTATGAGGTGGGCGGGCCACCCTAGCTAGGTCACAAGCCCATGTCTCACTCGCCTTTTCAGGAATCAGGTGCAGCCCTCACACCCACCCCAGGCAGGGGGGAGGGACAGGCTCGCCGCTGCAGTCCCAATTCACTTTCTTTTCCATCTTCTTGTTCTGCAGGGGTGTTCCCTCAACAGATACCAAACCCATCCCGTTCAAGGCTATGAGCACAGCAAGCTCAGACACCAGCAGCCAGGGCTGGGTTCTTATCCTAATAGTTTCCAGCTCCAGCAAATAGAGTTTCTCAAGGGGCAACTCCCAGAAGCACCCCTAATTGGAAAGCAGGCACCATCACTGCCACTGTTCCTTCCTGGACTCGGGCCAAGGTTTCCAGGACCACCTGCCACAGGCGGGTACCTTCAGATCCTAGGTATCCCCAGGGGCGTGCCTCTCAGAAGTCAGGTGCTCCCAGGAGGGTTCCAGCATCCTACCCCACGTGGCTGGGTTCGGCCATGGAGCGGTGTTGATAGGCTCTCCTCACGTTTCCAGGAACTGACTATCAGCCAGGATCAGGAACAAAGGGTCTTAGAGCTGTTGGAGGAGCTTGGGGAAGGGAAGGCCACCACAGCGCTTGATTTGGCCAGGAAACTCCAAGCCCAAAAGAAGGAAATCAATCGAGTTTTATACTCCCTGGCAAAGAAGGGTAAGCTGCATTGGGAGGCAGGAACGCCCCCTTTGTGGAGACTTTCAGTTCCGGTTCAGGCTTGGAACCAGCCCAGCCAAGGAGCGAGAGCAGACAGTCTTAGCCAGGGAGCTCCAAGCTCAGACTTCAGTTTGGAAACTGAAGACAGAAGCCTCACATCTGGCTTGGAAGATCCTCCTGAGCCTCTCGACATGGCTGAGATCAAGGAAAAGATCTGCGATTACCTGTTTAATGTGTTCAACTCCTCTGCCCTGAATTTGGCTAAAAACATTGGCTTCACCAAGGCCCGAGATGTGACTGCCGTGCTGATTGACTTGGAAAGGCAGGGGGACGTCTACAGGCAAGGGACGACCCCTCCCATATGGCATTTGACCGATAAGAAGCGGGAGAGGATACAGATCAAGAGAAGCATGAACAACGTTCCGGAAACCACTCAAGCTGCTATCCAGGAGACCAGAAAAATCGCAGAGCTCCCCATCTTACCTGCGTCAGATGCCTCAAACAGCATGGTCACCACAGAAAAAGTGGAGAACGGGCAGGAACCCATCGTAAAGTTAGAAACTAGGCAAGAGGTCACACCAGAACCAATAAAACTGAAACCACCTGTTCATGACAATGGCCCCTCCAAAACAGGGTATGTTGACTTTGAAAATGGCCAGTGGGCCACAGATGACATCCCAGATGACTTGAATAGTATCCACGCGGCACCAGGTGAGTTTCGAGCCATCATGGAGATGCCCTCCTTCTACAGTCATGGCTTACCACGGTGTTCACCCTACAAGAAACTGACAGAGTGCCAGCTGAAGAACCCCATCAGCGGCCTGTTAGAATATGCTCAGTTCGCTAGTCAGACGTGTGAGTTCAACCTGATAGAGCAGAGTGGACCACCCCATGAACCTCGGTAAGAGACCACCCAGGATTTGTGCCTAAGGTTGGGGTCAGGCACTCTTGCTCCTGATGGAGTCTCTGCTGACTCGTGAGCAGTGCCAGTTGGTGGCCCCTGTCTTTTCCCTCTTTTTTTCTGCCTGTGGGCTGAATCACCCTTGTCTGGCCCTTCCTCCACATCTTGAGCAGGGAATGTAGACCTCGGCCCAGCCAAAATCTTGGCTGAGCAAGGGGGAGGTTGGCAGCCTTGGCTAAAAAGAAGCTTCTTTGGAGATGATTAGCGGCCATGCATCAGTGTTATGCCTGCCTCCTAAAGCCAGAGGTAATGAAGACTTGACGCCCTTCCCGCCCCCTTCCATGTGCCGTCCTCCCTCCCCCCGAGCTGAGTCCCCCAGGGGGTGCAGGAACAGGTGGGTAGCGGCAGGCTGCACACAGAGAGTAAGGGTGGGTTGTGCTGCTAAGTAGCAGCGGGTCCAAACCGCATCTCCCCACCCCCTCCTGCTCAGCTCCCGTAGGGAA
>NW_006785665.1:3070707-3082555 GCF_000442215.2 Lipotes vexillifer
TAGGGAAAGGATGCTGTAGAGTGCACGGCTGCCTGCCTGTTGAAGGTGGTGGTTCTAATTTTACACACCGCCTCTGCACAGATGGGTGGGCTAGCACTTGCTGCTGCTCCTAAGCTGTGAAATCAGAAATTACCTCACTCAGACAGCTGGCCCGGCCCTGCACCATAGGCTCTTCCAAGCCAGCGGACAGATTGAGGAAGACAGGTGGGCCCAGGAGCTGCTGCAGGGCCTAGCGGAGAGCTGAAACCACTGCAGCTGGGTAACCGCACGCCAGTGGGGCCAGCAGAAAATCCCACTAACCTTTACATTAACCGTAGCCTGGTGTCTGAGGGTAAAGGATTCCCGGCGGTGACCCTTCCTCCTTATTCTGTCTTCATGACACTGAGATGGCATTGCAGGAGAGCTGTTAAGAAGAGGGGGTGCGTCTGTCCAGAAACTGACAGGGCCAGGACTGGTGTGCTTCTGTCTGGGGTAGAGACTGGATGGCTGTCATTCTCTTTCTTCTCCCACCATCCCCCTTCCCAGAGTTGGGGAACAGCAGTGGGTTTTGTGGTTAACCTTTCTTTGGACTCCAGCTATAAGAAACATTGATGCCATGCTCAAATATTTCAGAAGACCCAGGAAATAAGAAATTTGACCTACTTTTCTAAATGAAATCCCAGATTGAGCAAAGAGCTGAACAAATATGAAAGCTTGAATAGAGGCGGTCTAAGCTAAGTCCAGGGGCCTAGAACAAATGCTTTTTGGTTCTCTGCATAACAAGGGGAAATTCCTTTCATCTCAGGCATCAGACAAATAGAGCTGTAGGATGACTCAAAAGAAACCATGAGAGTGGTATATCTCTGAGGGTAGGTTGGGGACGAAAATAGGCCCCCAAAAGGGGCAGGTATCTGATCCCTGTAGGTGTCTGGGGAGTGTGAGACTGCGCTGTAAGAAGCCTTCGCTTTCCTTAGGAGCTGCCCTTGAGGTGGCCAAGTCTACCACCATTGCTTTAGGGTAAAGGCTCTTTGGTTGCTAACAAGACTGTAGTGGTGATTTTAGCTCATCATTTTTTGTACAGACTTGATCTTAATTCATTGCTAAAAGATAGTGGGTTTCCCTTGAGCTAGTTTCCTATCACCTGTGGCTATGTTTGCTCTAATGAGCTTGGAGAGAGAGTCACTGGCTGCTTTGTTTCCCAAAAAATAGGAACAGGCTGAGCCTCCAAAGGGACAGGAGTCCCTTGGCCTATCCTCCATCTCCTTCACAAGTCAACAAGCCCCTTAGTGTAGCAGGAAATTCCAGGGTGAAGATCTCTTTGGAGAGGGCAGAAGGGATGGCCTAGACTAGTGTTCACACATCTAATCACTTTCCATCAAGATTTAAATTCCAAGTTGTCATCAGTGGCCGAGAGTTTCCCCCAGCTGAAGCTGGCAGCAAGAAAGTGGCCAAGCAGGATGCAGCTATGAAAGCCATGACAATTCTGCTTGAGGAAGCTAAAGCCAAAGACAGTGGAAGATCAGAAGAATCATACTACTGTTCCTCGGAGAAAGAATCAGAGAAGGTAGGTGTCCTGCCCTCTGGGAGGACATCAGTTCACTCTCCAAGTCTGTGAAGTATCAGAACTTCATGTGACCCTCTTGAAACAATCTCAGCCCACCCAACCCACTGTCTCAGAGTCAGCTTCCTACTCTCCCCTCTCCCCTGCCTCACCAGCCCACCTTTCCTCTTCTCATACCCAGCTCCCCTTCTAGTGCCACCTCCCAACCTAAAGGAATTGCAGATTTTCAGGGTTGAAAGAGATGTTAAAAATTATTGAAGAAAAGAAATGAGACGAAGAACATTTAAATAACTACTGTTTCCTGCAAGGCCTAGAAAATCCCCACAACCCTCTTCCTTTAGAAAGCCAGCCCCAAACATGCAGTTGACCAAAAGAAATTCTCCCATCCCCATTCCCTCTGCTGTGATGGAATAGCCAGTGTTTTCTCAGTTTGCTTTTGTTTTTGTTTTTTTGTCTCTCGTTTTCTCCAGACTGCAGAGTCCCAGACTACCACTCCTTCAGCAACATCCTTCCTTTCTGGGAAGAACCCCGTCACTACATTGCTTGAGTGTGTGCACAAGTTGGGGAGCTCCTGTGAATTCCGCCTCCTATCCAGAGAAGGCCCTGCCCATGACCCCAAGTACATCTCTTGTATCATGTATCTCTGCTGAGGTTTTCTCAAAAAAGAGAGAGATACATTTTCTTCTTTGCCTCCTCAGAGATGGCAGATTATTTCACTGAGCAATCACTCCTGTTTTCAATACGGAAAATGGGGGGCCTTGAGAGCATGGTTGCTGCTTGTGGAGCAGAGAATCTGGGATTAGGTGTTCAAAGGGCAAAGCAGGGACCAAGCACAAGGGAGATACACGGCTTGGAGGTTACTGGTGGTGGGACTAAAAGGTGCAAGACCTGGGCGTACCTGAGAAGCTCTCTGCTCTGAGGCTCTGCAGACTTACATGTTCAAGAGAAGGGTTCCTGGAGGAGGTGAAATTAGGTTGATGCTTAAAAATGTTGAATAGGGGTGAGCCAGGCTAAGAGAGACTGGGGGCAGGAGGAGGGTGAAAGGCACCGGCTCTTCAAGGCAGAAGTGACTGCATGAGCCAAGGCACAGAGGCGATGTGTGCAAGGAAATTACAAGTTGTGAAGGATGACAACCTGACAAAGGCTAGGTAAAGCTCTTCCATCAAAACCAGTTTAATCCTCTCCTTTCATCTCCTGTCAGGTTCCAGTACTGCGTTGCAATGGGAACCCATACTTTCCCCACTGCCAGTGCCCCCAGCAAGAAGGCGGCAAAGCAGATGGCTGCAGAGGAAGCCATGAAGGCCCTGCAAGGGGAGGCGACAGGCTCAACATCTTCTGATGACCAGGTGGGGCCATTTTCTACTCAAAAGATACAGGTCATTTTTAGCAACTGAGCGGCTTAGGATTGCCCGTGAGTCCCTCAGAGTTTCCATTAAGTGTTTATGATTCCTCTTTGGCTGATTCTCCTTCAGCCCGGAAGTATGAACATGGAATCATTTGATAACTTGGAATCGGTGATGCCCAGCAAGGTCAGGAGGATTAGCGAGCTCGTCAGATACCTGAACACCAACCCCGTGGGCGGCCTGTTGGAGTACGCCCGCTCCCATGGCTTTGCTGCTGAGTTCAAGTTGGTCGACCAGTCCGGACCTCCTCATGAGCCCAAGTGAGTGTTCCTGTCCTGGCTACAGCCGTGTGTCACAGAATGGGGACAGCTTATAACCGAGGGAAAGAAAGGATGTGCATTAGCTGTGAATGACAGGAGGGGCATGTTCAGGGAGCCCTGTCCCCAGGGCCTCCGAGAAGACACTAGATCAGCCATCTTGAGAAGACAGCCACTCTTCCAGTGAGCATGAGCCTTTAAAACTTTTTTAAACAAATTTTAATTTTTATATGTACATAGGAAATCATTCAAGCTGATTGAAAAAATGTGCACGAAAAGTCTCATTTCTATCTCAAACTTCTAGTTTCCCTCACCAGATTCATACACTATTACCAGTTTCTTGAGTCCTTCTAGAAATTTCCATGCACATATTAGCACGTTTTCCTTTCTCTTTTTTATTTTTATTTTATTTATTTATTTATTTTATAAATTTATTTATTTACTTTTGGCTGTGTTGGGTCTTCGTTGCTGCGCACGGGCTTTCTCTAGTTGTGGTGAGCGGGGGCTACTCTTCGTTGTGGTGCGTGGGCTTCTCATTGTCGTGGCTTCTCTTCTTGCGGAGCACAGGCTCTAGGCACACAGGCTTCAGTAGTTGTGGCACATGGGCTCAGTAGTTGTGCCTCGTAGGCTCTAGAGCACAGGCTCTGTAGTTGTGGCTCATGGGCTTAGTTGCTCCGTGGCATGTGGGATCTTCCTGGACCAGGGCTTGAACCCATGTCCCCTGCATTGGCAGGCGGATTCTTAACCACTGCGCCACCAGGGAAGCCCTCTCTTTGTTTTTTAAAGTAAGTATATATCATAATCTTCTGTTCTACCCCTTGACTCCTTTACTTACCAGTGTGTCTTAGAGGTCATTACAAATAAGCATGTATATATCTACCACATAATGCTTCATTGAATAGATACTTAACAATTTTTAAATTGCTTTATCAAACAAGAGATGGAAAAGGTCTTCTTAAAATGGACACCCAGCTACTTACCACCTAGTTTAAGAAGGAAAATGTTGTTATTTCTGCTTGAAGCCCCACCATGTGTAATTTATTTAACTAACTTCCGGTGACATTCAGGTTAGTTTTGGTCTTACTCTTCACTCCTGCAGTGAATATTCTTGTACTGTATGTCTTTGCTTACATGTACAAACTTGTCTATAGTATAAATTTTCAGGAGTGGAATTTCTGGGCCATGAGTCGTGTACATTGGTTATTAAGGGTTTTTTTTAATAGGTAATAGATTATGCAAAATAAAAAATATTATTCAAAAATAAAAATATAAAAAGCTCATTCTCACTTTGACCCAGCTCTTACCTACACACAGACACACACACACAGACACACACACACACACACACACACGCACACATATACCCCAACATGTAGTAACTTTACATTATTATACATCCTTCCAGAGTATCTTTATATAAATACAAGCAATTATATTCCCCCCTTTTGTTACACAGAAATACATATATGCATTGATTTCTAGCTTGCTTTTTACACGTAAAAGTATTATCTTAGAAAATTTTTCATGTAACTTGATATTCTTTCTATATAACTACAAAGTATAGTGTTCCAGTGTATGGCGTTTATCATGATTTATTTAACCAGTCCCCACTGATGAATACTTGGATTGTTTCCAAACTTTTGGTATTATAAATAAGGCTGCAATGAATAACATGTATATGTGCATTTAAAATTTTGGTAAATTTTGCCAAACTTCCTTCCAGTGAAATTATACCAGTTTCTGCTTCCACCAGCGATGTATAAAGAATCTCTTCCTCTACACCATGAGCATTCTAAAATGCGAAAAATAGTATCTCAATGTAGCGCAAAGACTAGTCTACATTAAGATATTTATTATTATTATTATTTACCACATTAATAGGTCAAAGGAGAAACACCACATGATCATCTCCAGAGATTCCAAAAAGGTGTGTAGTAAAATTCAGCATCCATTCAGATTAAGAAACCAAGCTGTTAAGAAAATAGAAATTATTGAATACATCCTTCACATGATAAAAATACAAGTCTGAACTCCAAAGTCAGCAGCTTACTTATTACTGTTCCCATTCAAGTCAGGAGGAAGATGTGGATGCCACTGTCATCGTCATTTAATATCATTCTGGAGTTACCAGCTAATGCAGTCAGTTTAGAGAAAGAAGTAAGTGTAAAGAGAGGAAAGGGGAGGTAAAGTTATCATTATTTGCAGATGATATGATAGTATACCTGGAATATTCATGAGAAAACTGAAGAAATGTTAGAGACAAAGGAGAATTTAGGAGAGCAGGGGACTACAAAGTGATATATAAGAGTCAAAAACTTGTCTGTATACAGTAATAAGCAGTTAGAAAACGTAGTAGAGAATACCCTATTTGCAACATCAACTAAAAAGATAAGTGACCCAGGCGCATTCCTAATAGGGAATATGTAGGCTCCACATTAAGTAAAATGCCAAAAACCTGGGGACCATCTCCCCTATCCCCTTCACCCACTTCAGCCAAACCATCCTTAAGTTCTGCTTATTGAACATAGAATTTCTGTCCCAGATCCCTTTCTCCTCTTCCCACCTCCAGTGTCAGCACTCTCAGGTAAGCCACTGTCTTCTCTCACCTAAACCACGCAGTAGTCTCCTGGTCTCCCTACTTTATTCATTCAACAGATATTTATAGAGGACATTGTATTTGTTAGAACAGGAGTCAGACATCAATCAATAATCATGTAAGAAATGTAAGATCTCATACTTGATATGTATTATAAGGAGCTTGAGTTGCATGATGCGGTGAGAATCTACATAGCATGACTTGACTCAGTAAGGAGAGGGGAGAGGGCTTCCCTGAGAAGTGAAGCCTAAGCTGAGATCTTAGGGATGATCAAGAGAGAGGGAGGGTTCTAGGCAAAGGAGATAGTACCAAGTCCACAGAGCTGGTAAAGAGCTGCAGGAAGGCCAGTATGGGTGGAGCAGAGAGCACAGTGGAGGCCTGATGCTAGATGAGACTGGAGGGTCGACCTTGTGAGTGGGCCATGTTATGCTCCAGCCACACAAGCAGTGGAGAGCCATTGAAGGGTTTTAAGTATGGGAGTGTCACTTGCCCCCCACCCCCACTTTTGTCCTCTTCCTGGCTTTTTTTTTTTTTTTTTTGGCCGTGCCGTGCGACATGTGGGATCTTAGTTCCCCAACCAGGGATCAAACCTGTGGCCCCTGGATTGGGAGCTCAGAGTCTTAACCACTGGAGCCCCAGGGAAGTCCCCGGCATTTTTCCTACTATATTTTTGTACTACATTTTCTCTTCTACTCTTAAGAAAATCATTTCAGACCTTTGCCTCTTTCTTCAAATTTCCACAAAACCCCTCTTTCTCATTCTGATGACCTTACTTCACACTTAATTGAGAAATTAGCAATAACCAAATGACAGACACCTTACCTTCCCATCACCAAATCCACCTTCCTACTTCATCTGTACATTACATCTGTACCAGTATGCAGGAAGCATCCTTCCATCCTTGTGCCCTGGATCCCTTCCCTCTCGTCCTCTCCTTCAGTTATCTCCCTCTCTCATCAGCAGTTGCTCCCTCTGTTGGATCATTCCCATCAGCCTACAAACATGCCCGTGCCCATCTTCTAAAAACCTTCCATTGACCCCACATCTCCCTCCAGGTACCACCTCATCTCTCTGCTCCCCTCACAGCCAAACCTCTCAAAAGAATTGTTTGTAGTCAATGTCTTCATTGTCTTCACTTCCTTAATTCATTCCAGTTGGGCTCTTGTCCCCAGCATTCCACTGAAAAGGCTAACCACTTGCCATATGTGGTTACTGGGCACTTGAAATGCAGCTGTGTGACTGAGGAACTGAATTATTAGTTGTATTGAATTTTAATTGAAGTCAATAGCCTCGTGTGGCCAGTGGCTATCACATTGGACCTTGCAGCTCTAATGGATTCTAGTTGCACAATTAACAAACTTTATTTTATATATATACATACATATATATATATATATATTTGTATGTGTGTGTATGGATATATGGATATATGTGTATATCTTTGTGCATAAGAGTTCATACTCTTTTCAAACACATAGAACACTCATGAAATTCTCCTGGATCCCTCAGGTCAAGATCCTACATGGTTTGGCCCCCATCCCCTCTCTTCAACATCTTTTCATGTCGCTGTCCTTTTACTTCGCTGAACGTTAACCCACTGGCCTGCACAAACCAGTCAGCATCATCAAAGAAAGAGGCAAAGGCATTCAGCTACTTAGGATAAGCAAGGAATAGTGAGAAGCTCAGTATGGCTGAACATAAAGATTGATTCCTTTCACTGCCTGAGCTGATTGATAAATCTTGATACTGAAACCTTTGTTGTATGCAGTTGGATTATCCAAAGCTGGGTTCCCCAAAGCAGATGAGGATCTGGTTAAAAGCTAGTATTCTTGAATCCTTGTCTGGTAGCTGCCCAGGCTGTTTTGCTCCATCACGTGCTGATGTGTTTGTGGAGATCCCCAGGCAGGAAGGGAGGGGAACTGCAGGGCCCCTCAGCAGCACTGCCTGCCTCCCTGCCCCACCGGTGCCCAGGGTACACTCCACTCCCCTTAGCCATCGCAAGGCCTCCAGGAATTGAAAAATAACTCTTCATAAAGCTGTGGTTCCCCGAGCTAAGGCTGACCTTGACTCTCTGACTTCTCCAGGTTAAGTCCTCTTGAGCTAATCAGGAAATGAATGAAGAAATGGAGTCAGGTACTTAAAAAATCAGACAGAGCATTAAAAAAGTGATGCAAGCAGGGAGAAAGTTATTCCCTTCTCATTTTTGCTTTAGTTAAGAAGAAAGTCCACATATGGTGTTAGTATTTCTTTAAACCCTCCCTAATACTTGCTAAACTATGATAAAAGACAGGCCTAGAGCCTCTACAAGCAATAGAGTCTTGTCAGAATTTAAAACATGATTTTTATCATAGTCAGTTTTACAGCCACCTTCAGTTTATGGCAAGTGATACTCATTTTCCATTTACAGTAGTGATATGAAGTGTCCTTTTAAAACGTGTTTACATTTAAAAAGAGTCAACTTAGAGAAAAATATTAAGTAAGTAATACTCTAGGTGCTATCTGGATCTAGCGGAAATCACACTGTGATTCATGAATATCCAAAGTCTGGGAAATGCTGCCTTAGGAACAGAGCCGTCAAGAGTGATGGGGCCACGTGTTGGCAAGACTGGCCGCATCTTGAGCGAAACCAGCCCTTTTCTGGAGCAGCTGTTGGGGTAAGGTGCTTGTCTTTATTCCCTGCTTCTCATCCCCAAGGTTCGTTTACCAAGCAAAAGTTGGGGGTCGCTGGTTCCCAGCCGTCTGCGCACACAGCAAGAAGCAAGGCAAGCAGGAAGCAGCAGATGCGGCCCTCCGCGTCTTGATTGGGGAGGACGAGAAGGCAGAGCGCATGGGTTTCACAGAGGTAACCCCAGTGACAGGGGCCAGTCTCAGAAGAACTATGCTCCTCCTCTCGAGGTCCCCAGAAGCACAGCCAAAGACAGTTAAGATGTCTACTTTTGGTGCTATCTTTTTTGGGGGTCCTGCTAACTCCTGTCTGGGTGGAGTCAGCTCTTAACTTGCTATCATGTGAACTATTCCTCGGCTTTAATATTAGCCTCAGTAGAACCTAGAACTGGGACACTAGACGTGAGAGGGGGAAAGGTGACCCACCAGTCCAGTAGAACTCGACCTCCCTGCCCACTCTGAAACATGGTGGACATAGACGAGGCTCGGTGGCCCTGACATGGCCTCCTGTCCCCACAGCTTCCTCTCACAGGCAGCACCTTCCACGACCAGATAGCCATGCTGAGCCACCGGTGCTTCAATGCTCTCACCAACAGTTTCCAGCCCTCCTTGCTTGGCCGCAAGATCCTGGCTGCCATCATCATGAAGAAAGACTCTGAAGACCTGGGCGTCGTGGTCAGCTTGGGGACAGGTAAGTGGGCTCTGAAATGTGTCCCAACTCTCCACCCCCCTGCAGTGACTGGAAGTACCCCCTCATTCTCTCCTGGGGTCCTGTGTGGGTGAATTTAAGGCAGAGAGAAGACTCTTGTATTTCATTTTAGCTACAGTTAATTCAGAGCAGGGAATGAATTCTCATTTCCTAGTGAAAAGAATACAGGAGTCAGGATCTGATCAATTCAGGTTGTTTCTGCCTTCAAGCTTTAAGAACAAACAGCCTCTACCCTATTCATCATAGTTTTCCTTTGGAAATTTCACATTTGCTTTAACTGCCTTCCCAGGGAATCGCTGTGTGAAAGGAGATTCTCTAAGTCTAAAGGGAGAAACCGTCAATGACTGCCACGCAGAGATCATCTCCCGGAGAGGCTTCATCAGGTGAGTGAGATCGCAGGGCGTGGCGGCTCTGACACCCACCTGACGGGCAGGTCCTTGACCCTGCAGTGTCAGCCTTTGCCTCACCTGTCCATTTGAACCTGTCTTACGGTATCAATCCCTTCTGTGACCCGGCTGCATGACCCTACTCAGCCTGCTGTTTAAGAGCTCTTTTTCTGCTAACTCTGCTTCAAGCCCTTTTTTGAAAGCACACAATGACTTCTTGATCTTCAGTGCTGTAGGGATGAGGAAGCCTTCCATCTCCATTTGAGGACCTACAAACAAACCCATTGCCCTGCCAGCTTTCCCCTCCAGTTCACTTTTTCTTTAATTTATGAAGGGAGAGAAGCAACAGCCTCCTATAGTCCTTGAATCAGTTTGTTCTGCCCTAGAATCCCTGCAGCTGCCAGAGTGAGAAGCTCTTGGCAGAAATGGAACTGACCTGAAAGGCTAACTTAGCTTTAAGAAATGCTGAGGTCTCCCATGGAGAATTTCCCACCAACTCTTTCAATCTGAGAAACCCTGAAAGATCTGCACTGTTAAGGCTTGTCCTTGCTTGGGATCAGATTATAGAAGCAACTGCTCTTTCCAGAATCAGTCTCTTCTTAACCAGACTTTCTTCTTGTAGGTTTCTCTACAGCGAGTTAATGAAGTACAGCCCCCAGACTGCGAAGGATAGTATATTTGAGGCTGCTAAGGGAGGAGAGAAGCTCCAAATAAAAAAGACTGTGTCATTCCATCTCTATATCAGGTCTGTACAGCCTCTGCTGCCACTAGAGCCAGCCCTGCCAGGCTTCCAGAGCTGGGTGTCTGAATGCTCTCCTGGTCCGTAAATCAGAGCTTGTTCAATGGGCCACACTTGGCTCTGTGTTTGAGGTCCACGCCTCAGTGTGGAGTGTCTCACAAGTGCTTCTGCCCACTCCGGCAGCCCGTAGTAGGCTTCAGAAGCCTGCTTTCTCCCACATCGAGCTGTTCTTAAGCCCCAGGAAACTGGAGAGATATATCTGCACAGGTGGGTTTTAACAGATGCCCCTGTATTGCAGCACAGCCCCATGTGGCGATGGTGCCCTCTTTGACAAGTCCTGCAGCGACCGTGCTGTGGAGAGCACAGACTCCCGCCACTACCCTGTTTTTGAGAATCCCAAACAAGGCAAGCTCCGCACCAAGGTAGAGAACGGTGAGTGACACGTCCTCCCTCTCCCACCAAAAGGCTCTGCGAAGCCCCAGGCCCATCACAGAGCCAGGGCACAGCTGCCCAGTTTTTGCCATTAGTTCCTGAGGTACCAGGGTCTTGTTTCCAGGGAGAGGCAAGATGTAGGTCAGAGAAGATCTGTAGGAAGATCAAGATTCCATTTTGAATTAGGTAGCTGGGGAGATCTCCAAATCAAATAGGAGGCAGAAGTACCCACTTAGAGCTCAGAGGAGAGAAATGGCTGGAAATAAAAGTTTGGGAGTCATCCTCCTATGGTTGATGGAAATGGATGGGATCACCTCAGGGAAGATTGGAGAAAATGGAAAGAAAATGATGCAGAACCAAGCCTGAGATGTTGACTGGAGGACGCCAAGTGCCCGGCTCCCCTCCTGACTAGTTGGCTACTGGTTCTCCACCATGTCTGCCAGCTCCCCCTCCTCCACTGTCCTCTAATGTCTCCTACTGTCTCCTCACATCCACTCCTGTTTCCTTCAGGCCATCCTTCTACGGTTATCAAAGTGACCCTCAAACATAGATCATGTCACTTCCCTGCTCAGAACCCTAAAGTGTAAACACAGAGCTACCATATGACCCAGCAACTCACTCCTAGGAACATCCCCAAGAGAAATGAAAACATATATCCACACAAAAACTAATACAGGAACGTTCATAGGAACATTGTTCGTAATAGCCCAAAAGTGGAGACAACCCCAGGGTCCATCAACTGATGAATGGATAAACAAAATGAGTTCTATCCATACAATGGGATGTTATTTGTCCATAAGAAGGAATGAAGTACTGACTTCGAACGGATATAGGAGGTTTCTTTTGGGGGTGATGACATGTTCTAAAATTGATTGTGGTGATGGTTGCACAACTCCGTGAATATACTAAAAATTATTGAAGTATATGCTTTAAATGGGTGAATTATATCTCAGTAAAGCTCACTAAAAACAAAAAGCCCACCATCCTATAGTGGTTTCCCACCACACTTCACATAAAAGCAAAACGTGCCATTCACCTGTGCTTCTTTGTCAGCTCTCTCAACAACTAAACCCCCTGCTGCCTCAGGGCCTTTGCTTTTGCTCTTCTCTGTGTCTGAAACAC
>NW_006785665.1:3082660-3092609 GCF_000442215.2 Lipotes vexillifer
GCTGTTCCTTCTCCTCCTTCGTGTCTCAGCCCGCCTGACAGTCCTATCCCAGGAGGTTCCCCTGGCTGTCCTCCATCATAGCTCCCTCAGAACCATCTAGAATTCTTATGTGTATTGACTTAACGTGTTTAGTGTCTGCTCCGTTCCCTTTCTAACCCCTCACCCCCATAAACGTTCTAGGAAGGTAAGGATCTTATTTGGTTTTGCTCACCATTGTTGCCCAGCACCAAGCCTAGTGCCCAGCACATAGTAGGTGCTATGAAATAATATGAAGAACAAATGAGTGAGTAGCCTCTGGCCCGAGTCTAAGAAGCAGCAACACCACGCCAGGGAGGGGCTTGGTCCAAGGGCCCCTTCGGGTCTGACCCAAGTCTCTCATCCAGGAGAAGGCACAATCCCAGTGGAGTCCAGTGACATTGTGCCCACGTGGGATGGCATCCGGCTGGGGGAGAGACTCCGAACCATGTCCTGTAGTGACAAGATCCTGCGTTGGAACGTGCTCGGCCTGCAGGGGGCGCTGTTGACCCACTTCCTGCAGCCTGTGTATCTCAAATCCGTCACACTGGGTAAGGACCTGTCTTGAGAGCTGAAACTGGACTGTCATTTTGGTGCCCAAATCCCAGCAAACCGCAAGCTTCGTTGCCAGGTGCTAACATGATGTCTCCCCTTTTCAAAGTGTGCTCGATGCAGTGGTTAGTGATTGATTCTGAGTATCTGGTCTGCTGTGACGGGAAGATTGGTTTAGGCAGTGAGCCTAGGTAACAACATGCCAGCCAAGTCTTTTCAAGATGAGTTAAAGAAACACAGCAGCTTAAAACTGCAGTGTCTGAGTTTCCTTGCTCTCCTCAGCCCTTGGCCTTACCTGGAACCTTATGTATTGTGCTTAAATGTTTGATGATCCCTGTATATCCTGGGCAGCCACAGTTAGAAGGTGCTTCCTAAGTAGGGAGTTGATTGTCTGTCTTGACAACTCTGTCTGTACCTTCACACTCCCCACATGCCTCTGCCACTTCACAGCATTTGGTGCAAACACAGGTGTGTGCGTTTCTTTTTCGTACCCAGGTTACCTTTTCAGCCAAGGGCATCTGACCCGTGCCATTTGCTGTCGTGTGACAAGAGATGGGAGTGCATTTGAGGATGGACTCCGACATCCCTTCATTGTCAACCACCCCAAGGTGCTATAACCCCATCCATTTTTCCCTTGACGTTTTCTCCTTTTCATGTAATCCTATCAGCAGAGCAAAAACGTACAGTGTGGGCAAGGGGAGCCTTAGTTCGTTTCCCCAGAACTTACCCTTTCCTCCTCTTGAATGCCAAGGGCTTTCCTTCTTTTAGTCTGGAATTCATTTGAATTGAGGTCGAGTTAGTACGTCTGAGTCTTAGCCAAACAGAATCCTAGATAAGGGGGAAAGATCATGACCCCACAACTCCCTCTCTCCTGTGAGTCTTGAGTCCCTGCTTCAGAAGCTTTTTCTTGAAAGGTTTCCATTTTTCTCCCATCGCTCCTGGAATTCCTAGGTTGGCCGAGTCAGTGTATATGATTCCAAGAGGCAATCCGGGAAGACCAAGGAGACAAGCGTCAACTGGTGTTTGGCTGATGGCTATGACCTAGAGATCCTAGATGGGACCAGAGGCACCGTGGATGGGTAAGGAGCTGGGAGAGCACAGCAGAAGCAGAGCCAGGCGTCCTGGCCTGAGCCCCAAGGGGGTGTCATGTTGCCAAACACCGGAGCTTAAAAGCTGCCACACGCACCCACACCCCCCCTCCCCACCAGTGTCTCCACCTATTCCGTCCCAGGTGAACAGTGAGTGCTTTCGTTTCTCCAGGCCACGGAATGAATTATCCCGGGTCTCCAAAAAGAACATCTTCCTTCTATTCAAGAAGCTCTGCTCCTTCCGGTACCGCAGAGATCTACTTAGACTCTCCTATGGTGAAGCCAAGAAAGCTGCCCGAGACTACGAGATAGCCAAGAACTACTTCAAGAAGAGTCTGAAGGACATGGGCTACGGGAACTGGATAAGCAAACCCCAGGAGGAAAAGAATTTTTACCTCTGCCCAGTGTAGTGTGACCCGGTGACCGAGGGGTCAGGGTGTTTCACACTGGGGTGAGAGAGAGAGGTCGTAGCATTCCTCATCACATTGGTCAAGGGTTTTTGGTTTTTGGTTTTCTTTTTGTTTTGTTTTGTTTTGTTTTTGTTTTTAAATGGAACCACAATTGGTAACACTGAGAACTTTGGGTTCCTGTTTTTCCTGCTTTCTTTGGGATTGCTAGGCCAGGTCTAGCCATCCCCCTTCTCTTTTCCCAAGCAGAGGGGTAGAAGCCTAAGGGTGGAGAGAAGGGGTTGTTCCTTCTTTGCGCGCACTTCCTCTTCCTTCGTTTTTTCCTGTTTCCGTTCCCTTTGTGTTTGCTACACTGACCTCTTGTGGTCTCGATTAGGTTCCAGTCAACAGTGTGAATCATGCCAGGGACTGATGATTTTTCATTTGTGGATTCTGAGGCCCCTCTGCTTCCCCTCCTCCCCTTCTGAGATTCCTTCTTCATGATCATTAAGTTTTACCTTTTCCTCCAAGAGGGTAAAGAGGTGAACTTAAAGAATTTGGTGAAACACTTATAGGGGCAGGAGTTTAAAACGGCAGTCAGCTTGTTACCAGTGCCTAGCGTGATCAGAATCTGCAGATAATGCTCAGTGATCTTCGGATTGTGCACTTTAGCCGGCTTGGGAGGGGCCAAGAGGCAGGGAAGGCTGCTGCTTGGGAAGTGCATCCCTTCCGCAGGTGGCAGGGAAGGCTGGGACCAGCCAGACAGGGCTAAAGGAATTGCCCGAGCAATAGGGGAAGTCTGCCCTGCAGGGGTGACACAGACCACTTCCTGGGGAGGCAGACATATCTTGGAGTGTTGCCAAGCTCCCAGCTGTCCCTCCTAAAGCACTGCTAGGAATTTGTCCTACCAGTGGGGGAAGTAGCACCACAGACCCCAACCAACTGGTGGGAAAAAACCCAGGATAAACCCTAGAGGGTAAATCATCTCTGCTCAGATAATCAGGACCTATAGCAGGAATAAGGGCGAGAAATCATGTTGGGTCAGATCACTGTTCCACCCAGCATGTTTCTTAATGACAGTGACGCCAAGGGAAGGTGATTAAGTCATGGGTAAATTGGGAGTTTTAAAAAGAATGCTGTAGATGTCGATTCCTAACAGCTACAGATAACCTGTAATTGCACAGATTTAAAAGTCAGATGTCATTTTCCATTGATTAACCAAGTGCTTTTTTGTTTTGCCTGATAGCTTCAGAAGGTTGTTTGTGGGCGGGTCACAGACCTGAGGTCTCCCTGCCTGCTAGGGAATCTTTATAGGGTTGACATTCAACAGCAGTTCTAGGTGAAAGGGCAGGTTGTCCTAAAACTCTGAGATGGGACCCTTGGTCTACACCTCAAGGTACTGTGGACTTTTGTCAGAGCCTTCGACTCTCTGTGGAGTCTGGCTCTGGACCTAAGCCAGCCAGACATGCTCAAGAAAAGTACAGAGGCCCTGCCACCTCCAGGCCTGAGCCTGCCTCTTTCCTCTGGATGATTCCTCTATCATATCTGTGAACATGCCGAGCCAGTGCCCTCAGACAATTTTCCATCCTCCCCCACACCCCGCAAGCTACTGACTAGTTAACCCCCTGTCTGTCCCACCTCTTCAGCAGTGGATACATCCGCATCCACACATTCATTCTTGTGGCTACCGTTCTCTCTGTACTTTTGACCAAAGTGAGAAAACGTAAGTCTTTAAATACACTAAGGATATCTTTGCAGAACACCAAAGTGTCCCAAGGAACTAGGAGGGAAACCGTGCCTGTCTTCTCAGGTGGAAGGGGCCTGCCCCCCAGTCCTGTGAATCTCCTGATGGCAGGACTGCCTCCTGCCTCCTGCCCCAGGAGGCAGCTCATCTCCCTAGTTCTTCAGGCTAGAGGGTATCACCTCCTGATTCCTCGGCATGTTTGGCCCCTGTGGACCGTCTTGGGCATTGGAATCTCCTGCAGAGCTCAGACTCGGCTGCCGCCTCTTTAACCGGGAGCACGGGCACTCTCAAAAGGTCAGAGCCCCTGCTTGCCCCAAGATCTTGTCTAGCGAACTTACAGTATTCAGCTTCTGTTGTAGGGAGAGAGCAAGGCTTCCCTGTACCCATGCACCTGCTGGAAACAAGCCTGTGTCAGGCCCTGCGTGGCCATGCCCACCCCTGCCCCTCTGAGTCACATGGGACAGAGGCAGAACTCCCACCTAGGGTGTTCTCTTCACTTTTTCGTCCAATCTTTGTTTTTAGTAAGCAAGACCTTTTTCTCTTTTTTTTAATGATTTTTGTAGTTGATTTGTCTGAACTGTGGCTATTGTGCATTTTTTGAATAATCACTTGTAAAAACTGTCACTGCTTCAAGCTATTTCCTTTACTCATGTTGAAGGGATTTTGCTGGTTTTTGGGGTCTTGGTAGTAACTCCAAGAGCAGAGTGGAGAAGAGCCCAAGCATAGACTTGGGTGCCACGATGGGTGCAGTCAGTTTTATGATTCCACTTTTATGTGTCCCTTGGTAAAAGTGACTAACAATATACATTCCTCGTAAATAAAAAAACGAAGAATCTGAATTGTTAGAAAACCTCAAGTCTTGGTTTCTTGTGGGGTGAGAAAGTGGGGACAGAGGGAGCCGTGGTCCTGGGATTTCTGGCAACAGCACCAGCTGCATCTGACACAGAACCTGAGGAGAGGGTCTCCTTCAGCCAGCAGAGAGGAGCCATTTCAAAGGGCCTGCCTGGGAGGTGAGCTTGTGTCCGGTGTGTTGGAGTACATCAGACAACCTTTAATTACTTCCCCAGGTCCACAGCCCCCCTTCCCCATCAGATCCCACCATCAAATACCTTGTCCCCAGAGACTTGCTGTGCAAGATTTCAAGGCTCAGAGTAGGAAAGCATCCCTTGAGACCACACCACAAATCACATACGCAACTCCGGCTCTCCTTGAGGGGTTTCTACAGCCTTCCACTCCCAGCTGTTTTGCCTGCAGGGAGGTGCAAGTTGCAGCCTGGACCAGAACT
The DNA here is from genome assembly GCF_000442215.2 of Lipotes vexillifer. NCBI lineage: Eukaryota > Metazoa > Chordata > Mammalia > Artiodactyla > Lipotidae > Lipotes > Lipotes vexillifer. The sequence continues at coordinate 3,087,731 of NW_006785665.1, forward strand.
GGCTTGGCTGCAGTCTTAGGAGACAGGCCATTTGCTTTTTACTTCATAGACGGCATCCAGAATATTTCTCCGTCTTGATTTCAAAGAGAATGCACCACTTTCCAGATTGCAATTTAGTCCAGGATTTCTACAAGACTCTTCCTTGACCTTGTAAAAATACCATACCAGAGGACACAAAATATTTGACAGTGAGGCTTCCTAAGTCGCAGTGAAACCTCCCTCTTCATCCACAATACAGATGGAACAACTGAGGCCAGGAGGGCCAGCGACATGTTTGGGGGGCACATTAAATAAGGGCCAGAACTCTGCATGGGTGTCGGTCACAGTCTTGAAATACAGTACCTGGTGAGCTGGACAGTTTTGACAGACAGTGAAGGACAGTGTCTCCGCCTACCGTGAGGTACCTGGATCCTCGAGCATCTCTGTCCCCTCTGTTCTCAGGCATCTGGTCCCACCTGGAGGGAAATGTAGTATCCAGGCTTTGTAGAAAATGGACCATTTCTTCCATACCTACAGTGAGTACATGACATAAGACTGTCCCCCCGCCACCCAGCTCTGGGTGGGCTGGGAAGCAAGGCTACCCCACGGGAGCACAAGAGGGATTTTCTTCAGCCCAGCATTTCAGTTGCTGTTCACCCTACATTTCATCTCGGGGGCCCACCATTTAATATTGCTTCCAGGATGTGGGCCCGGGTCAAACCCATGTTCCAGGAGCAGGAGTGCCTTCCACACAGACAGCCCTGACTTCCCAGAGTGCAGGGGCTGTGCGAGAAGTCCCCAGCCATCCCTCCAGGATACCGGGCCTCACGTCTGCCCTGTCCTCCAGGGCCCCTTCTTTACAAAGGGCCTGCCCAGGAGCTATTTCTGGGCTCTGTCTACTCTAGGCACAGCCATTTGGCCCTGTCTTTCCCATCTGTTGAATGGACTTGTCAGGCCACAAATCACAATCATTGATGTTACCACTGATCTTTTCTTTAGATTCGTGCGATGTGTTTAACGTCTCATGAGTCCAGTTTCCCCAATATTCTCCCTTCCCTTATTCACCAACCCTGGCCCTAGAGGATGTCCCCACCCCCCAGCCCCAGTCCCCACCTCCGCCCCCCAGATGTAACAGAGAGATAAGACACCTTTGGAAACAACTTTCTTTATGAGAATCTTGAGTTCCTAATGAGTCTGGCCTGGAGTGGGCTAGGCCAGTGCAAATATTCCAGGAGCACAGACAGGGGCAGCCGAGGCCAGTGTGGGAGAGATGGGGGCACTGCGGGTGGGTGAGTGAGGTGTTCTAACGATTCCTAGACCGACAGTCCCTTAGGAACCATGTGACTGTCACACTGACCTCTGAGACCTGTTGGGATGAATACTGAAGGGTGGCTGCTTATTCTCTGTCTAGTCTGGGTGGACGACAGGCCAGCACCAGTTGGCTTGTGAGGGATGCTGTGACGCCAGCCCAACTCTGCCTACAAGCAGAGGGTGACGGCTGGAACTGAGTCGGGAGAGAATTCAGAGAAAACGCTGAATGCCCCTCACTTCCCTCCCAAGGAGCTCTCCTCCTCCCTGCCTCAAAGGCCACAGAGAGCGTGGACTCTGGGATCAGTGTTGGGTGTCAGGTCCAGCACTCCTCACCAGCTATCTCTTGGTCTCTCTGTGCCTCATTTTTCTTCTGTCAACAGGGGCCCCTTCTCTGCAGGACAGTGAGGGGTAAAGACAGTGTATCCGAAGCAACTGGCCCAGAGCAGGCCACTGTGCACAGCAGCTAATACTGGGATTGGGAGAAGCAGAACAGGAGTCAAAGCCCCACATCCTCCCTGTTTCCTTAGAGGGAAATGGCCTTGCCCTTTCTGCACAGATCTTCCTCCACAGAAATGCCAGCTGGGGGCTGCCCGTGTCTTATTTGCTTTTAAATCTGCAATAATTTGGTACCAGCTGTTCCAGTATTAGACACCTCGCTGCTGGAAGACTGCCTTCCTCCTGCCGCAGTTCCAGCTGTCAAAAGCAGTCTCTCATACCCTCTTTTTCAAACAAGTGGTTCCCAGATGGCCTGTGGCCTTCTCATCTCTGATGGAGATGATCCTGTTTCCTCACTGCCCTCTCCCAAGCCCACCTTGCTTGGGTGCCAATCCAGTATCTCTCCCTCCCTCTTCAGATCTGGGGCCTTCAGTCCTGGCCTGGAGCTCAGCTGGGTACCCCATTCTCTCCAGAGATGCCCTGCCCCACCCCATGGAAGGGGCCAAGAGGCTTCCCTGACAACACCAAGGGAAGAGGACGGAGGACCCAAGAGTAGAAGAGACTGGTTCTCCAAAGCTCCCCAACGCCCTTGAGGGTTCCAAGTCTGTACTGACACGTGGTAACACCTTGCCTGAGCCCTCTTTCCTCCACCCGTCCTCCCCTCCTCCCCACTGGCGTGGTCCCCTAGGGGCTGCACCCAGAGATGGAGGGAATGGTACTGCCCCAGGGACCCTGCCCGGTTAACCCCTTCCATCAGTCCCTCCCATCCTTGCTGTAGCCCTCAGCCAGCTGTCATCCCCATGTCACTGATGAGGATGAGCAAGTTCAGAGTTAAGTGCTTGTACAAGGTCAGCCAGCAAACAACCTGGGGGCCTCCACTTCCCTGTGTGTCGGGGTGGGGGGTGGTCCATGGCGAGGAGTTGGACAAGCTGCTCTCCAGCAGCCCCTCTGGCACTGTCTGGTGACTTACTTGGACAACAGCCAATTGCTGTTAAGTACTGAAAGCAAGTCCAGCCACAGCAACAGCTGATGGGGCCTCCCTAGCAGCCTAGACCCTGGCAAGGAACCCGGGAGAGCTGGGCAGGAGGGCCTCAGGCCAGCACCTACCCTTCAGAGGGAGGGTTCCTTTTCATTAGCTGTTTCAGGTTCCGGGATGTTTCCTCAGGGCTATGAGTCCGAAGTGGGTCCAGCCATAATAGAGGCAACTCTCCATTTGCTCTTCTAGAAGGGAGTCTCCATGGTGCCGAGACACTCACCCCCCAGAAGACATGTCTGCCAGCCCATTCCGGCAGGTGGGGAAATGCGCTGAGGCACATCTCTCACAGCTGCTGGCTTCACGTCCCAGTGGCGTTCCTCCACAGCCAGTACGGGACTAGATCACCTGGGGGCCTGGGCACACACCTGTGTCAGGAGAAGCTGATCCAGAAGGGAGGCCGGAGCCTGAGCTTAGCCCGGGAATGGAACGAACCTTTGCTGAAGAGGCTGCAGAGGGCAGCCCACCTGTTAGGCTCACCCCAGCATTCCCTGTGTTGCTCCTCTCCGGCTCCAGCTCCCCCAGACCCCATCCCTGTTTCCGGGGGCTATCTGCTCCAGGGTATGGGTGGGTCTGGAAGGAAGAGTGACATGACAAGGCAGGTAAGCCCATACCCGTCGACTCTGACCACCTCTCAGACTTGACATCCACGAAGCATCTACTCTACGCCAGGTACAGCCCTGGGCTTTTTCACTCCTGCCTCACAACAACCCCACGAAGCGGGCCTTACTATCCCCGATTTATAGATGAGGAAGCTGAGGCCTAGCCAGAATTGCTCAGCATGGCTGACAGTAAGTGGCAGAGCGGGGACCAGAATTCAGACTCTACTCCCTGTCCAGCGCTCTGTGCCTGTGCTGTCTCCCCACCTCCGAGGTGCCTGCAGAAGCAGGCGTCCAGCCAGGCTCCAGAGAATAGCACGGTGTGTCGGGCAGGCCCCTCAGGTGCGCTTGGCAGACGGACCCCTCTGTGACCCAGCTGGCCCAGCACTGAGCCCAGGCTGGGACCACAGATCAGAGCCAGTCACGTGGCGGGGGCCAAGGCAGGTGATTCCTGAAGAGGTCTGTTTCCTGCGCTAACAGGCAAGGTGGCCTCCAGCTGGCCCCTGGGAGCAGCGTCGGGATACACCCTCCAGGGACCCACAGGACAGGAAGCCGAAAGCTGGGCTCTGTGTACAGTCTGCTGTGCAGACCGGCAGTAGCAGACCTGTCCGTCCGAAGTTCTGCTTCAACCCTGCTCAGGTTTGCTTGGGCGGGGCAAGAGGAGGAGCCAGGAACAGAAGTAGGGGGGCAGGAGCCATGCTGATGTGGCAGAGTTCTGGCCACTCACACCCTGCTGGGCTGGCCTCCACAGGCAGCCCTCTCCTGCCCAGCCTGCTCTGCTGCGGGCGAGGGGGCTGGGTCTGCTTACAGCTAATGTCCTTAGTTTACTCGTTCCAATGACCAGTCGGTTCAAATTGCGGCCGAGGAACAGCCTGTGAACTTGAAGTCGCACAGTTCAAGCATTTGGCCCTTAAGCTCCAAGCAGGTCACCCAAAGATTCAGAACTCCGGGCCTCCCCTAACACCCAGCCTTGCCCCCCACACCCTGGCCTGAGCAAGAAAGGAAGTCTAGGGAGAATCTTCACTGGGAGAAGGGGACCTGGGGCTGAACTCTGGGGCCCTTAGAAGCAAGGGGCTGTGGGACTGGGCTGGAAGCCTTGCTCAGGACTCCGACCTCAGCTCCAGGCTAACCTCTGGGCAGGAACCCCTGGCTGCCGTGAGGCCCACCCAGCTAGCTGCTGTGCAGTTAAGCAGGGACAGACATCAGGTCACACCCAGGCCTCTCGCCCCTTGCTCCTCCCTTCTGATCTGCCATTGTGTCAGGCCAGCCCAGCACAGAGTCAGAGTTCCTGTCTCGCCCCCATGCTCCTCCCTTTTCCCATGACTTGGAGGCAGCCGTTGATTCTGTCCCCTTCTTGGCCCCTTCCCCATCACACTGTCCTCAGGGTGGAAGCCTCCAACCACTCCATCCTCCACTTCTAGCCTTCATGCTCAACCAGCAGCACTATTGCCTGGGTTGGTACAAGAGGAGGAGAGCAGCCAGAACACGACGCAGCTGGTCCAGCCTCCAGGTTGGCGCTGGC
>NW_006785665.1:3092778-3098921 GCF_000442215.2 Lipotes vexillifer
GGGGGGGGCGGGCTCCATGTGAAGTGAAAAGATGGGTCGGTGGGGGCAGCGCCCCTCTTTCTGGTAGCTCACTCATCCCTCCTCGACCCAAAACTACTGTACAACAGAGCGGTGAAGGAGCATGGAGCTGGGGAGGGCCTCACTTGGAGCTGGGAGCCGAGTGGTCTGCGTGGAGGAAGGTGGCAGTGGTGTAGTTCTGGAAGAGAGGCTGCAGGAACATGCCGATGGTGCCAAAGACACAGACGAAGACAAAGATCCAAAGGAACAGACGGTCGATCACCATGGCGACATACTTCCAGTCCTCACTCACCTGGACAGAGGAGACGAAGGAAACCCAGGTATCAATCACATGATGCAGGAGGGGAGTGGATCAGGTAGGAGCAGCTTCCACCACACATCACTCCTCTCACTCCACGACCCCAGAGTGACCTTTCCAAAGCATGGCCCCAGTCTTGCCTGCTTAAAAGCCTCCAGTGGCCCCACTGCCTTCAGCAGCCACCCAAACTCCCAAGTCTAAAATCAAGACCCACCCATGACAAATATGAGCCAACCACCTATCTTCCACCCTCTGACCCAGCCTTACCAAACTCCAGTCTGTCTTCTCAGGTCTCTGTGCCTTTGGGTTTCCTTTTGGTCTAGAACTCCAGTCCTCCCTATCTCTACCTGTGAACTCCTACACATCCTTCGAAGCCTAAATCAAATGTCACCTCTTCTATGAAGGCTTCCCTGATTCCCCCTAATGAGAATGAACCACTGTTTGCTCTGGGTTCCCTCAGCACTATGTACACGTCTCTATCACGGTATTTTTACTGCACTGTATTGTCCTTTCAATCTGTATGCCTGTCCCCTCCTTCCTCTCCACCTGCCTCCCACCACTTAAGCTATGAGCTCCTAAACTACAGGGACTCAATCTGATTCATCTTTGTAATCCCAGCATCTCAAACACAGGGTTCTGGTAAACAGGTGTTGAATTAGTGAATGAATGGCTGCCTCTGCAGGCCTCACTCCTTATATGACTGCCTGGGGAGCCCCATCCAACAGCCTCAGAGGGTGAGGACTAGATCTCAGGTGTAAACAAACCCGTCCAGAAGAAAATAACCTCTGTGGGTTTGGGAGCCAGTCACAGGGTCTGCAGGAGGCCTGGCCTCCACTCAGAGCTGCTCCACTCCGGCCTGAGTCTGGACCTTTGTACACGTGTTCATCTGTAGCCCAGCCAGCCGGGGGGATGGGAAGAGGCACTGTGCACCTTCCTTTAGTCAGCAGCTGAATAATGACTCATTCGTGTCACACTTGTGCCTTCTATGTACCTGGCACCACGCTAGGCACTGGGGATGTGACTGAGAGCAAGACAAACACATCCTGCAGTTTACCATCTCCTGAGGGAGATGGACACAAAATTAGTAAAAATAAAATAATTACACATTGGTGGGTGCCTATATGGAAACAAAGGACGAAGAAATGGAGGGGGAGATATACTTCAGGGTGTGATCTGGGGAGGCCTCTTTGAGGAGGTGATACCTTAAGCTAAGATCTGATAAGTGAGAAGGAGCCAGCTGAGACAATCAGAAACAATCAGACAAACCCAAACCGAGGGACCTTCGATTGGCCTGTACCCTTCAAAAGTGTTTATGCCATGAAAGACAAAGCTGAGGAACCGTTCCAGATGGAAGGAAACTAAAGGGACAGAACAACTAAGTGGAATTCAAGATCCTGGATTGAGGTGGGGGAGATGCTACAAAGGACATTACGGAGACAACTGAAAAAATGTTAGTATGGACTTTATATCAGATAAAGGTATTGTATTGATGCTAAATTTCCTGAATTGCATCACTGGGCCTGGGTTATGCAAGACAGTATCTCTGTTCTCAGGAGAGAAAAGCTGAGGTATTTGGGATAAAGGATCACTATGTCCACAACTTACTCTCAAACAGTAGTGCAAAAATTAATAATAGTAATAATAATTTTTAAAAGGAAAAAAAGAAGGGCATTCCAAACAGAGGGACCAATATGTGCAAAGGTCCTGAGTCAGGAAAGAGCTTAGCTGGCTTAGAACAGTTGCGCAGATAAGCCAGTGACCTGAGCAGGGGAGAGATGGCACAAAGTGTGCAGGAGACACTGTGTGTTTGGATGGGGAAGCACAAGAACTGAATCAGGGAGACCATTAGGAGTCTCTGCCCTGGTCCAGGCAAGAGCTGATGGAGGCCTACAGCCAGGGAGGCAGGATGGAGATGGTGAATAAAGGAAGCTGAAAATCTCTTTGGAGGTTGGTTCCACAGGACAGGACTTCTGATGATTTGGATGGTGGGGGATGTAAGAAAGAGAGGAGTCAAGGATGACTCCAGGTTTTTGGTCTAAACCATTGGGTGGATGGTGATGTCATTTACTAAAAGATGGGGAGATTGGAGGAGGAGCAAGTTGGTGGTGGGGATGTAGATTAAGCCCTCAGTTTGGGACATGTTAAGTTTGAGATGCCTGTGAAGCATCCAAGTAGGTCATTGCATCCTCATCACCTAACTCAGTAAATGCACATTACATGAGTGGACTGCAGTGGGGGAGGTGGAGGCAGTGACGCAGCCGGTCAACCCCCTGCACCACCGGCATCTCCCACTTGGCCTCAGCCACCTCTGAGGCTCCTGCCCCATTTCCTCACGACTTGGTCCCTCTCTACTTCCTTCAGGACCATAACTTGCTCCTTAGCTCAGGCCTCAGCTCCTGCCCTCCCAGGGAATAGAAACACCAGGCTCTGAAGCATCCCACACACACACACACACAAAATCGGTAGTGCAGGAGCCCACCCTTCCTCATCCCCCAAGCCAGAATGGCTGCAATCCAGTGGAAACATGGCCAATCACCAGAGCAACAGCTGAGCCACAGCCTGGTACCCAAAGACTGATTGCCGGATGGGGCCAGCCACAGCCCAAAGTGGGGGTAAGTCAACCCATCATCTTCCCCCCCATCCCCTGGCTCAGTGCTCCCCTTCTGGGAGTCACTGCAGAAAGATACCAGTGTGCAGAAAGCTCAGAGTGGGTCTTAAAAACCCTCGCCTCCACCTGCCCCCACCTCCGTAAATGTTTCACAAGGGCATCCCTTGAGGACCGAGAAGAGCAGGAAAAGGATATTGATTTGGGGACTCTGTGCTCTTCCCAGCAGCTGGTGGAACCTCTTAACCACCACCACCCCTCCCATGCACACTTTCTACTGCCCTTAATTTTGACCCCCAACGCGGGGCACACAAAGGACTCATCTCCATTTGTGCTAAGAGCTGCAGGTTAACAACATGGGCTTGGGAGTACAAGCGGCAGAGGGGGTGTCTGGGGTCAGAGCCACGGGCCAGCTGCAAACCCAGAAGGGCCTCCTCCACTTCCTGGCCACCCTCCCAACACTAACGACACTCACGATGCCCCAGCTGAGGCATTTCACTCTGGAAACTAGTCCTCAGGAAGCCGCAAGGCCATCCTGTACCAACCGCCACTTAGGCGGCGCCGCCGCCTCCCGGAAGTCAGAGAAGAGGCCACGCCAGCGCCCAGGCCCACAGGCCACGGCCGGACTCTCACTGCCCACATCCTGCACTCCCGTTAGCTCCTCGGTGTCTGTCTGTGCAGGTACCGAGGGCCCTGCAGCCCGCATCCCACGCCCGAGTCCCCGCGCCTCACTCACGCTCTGGTCGTCGTCCTCACTCCGCATGTGGTCCGCGATGAAGCGCACGCCGTCCACCGCCTCCCGGAGGCCGCAGCCACACGGCCCCCCGGAGTGCCCGGGGCCGGCTGCCGGCGCCGGCTCCGAGCCGAAGGCCCCAGCCAAGCCCTGCACAGACGCGCGGTTGACGAAGCACGTGCAGGAGTCTGCCCCCAGGGCTTCGCGGTAGAAGACGGCGCCGGCACCCTCACGCCCGCGCTGGCGCCGCCGCAGGCGCAGGCGTTGGCGGGCGCAGCGGTGGCGCGGCTGCTGCATGAAGAGCAGCTTGGGCAGCTTCTCCAGGAAGATGACCTTGACCCAGGGAGCCATGGTGTGCGTGGTGGGTGAGCGGTGGTGCACGTTGAGCACGCACACGCTGGTGACGATGGAGAAGGTGACAAGCACCATGGTGAACATGAGGTACTTGCCTACCAGCGGCACGTCGAGGGAGGTGGGTGGCACGATCTTGGAGATGAGCAGCAGGAAGACGGTGAGTGCCAGCAGCACGGAGATGCACAGCGTCATCTTCTCGCCGCAGTCGGAGGGCAGGTAGAAGACGAGGATGGCTAGTGAGGTGATAAGCACGCAGGGGATGATGAGGTTGATGGTGTAGAAGAGTGGCTTGCGGCGGATGATGAAGTCGTACGTGATGTCCACATAAGTGGAGTCGTCCGGGTTCTCGTTGCGCCGGCCCGGCAGCGCGACGATGTCCCACTCGCCACTGGGCGTGAAGTCGTCCAGGCTGGCCACGTCACTCTTGAGCACCAGGTCGATCTCGGTGCGGTCGTAGGTCCACGAGCGGAACTTCATGGTGCAGTTCTGCTGGTCAAATGGGAAGTGCTTTACTTCGATCTTGCATGCGCTCTTGTAGATGGCAGGCGGCAGCCAGAAGATGCTGCCATCATAGGAGACCACGGCATTGGAATAGAAGGACACCTCGTACATGCCGTCAGCACTGCCAAGGGATGAGCACAGTCAGCGCTGGCCTAAGCATTCCTCCACCCCACCCATCAACCCAGCCCTGAGTGGGAAGAGAGGAAAGCCAAAGGGATATATGGGAAGAGGGTAGCCATCCAGGGGTCTAGGGAGGAGGAGCAGGAATTGAGCAAGGAGGGGATCTGGGTGGGTTGGTGAGGAGAAGAGGCCTCAGAGACAGAAGAGGGTGATGAAGAGGGGAGGCACATCTGCTACGTGTCATGCATTCTGTAAGCTGGTTGCTCCACATGAAGGTGGAGAAGTTAGGGGAGCCAGGGAGGCCAGAGTGAGGAGCCCCAACTAATGGAGAGGGACAGGGGCAGGTGGGAGGAGGAGATGGTCCCTAGGACCATCTAGGAGATGGCTATGGAGTAGTGGCTTTGGGTCTTCGAGATAAGAAGGATTATTTCAGGAGAGGGGCTGGAACCTGGAGGAGAAACTGGGATCTCCAAGTTCTTTGACCTTCCCCAGTCCTCCTGGAAGGCCTGTTCTTGAATCAGTTTAGGCACTGGGGTCTGTCAATCCTCGTTTTTATGCCACTGCAGCTCCAAACACTGGGAGTCCTAACTGGCTGAGAGGGAGCTGGCCATGGCCCAAGTTACCTTGGCTGTCCACATTATACCTCACTGGCTTGGGTCTGTCTGTCCTGGGTAGTGACTTGTCTTTGCCAGTGAAAAGTCCCTCTGTCCCCCAGGATGAGCTAATTTACTTTCCCCAAGACCTGAGTACTCCCATGGTCTCCTCCAGCCTTCCCATCCCTCCAGGGTCACCTACTTGTTGTATAGGACCACATCTGGGAGCCAGATGTGTTTGGAAGGGAGCCGAACTTTCTTCATGTTGTCAAATTCCTCAGGCTTCCAGGTGAGGCGATAATCCTCCCACTCCTGGGAAAGGGAGAGAGGGAGGCAGCACCAACCTCCACCCTGGGAGGGGCTCAAGGTCACGGACAGGGACAAGAGGAGGCCTATCTGGCTTGAGGAAGTTTTGAAAAGTCATTGCATCCCCACAGTGACTTCTCTGCCCAGCAAAAGTGTCTTCTCATTTAATTTGCATAGCCAAGCCAAGATATTAGAATTTACGTTTTACAAATGAGAAAATGGATCTTGCAGAGTTTAACATATTCAAAGTTACAGAGCTGTGAGTAGAAGAACCAAAATTCAAATCCAGTTATTTAGGGCTCCAAAGTCTATAAATTTCTGCCTCTCTTGAGGACATTAAAAGAGGGAAAAGCACATGCCCCTCCCCACCAAAAAAAAAGGAGGAAAGAGAAGCCCAGGGGTGTGGACAGGAAGAGTGCTAACCTGGGTAAGCCAGACATTGGTGGTCATGATCTGCTCCCGCTCATGCTGCAGGGAAGAAGAGAGGCTGCTGAGAAGTGCCCCACCCCCACCCCTCAAGCCTGTGGTCCCACTACACCACCCAGGCTCCTTCCGCCACCCCCCCCCCAAGCCTTGGGAACCCCAGCAGAATAAACACAAACACATTCGGGCTAT
>NW_006785665.1:3098941-3109655 GCF_000442215.2 Lipotes vexillifer
CCCCCAAGCCTTGGGAACTCCAGAAGAATAAGCACAAACACATTCTGGCTATGCTGACTTCAGTAGCTGGGCAGAGAGTTTGGGACCTTCACTCACCACACTGATGAGCTGGGCCAGTGATACCATGAGCTGTACCGTCACCAGCTCAGAGCCATTGGTGGCTGGGCGGATAAGCTTATTGTAGCGGGACGGATCCAGGAGATGCTCCACCAGCCGCTCCTCTGTGTCTGTACCACAGACTCCTGGGTAGTGTGGGTGGAGGGCAAGAGGTAAGTACATAGGCAAGGAGGTCCCACCCAGGATCCCACTCTCCCTAGGCAAGTGGTATATCGTAGGCCCAAACAGGAGGCTGTAGCTTCCCACAGCCCCATCCTTAAGGATATAGCAAAATGCTTAGGTTACCACGTGGAGGCCCCTCATAGAGAAGTCCCTCTCTGAGATCACTGATCAAGGAGCCCAGACAGGCCCCCCCAGTCCCCCACTAAGAACCCATTCTGCAAGGATTAGTGGAGACCCTGCTCTTCCTGCAAGGTCTCAGAGGCTGGTTTCAAAAGAATTGACATTTCTGTCTCCATGACTTCCCCTAGAAGATACCTACAATTCAAGGAAGGTTCTGGAGGGTGGTGAAAGGGGAACAGTTATTCAGGTCCCACCATTCAGCCTTTCTCCTCAGTCCGTGCCCATCTATGTGTGCAAGTAACACTATGTGCCTCTACATGTGACTGGCTGTGACCCCCTCCCCCCATAGGTACTGGGTTGGGGTAGAAGAGTTGGGCTGCCTGAGCTCTGGGTCAGGGCATATATTTAGTCCCAAGTTGCGCACCTACGGGAGCCCACCTCTCATGAGATTGCAGGCAGGTATGGCAAGCTCATTTAGTTGTATGTTCCCTTTGTACCTGCCCCACCACACACTCTATCTCCTTCTGCAACCCTGCACGGATGCACCCCACCCCCTCAGAGATTCCTCCCTGGCCCTCCGCCTGGCAGAGCTTCTTCCCTTCCGAGTCTCCTGTCCCCCCTACAAGAGAGTTGAGAAGTTGCTTCTTTCCCCCTGCTGCCTTGCCCCTTTGGAGTGAGCAAAATCAGGAGTCCAATATGAGGGACAGAAAATGATGGAGAGCCAAGGGAGGGTGCGGAACCAGGTAGACTTTCTTGAGATAATGTTTCACAAGAAGTCAAATGGCATCTCAGCTGCAATCAGACTCTCCCCTTCCTTCCACCCCAGATAGCCTGGGGAGATCCCCTCCCTCCTTCCTCTCTGTGCCCACACCCTCTCCACCACCCATTCCCAGGTTGCCCTCTCTTCCCAGCATCACTTCGGGTATGTCCTCCTCCCAGTTCAGTCTCCCAGGTACTCCCTGCAGTCCGGGGGTCTCTCCCCTAACCCCTAACAGACTCCCCACCTTAGGGATCCCTCCCGTACACCTTCGAGACTGAGTGAGACACAGCGCGGCGACTTGTCCTTACCTGAGCACAGCCCGAGGAGGCCAAAGCTGAGGAGCAGCGCCATGGGGCCCGAGCGCCAGGCCATGCCTCTGGCATAGCTCGCCGTCTCGCCTAAAGCTGCCGAAGCGCGCCGCAGGCCGGAGGGCCGCGGGCGGGGTGCTGTCCGTGGTGCTGAAGCCGCTCCCGCACCGCCCGCGCCCAGCTGGAGCTGAGCCCAGGTTGTGCTCGCAGCCTTTGGTGCTGCAGTGCCGACCGCCACGGCGGTTCCCAGGGCTCAGAGAGCTGGTTGCGAGAAGGAACCAGCGTCTCGTTTATCCCGGTCTGAGCAGGAGGAGGCTCTTCCGGCTGCTCTTCCAGGGAATACAATTGGGACGGTGAGGGGGAGGAGTCTCCGCCCCGGAGGCGGAAGCGCCAGAGCTCAGAATAAAAGGGGTCCCTGGGTTGGATATTCTTCTGCTGGTCCTGCTTAGTTAGGGTGTGCGTGAGGCGGAAGAAGGGCGGCTCACCGGACAGTGGAGGCGTTCTGAAGCCCCTGAGTTGGAACAGGACCCTGGAGGGGTCTGAAAAGGCTCCGGAAGAAAGCGCGAGTAAGACAAATAGGTCAGGACCCGCTAAGCACCGGGGACCGAGGGCCAGAATGAGGGGGTGGGAGTCGGAAGGAGTTTCTGGAGTTCCCACCTTCTTTCTTTTCTCTTACCAAGCCCAAATGATCCTGCTTCCAGGGAAGGCTGAGGATGCAGCCAAAAAAGTGCATTTTAGGCCCTTAGAGAAAGAGACAGAGGGGGCTGTAGGTTTGCTATATTTTTTTTTTTTTTTTTTTTTTTTTTTTGCGGTACGCGGGCCTCTCACTGTTGTGGCCTCTCCCGTTGCGGAGCACAGGCTCCGGACGCGCAGGCTAAGCGGCCACGGCTCACGGGCCCAGCCGCTCCGCGGCATGTGGGATCTTCCCGGACCGGGGCACGAACCCGCGTCCCCCCTGCATCGGCAGGCGGACTCTCAACCACTGCGCCACCAGGGAAGCCCAAGGTTTGCTATTTTAAGAAAGCAAACCGTTTTGGAGTCTGGAAACAGGATCCCCTCACCTGTTTCCTTCTCTACCAACGTAGAAGGCCAAGCTTCCTGCCCTCCCCCAGGGAATCTAAGGTGGGGACATGTGGACATCTCCTGAAAGAAGGTGACCTTCAAGAGTGGAAGGGTAAATGGCCCTTATCAATTAGTCTTTCTCACCCACATTCCCTTCCTCTCCAGTCTTTGGCTTCTGTGAGACAAGGGAGGATCAGAGGATGATTTCACAGAGGGCAGCCCAAGAATGAAGCTAACACAAAGGAAAGCAAAGATGAGACAGAGACACAGAGGTGTCAAAACTCAATGACATCTTTGATCTTGAAAGCCCTGAACTTTTAACTTCTGAGCCAATAAATGTTTCCCTTTTTTCTTAGGGGGATTTTTGTCATTTTCAACCAAAAGATTCCTGACTAAAGCAGCCTTATCATACATCAAGGCACTGTCTTATTCCATCTCTGCCCCCTTCTTCAACCTCCTCTGGGCCACTACCCCCAGCCCCACACTCCTCTTGGCAATGTCTTTAAGATCCTCCCAACCTCCACACTTCAGGGCCTTTTAAACATGTAGTTTCCTTGATTTTTTTATCACCCATTTCCCCTCAACCACTTTCTACTTTACTTTGTACATGTGGCAGAAACGTCAGTTCCTCAAGGAAGCTATGCCTGACCAAAGATTAGGTCAGGTGCCCTGCTACATGTTTCCAGAGGATGATCAATGAGTAAATAAATCAGTCTAAGGTGGTGGCTGTCTATCCTGCTAGATCATGAACCAGCACAGTGTCTGGCGTATTGTGAGGGCTCAACAAATAAGGAAAAGGGCTGGTATAGGACTGAATCTTTTAACATGTAGAGGAAAATTCCTCTCTAAAAGCTCAGCCAAAAGCAATTTATTTACATGTACTTAGTTCCTGGAATTGAGGAGGAAAAGCAAGACAAGTATCAGCAAAGGGCTGGAGAGGATGTGGGATGACTACAGGCCCCATAATGCACATGGAAGTGGCCATAAAGCTGCACCACAAGCTCCAGGGCATGTGCATGTGTAAACATGTAATCATCTCTTAAGAATTCAAGAAATCTTGGAACCAACAAAAGATGTAGAGAATAAAAGCCTTAAGGAAAAGGGAAGGAATGTGTGTAGTCACTCCACTTGGGAAAAGGGTCAAAGATGGGAAGAAGACAACCCCTTCAGTAATTCAGAGCAACGTTTATTGGGTATCTACTGTATGGGTATTGAAGCAGTGATCAAAAAGACCTAGTCCCAGCTATTAAGGAGATCACAATTTGGTGGCAAAGACTTGTTACACCATGCGGTGGCTGCTCTAGTAGAGTATAAACAAGGTGCTTTGGAAGCACAGAGGAGAAAGGGGTTCATAGTGCCTGAGAGCCTGGAGGGGATGGAGATGAAAATTGAGATTGGAAAGATGAGAAAGCCAATAAGACAAAGGTGGATAAAAGGCATTCAAACTCCTGAGAGAGAGAGGCAGGGAGCTTTACATGTAGATAGTACTTAGTACTTTCATCTTTTGGTGGAAGCTGGATGATTGAAGAAGGCTGTGAAAGTCTTCTCTTATGAAAATCTCTCTCTGGAGTGGTTGGTTGTCTCTGTATTGATAGAATGGAAAGTCATGTGCTTGCTTGAAGCCCTTGGTCACTCCCTGATGCTCCTCTCAGGTCAGTCAGGGCAGCCTGTTCACCTTGATCTCTACCTTTTCTTTTCAAATCCCCCAGCTTTTATTTCAAGTTTAATTCCAGCCTGGCAGGGAGTGAGTCCTCTGAGCACAACCACTCAGTGGCCAAGGAGAACTGGAACACCATTCCTCACTCCCTCACACACCCCTTCCATATCCATCAGGGAGAGAGGACAGGTCCAGAACCATGCAGGGTGATGGATACATAAAGGAGTATCAGCCCTCAGGCAAAATAGTGACCAGGCAAGGTTTTGATGGGACAATCCCAGTGCCTTTGATGGTAAGGAACATGTTCTCTTGAAAAGCATTACAATGTTATTTTCCTTTAAGATATTTTAAATTTAAAAACTTACTACCAGAGTAATACATATCCATAAAGAGCAATTGGAAAACACAAGTTAGCAAAACACAAACTAGATTCATAATCTTACCTCCTAGCAAAAAAATCGCTGTTAACATTTCATATATATACAGTATATCTCCACACTTATCTATGTGTACTTAGATATAATATACATGCAAAAAGTATATAAATTATGAGTGTACAGCTAGATAAATGTTCACAACATGAACACAGCCGTGTAACTCCCACCTAGATTTTTTAAAAAAGGGAACATTACCAATATCCAGAAGCCCCCCACTCTGTTCCCTCCAGGCATTATTCCCTCCTCTTGGAAAATAACGTCATGGGGGGGAGGGAGGAATGGGGAGTGACTGCCTAAGAGGTACTGCTTGAAGTTCTGGAACTAGAGAGAGGTAATGGTTACCCAACTTTGTGAAGGTATTGCATGCCACGGAATTGCACACTTTAAAATGGTTGAAATGACAAATTTTATGTTATGTATTTTCTCACAATTAAAAAAAAATGACCAAAAAAAAGTAAACACTATTGACTTCTAATAGCATAGATCAACTTTGCCTGATGAATTTTATATAAATGGAATCATAATCTTTTGTGGGTTTTCTTTTTTTTCCCAACATTATGTTAGTGAGAATCAAGGGCATTGTTGAATGTAGTTGTAGTTCATTCATCTTCACTGCTGTAGACTATTCCACTGTATAAATATACCATTGTTTATCCATTCTGCCAGATAGAAATTTGGGTTGTTTTCTCTTTTGGACTATTAAAAATAATACCGCTATGAACATTCTTGTTCATGTTTTTGGTGTACAAATACATGTATTTTCATTTACTTTTTAAAAAGGAGCACACTGTAAAATAGCTCTGTAACCTTCCTTTTTCATTTACTATTTCTGAAACATCTCTCTATACCAATAATTATTCTTTGATGACTTTTTTTTTTTTTTTTTTTTTTTGCGGTACACGGGCCTCTCACTGCTGTGGCCTCTCCCGTTGCGGAGCACAGGCTCCGGACGCGCAGGCCCAGCGCCCATGGCTCACGGGCCCAGCCGCTCCGCGGCATGTGGGATCTTCCCAGACCGGGGCACGAACCCGCGTCCCCTGCATCGGCAGGCGGACTCCCAACCACTGCGCCACCAGGGAAGCCCTTTGATAACTATTTTTAACAGCTGCATAGTATTCCATTGTAGGTAAATGTTTGCACATACCTTCAATAGTTTCCAAGTGAAATTGCTGAGCCAAAGGTTTTTTAATTTTTTTGATTATTTAATCATTTATTGCTAAATTGACCTCCAGAAGGATTGACACTATTAGGGTTACCCTGGGGCCCCAGGCTAAAGCACCCATGACCAACACCTCTACGATCTTGCCTGTGCTGAGCCCCTTCCTTGTCCTCTTCCCCTCTTCTACTAAGTCATTCCTCCTTTGTCTTAGGCATTTCTGCCCAACCTCCTTCTACTTTAGGGCCAGTTCTTTAAAAACATCCCCCCATTTCCATCTAAGTAACTTCTACTTTCGCATTCTTTCTTGGGAGTTAATCCTGACTACTAGCACCCTTCAAGGCCCTTACCCTCCTTCATCCCTGTTATTGCATTTGTCACATTGTATTACAGTTGATTACATCTGGCTCCACTTCATCCATTACCACCTGCTCCTAAGAGCAGGGGTAAGAAATACAACAAAAATGATAACATGAGTAGCAGCTGTCATGTGAGGAGCCAGGAATCAAGCCAGGCTCTCCCCACAGGGACTGAGCTTATTTGTCTCTGCACCCCCAGTGTTTATTACAGTTCCTGGCAAAGAGCAAGTGCTCAGGATGCGTTTGTTGAGTCAGTGACAGAATGCTGTACTTCTGGGAGCAACTCAAAGGAGAAGGCTGCTCACTCTGCCCAAAACAAGTGCATCTGTTCACTCTGATAAGACATGACCTTTTGGAGAAGAAAAAAAAAAAATCTCTGTAATTCATTTTCCATAGAGCAGCCAGAGTGATTTTTGTTTTTGTTTTTGTTTTTGCCTTGTGGGATCTTAGTTTCCCCGCCGGGGATCGAACCTGGGCCCACGTCAGTGAAAGCACCAAGTCCCAATCACTGGACCACCAGGGAATTCTCCAGAGTGATCTTTTAATATTTTAAATCAGATCATGCCACTCCCTGCTTAAAATCTTTCAATGGTTTCCTGCTGTACTTTGAATAAAACCCAACAACTTACTGTGGTCTCTGTTCTTTACTGGCCTCATCTCCTACCCCTCTTTCTCTTCTTTCATGAGACTCAAGCTATGCTGATCCCCTATTTTTTTTTAAAAATGAGCTCTTACCGTGTGCACTGGACTGAGCACTTTTCATATGTTATCTCACGTAATCCTCCCAACAACGTTATGAGGTAGGGTGTTTTCCGTGTTAGAGATGCTGAAAGTGAAGCATGACAGGCTAAGGAACTTGCCCAGGGTCACACCAGTAGCAGCTGGCAGAGCTGGGATTCAAACCCCATGCTCTCAGCCAGTATATCATGAGCTTCCTGCTTCTAGACCATGCCACCTTTGTTCTCGCTCAGGGTCTTGGAGGTTGGCTCTCCCTGATGGAATGCTCTTTGCCAGTTCCTCCCAGGCCTGCCTTCTCTTCATCAGATCTCAGCTCAAACCCCACCTCCCTAGGGAGAGCTCCCCTGACTACTGGACTTAAAGTAACCCCCAGTCATTCTCTCCCACATGACCCTACTTTAATTCCTTGCCTCTACTTGCCAGTCTGATATTCCTCTGGTTATTTTATTCATAACTCCTTGCACTTAGAATGTAAGTGCCATGGGAGCTGGGATACTGTTTGTCTACTGCTGTATATTCATACCTCGACCAGTGTCTGACACATGACAAAGCTCCATAAATGTTTACTGAATGGTGAGTACCTCTTGACTTTGTGGCAGTAACAGTAATCATAGCAGTTGCAGGGTTTAGCATTTGCTGAGCAATGTACTATGTACCCAGTACTGTAAGATGTGTTAATCATCTTACATATCCCATTTCATCTACACTGGCACAATGACCCACGCTGCAAGTCAGAGTGTCATACCCATTTTACGGATAAGGAAACTGTGTTTCACGGAAATTAAATAACTTGCCCAGGGTCACAGAGCTACCAAAGCAGAGAAGCTCAAATCTAAAACCAGTTCTGTCTGACTCCCCAGTCTATGCTCTTTCCACTCAGCTGTGCTGCCCCCTTTATGGTCTAATTCAAAGGAGAGCTGTAGCTGACTCTCTCGTTAACACCTATGGCTCTGCCTCTCTCCCAAACTCAGAACCCACACCCCACTGCATGTCCGGGAGACTGTCCACGTCGCCCTCCCTCCACACACTCGATGTGTTTATAACTCTCCACCTTTCCCACAAAGTTTAGCTCTCCTTTGAGAAGTCTTACCCTCTGTTAGCACTACTACCATTAGTTACCCAGGCATCCAGAGCCTCTCAAAATTCTAGTGACTTTTTGATCTTCCTGCATCTTAAAATAAAGCCCAAGTTCCTAAACATGGATTTGAATATCTGCCAAGACTTAACCCCTGCCTAGCTTACCTGCATCACTCTCTTCCTCACCCTAGACACAGGCCTACTTTCCGTTCCTCCAGCTTGCCCCAGTCCTACCTCAGTACCTTTGCACATGCCACCCCTTCTGCCTCAGACAGTGTCCAGCCTCTCCTCCCTTAGGTAATTCTACTTACCCTTCAGAATTTAGCATATCACTTGTTCAGGGAGGCCTTCCCAGATCTCTAGTCTTGTTCTTTGAGGCACTTACCATAACTGCAATTAAGTGGATGGGTGTGTAACAAACAACTCATGAAGTATCTGACTTTCACCCAGCCTGAACACATGGAAAAGGTGAAGACTGGGTCTGCCTCGCTCAGTGCTGCATTCCCAGTGCGTCACGTGTCACAGATGCTCAGTACCTATTTGTTCTTCTCTAATGAGTTTGCTTTGTCAACTCCACCTTTATCATGTCTGTTTTCCCCAACAGAATGTAAGCTCCGAGGGCAGGGATTTTTGTTTTATTCACTCCTGTTTCCCTAGCACACAAGTGTTCATTAAATTAATATATCCATAACTTCCTTTCCATTTCTACTGCCCCTGCCCCACACATCTCAGCAGAACACCAGGTATGACTCCCCACTAGGCTTCTAGATGCCAGAGGACTCTCCCAGCCAGAGAGCTGAAATGCTGAACACACCAGCAGAGGAAGCGACTGAGCTCATCCCAGTGTCCACGACTTGAGTTTCCTCCCTGGGGGCCTTAGAGTCTGTGCAACATTGTGAGACTGTCTCATCATGTTGTTTTCTTGTAATTAAACTCTTTATAAAATATGGAATTCAGGATCTTCCAAATGGCTGCATATGTGGTTTTCTTGGGTAAGGGCTAGAGTCAGTGGACATGTGAAAACTTCTTGAGAAAGCATCAGAGGAAGGCAGAGATGGGTAAGGCATGGACTTTGGAGACATGCCCAGGAACTCTCCTTACTAGCTGTAAATCCTTGGGCAGTCACTCCTTTTCCCCTCTTGTAAAACAGGGATAAAAATGCTTCCCTTGCAATGTTGCTGGCTGGGGGGTGGGGTGGGGGCAGGGGTGGGTTAGAAATATTTGCAGGATACCCTGACTCAGGAAGTGCTCAGTAAACGGGAATTCTTTTAAAATTGATGTTAATTGATTTACAATACTGTGTTAGTTTTGGGTATACAGCAAAGTGATTCAGATATATATCAATATATATATCTTTTTCAGATTATTTTCTATTATAGGTTATTACAAGATACTGAATATAGTTCAATTAATGGGAATTCTTACCACAGCCTTTTATGCCCCCAACTTGCACATTGAGACACAGAGGTGACATGTAGCTAACTGTTCAGCCTCCCCAGCGGAGATAAATAGCCCCAGGAGGACCAGGAACACATCTCAATCATCTTTGAATACCCAGAGCCCAGCTTAGTCAAAGGCCTTTATCAACCACCACTGACAATATAAATGAATAGCCCAGCACAAAGAACCGAGGTGCACAGTCAGCTTCCGACAAAGGCTAACTCATTTCAGTCCAAGTGAAAGGAGAAGGTGGCAATCCGGCCAGCTTCTCAAGCGCCGAGTTGGCTCAGTAGAATCCATCAGGCCCTACCACGGGCTAACACCAGCCCTTGGCAGAGGAACCTCAGCCAGCTTTGTCCTTTGTGACAGTGCCACCTAGCGAGGCCCCGGAGGCACTGCCGCCCACACCCGGCAATGCCAGGACCACTGCGACAAGGTGTTAGCCGGTGAGACTTGGGACTGGGATTGTGGTCTCCTTTCATCTTATTGCCTGGTTAATGGTTTAGACTAGTGCTGCTCTCCTTTCAAGACCCGGCAGAGGAAGCCCGTGTCGTCCCTCCCCATCCCCCTCGTCCAGACCCAAAGAATCTGATAAGCGCGAAGAGTGAGCTATCATCTACCTGTCGTACATTAATTGACCACCGATCCCTTCGTGATCTCCTCGCATCCAATCCTTGGGAGCAGGCAAGGCAAGCATTATTATCCTCATCAAAGTCATCGTACAGATGAGGAAACTGAGGGAAGGTGGTTAATCCACGGTCATGGAACGTCCGATAACCCAAGCCTCCTGTAACCGGGTCCCTGGTTCCTTCCCCAATCACACGCCCCTCATTTCAGTGTGTCCCCAAGGGGGCAAAGCATCAGGGACCCTGCGCCGAGGACAGGCGTGTGAGCGCAGGATAAATACGGTACAGCGGCGTCCGCAGCTCTCCCACTTTCTTTTCTGCCCACCTAGCGCCCGGCACCTTCACAGCGGCTCAGGGAGAGGGAAGAGGGGCCCAAAGCAGGAAACAGGGTCCAGCGCGGGTAGCCCCTGGGAACACGCGGCGCCGGGTCACGTGAGAGGAGAGAGGCGGCGAGAGCCGTGGCTCGCACGCACGTACGCCGTACGTAAACACGCACTGAGGCGCTGAAAGCTCTACGAGCCCGAAGCCCCCGGTCACATGTGGAGGGTGGCAGGGGAGAACAAGGGGGCGGGAAGGAGAGAGGTGTCACGTGAGGGAGGTCAGAGCAGCGAGGTCACGTGAGGGGGGACGGAGGCGGGGCCGAGGAGGAGGAGGAGGGGCGCGCGGCTTCCGGCGGCTGGGGGGGCCGGAGAGCG
>NW_006785665.1:3109878-3118537 GCF_000442215.2 Lipotes vexillifer
TGCCTGAGGCGGGAGCTGAAGCTGCTCGAGTCCATCTTCCACCGCGGCCACGAGCGCTTCCGCATTGCCAGCGCCTGCCTGGACGAGCTGAGCTGCGAGTTCCTGCTGGCTGGGGCCGGAGGGGCCGGGGCGGGGGCCGCGCCCGGACCGCATCTCCCCCCACGGGGGTCGGTACCTGGGGATCCCGTCCGCATCCACTGCAACATCACGGTGAGGATACCCTCGCGTGCGCGTCTCTGGGGGCTCTTGTCTGGGACTCAGGATCACCCCACACAGCTTTTTGCTCTCGAAAGACCTGGGAGGCCGAATCCCCTCTCGGGGCTCGGCTCCTTTTCTCCAGGTTACATTTGTTTCTGCTGTGCACCCAGAATCTCTACTCTTCATGGTCAGGGACACCCCGACATATGGCGCCTCGACTACCCCTTTTCACTAACCCACCCACATCCCAAGGTTCATGATTTTGGCACATTTTGGCTACTTCACGACTTAACCTTGACCCCTGGGAATGCCCCTCTTCCCACCACTATCATCTTCAGATTCCAGGTCTCTGCGTTGACCTTAGCTGGAAGGACCTGGCTTGGAACTCTGCAGGTTTCAGTGATGCCCCTTTCTCAGTAGTACCTTTGATTTAGGACGTTGCCACCTGTGAGATCCCTGCCCAGGCATCTCTCATTCCACTCCCCTTTGCTCTGAATTTTACCAAGTGATGGTGTGCAGTTTAGTGACTCCTCTTCTTCCTCTCCCTTAGATTCCCTTTTATTCTGGTGTAACCTCTAACTCCTCCTTTTGCCCCAGCTGGTAGCTGCCACTCCCCTCCTGTTCTCTATGGACATCTCCAGTTGCCCTGGGTTGTTGCCTTTCCTGCTACGATGGTGATGTGCAAGGGCTATCCCATTTATTCTGGAGGGTAACAGTTCCTTTTCTCTCAGTGAACATCATTCCATCCTAGGCATGCAGGACTAGGAGACACCTTACCTCTTCTGCCTAGGCTGCCCTCAAACATCCTGTGAAGCGGGTTGGCCTCTGATTATCTGGGAATGCCTGATACCGCGCGGTATAGCACTTACAGTGATTGATACCACCTGGTGTGATAGTGTTCTCGCCCTGCTGGGAGCACTGGATAGCAAGCCAGGAGACAGTACTTAATCCAGGCAGGCACACTGCAAATGGGAGTAGTCTGGGGAAAGACAGACTTGTGAATTGTGTGGCACTTTGGGGCCTGAATGCAATTTACATGGTTCTTGTTTTCTATCCCTTCCATCAAACCAGGTCAAGGTTTGATGAGGCAAGCCTCAGCTTGGGTTGGATGGTCCCCCCCGCCCCCAAAACTCGTGTGTTCCATTTTCCTCTCCCATCTTTTTTCGTACTAAAAAGTTGAGGTTGAAGGACTCGGTGTGGTTCCGTGATCTGAAGACTTGAGCATCTTTGATAATTTGTTTTCCTCCAGCATTGAGGATTAGAGCCATGGCAGAGTTAAGACCCCTGGTAGAAGAGGATAAGGTTTCCTCGGCATATGTGGACACTTCAGGGGTCGATTTGGTACCTGATTTATGCTTCCAATTCCTACCCTTAAGGGTAGGTTTGCCCCTTTCTAGCTGCCTTCCCAGTTGCCAGAGGCCATCTACTGTCTTTGTCCCTGGAAGGATGTTAGAAGATTCTCAGTCAGACACTCTGTGGCCCCTATAAAGAAGACTTGGCCTGAACTGGCCCCCTTGATTTGGGCAGAGGGGGAGTCTGGTCAGGCTGCGTTTGGCACCGGTGGCTCAGGAATGCTGGGAATGTTAGTAGCGTAGGTTTCTTTCTCCCAGCCTGCCATGTGGAGCCCTACAGCCTACGCCTGGACTGAGAGGGTGGCAGTTTCCCAAGGGAGAGGTGGGGAGAAGTGGCCTTTGAGGGATTCTGTTGGGAGTGAGGTGGGAAGATTCTTCCTGCTACCCTTTTACGTTTAGGTTCTGGAGACATCTAGTTTCTAATCCCTCCTTCCCCAGCTAAAATGAAAGTAATCTGTGGTCTTTGCTTTTTTTCTGTCAGTGTGATTGTGATCCCTTCCTCAACTGGTTAAGGAGGGTCAGGGGCCTCTGTGTTGGGTGTGGGAGAACTTCAGGTCTGGAACTTGTAGAGGCAGCACAGGAGATAGGAAGTCTCCCTCACTGTTAGCAGGGTTTGGCTCTGCTGCTTTCTCTGATGTTTACTCTTGAGAAAATAAAGAAAGGGACCCGGCTTCTTGGAAAGGGTCCTCCCAGGGACTTTTTCTCCTGGTCTGGGATTTGTTGGGAAGCGGCTTGGTTAGATAATGACCTGCTGCGCTGGGCTTTTATGTGTGTGTTTGGGGGGAGAGGGGCGGGGAGGACGGTGGAGAGCAAAGGGACTAGAAGTCTTGGTGCGTGGAAGGCAGGCAAAATCTAGCTTTCCCCAGTCTCTCATCTTGACTGCTCTCCCTGCTCTTTTCCCCTTAGGAGTCATACCCTGCTGTGCCCCCCATCTGGTCAGTGGAGTCCGATGACCCTAACTTGGCTGCTGTCTTGGAGAGGCTGGTGGACATAAAGAAAGGGAATACCTTGGTGAGGGGGCCAGGGTGTTGAGGTGGGAGTGCATTTTCCTCCTGTGACACCCATGCCATGAAAACATCCTGTGAAGGATGTCTCTGGAAAGTGGGTGGTGCAGTAGCCTGTACATTTGAGGCAGACGTCTTAGGGGAGTTGCTTCCTGAAGCCAGAGGGAGAGCCTTGCACCAGTCCCAGGGTTCGACCCCTAAGCTCCTCCCCCTGGCCGTATGGTCTGAGTTTTAGAGAACTAGGTACCAGTTTGGGGGCTGAGACAAGAGCTCACCCATGTACCTGTCCAGATTGGGGTGGGGAAGGAGTGTTTGATGTCACTGTGGTCCCCTGCCCCCAGCTATTGCAGCATCTGAAGAGGATCATCTCCGACCTGTGTAAACTCTATAACCTCCCTCAGCATCCAGATGTGGAGATGCTGGATCAGCCCTTGCCAGCAGAGCAGGTGAGCAACGGAGGGGCTTTGGACCCTGTTATGCAGAGTTGCCCTACAGATAGCACTCAAAAGATGCATGTTACTTCAGATGAACCTGCAGTAGTTTCTCTCCAGCCCTACTCCAAACACGTACACATATCATGACTCTTGGCCTCTTCTCCAGATGGGAATCTCGCTAAATGGGGCACTGGTTGCTTCACCTCTCTGATCAAAACTCACTCTTCTGGGCAGGATCATCGCTCATGGGGGGATGGGGGGCGTTTACCATTAGCAGTAGGTAGCCACTGGGGACCGAGGTCCCTTGTTAAGATCCAAGAATGCAGTATCAGTCTAAAGATGATTTAGTAAAGGAGGGTTTCTTGAGATAAAACTGGGATTTGTGAGTTAGGTGACAGAAACAGCTATTGTGCTTCTCTTTTATTCTTTGGCATATGGTGGTAGAGGAATAATGGGCTGGTAGTGAAGTCATTCCCTAGGCAGTTGCTTCCACTCAGTTCTGGCTGATGGAGAGGCTGGTAGCATTATGGCCAGGCGCACAGCTTCCAGACCCAGAGGCTCAGGGGAGTAGGTCAGAGGCTGCATTCTAGGAAACCACCGGGGTCTGATCTCCCTCTTTTCCCTCCCCACTGCAGTGTACACAGGAAGATGTATCTTCGGAAGATGAAGATGAAGAGATGCCTGAGGTAGGCTTCCACCCAAGGCGGCACTGGTAGGAAGCTCTTTCTGTCAGCAGCATTGAGTCCCCGCTGTGTACAGAGCTCCAGTCTAGGCCTGGGGAGAGAAAAATACCAAAGGAAATAAAGACAGATTTACTGACCTGGAGGAACAGCAGTATATAGTAGAGGAGGAGACAGGGCACCCATATCCAACCACTGAAGACAGTTAAGTGCAAATCTGTTTACACTGAATAGTCAAGAAGTTAATCGCAGATGGCTTTGTAGTCACACCTGAGCTGGTATCCTGTATCTCCTAACTCTCTTAATTGGGGAATTTTACCTACTCCCACTAAGCTGCAGTTTTCCTTATTTATAAACTGTGATTATAACAACTACTACATAGGGTTGTCTTTAAGATTAAATAAGGGATTGCATGTAAAATGCTCCATTCAGTACATGATAAATGCTAAATATCTTATCTGATATATTTTCTAAAAACATACTTTTGCAGAATATAACATAATGGTTAAGAATTTGAACTTCAGAGTCAGACAGAATTTGATTCACATCTTAGCTCTATTAAGAGGTATATGACTTTGGGCATAATAACTAACCTCACCTAGACCTCAGCTTCCTCATCTGTAAAATGGAGGTAATGATAGAATAATGGCATGGTGGTTATAAGAATTAAATGAGCTAGTGTGTATAGCATCTAGTATGGTATCTGACGTATAATTAAACATTTGGTAGATATCAACAATTTATGTAGTAATTAGGAGGTTAGCATTAACATATCTTGCTAGAGTGAGGTCACTGATGCACTGAGTTAACATCCCGGGTTCTGCAACTTCTGTAACTCTGTCAGGGTCTTAAGCCTCAAAGAGGGCTGGGGATACCTGAAACATTCTCCTCTCAGACAGCAGACAACCCTCCCAAGTCTGACTGAGAGGGGCTGCATCCTGGCTATAGGCTCCTCCCCCCTGTACAGTGAACTGCTTCCTCACTTAGAGCAGAAATAGGGACTAATTCTGTTCTCGACCTCTACCATCTGCCTCTCAGGACCTCCTTCCTTATTTCCATCTTGGCACTGGGTACCTCAGCATACCTCATCAGGCCCAGCACTTGGGAAGGCAGGAGATTTCTGGTCCAGCTTTCTCCTTTAGACCTGGAGTCCTGGGAGCCCCTGGGTACAAAAGTCACCTGATGAAACATGAGCTTTGAGTCACAGCGTCAGGCCAAAGTCATTCTAGGAATTAAGGAAGAGTTTCTGCCAAGGGAGAGCTTTAGGGATGGTTGGAGCAGGGTAGGTCTGGGGAACAAGAGAGCTGAGCCTGCTCGCTTTCCCTAGGCCCCTATGCAGCTCTGCAGCTTGAGAATTGAATAGGAGGAGAGAGTTGCCACAGCCTTTAGATTGTGGAGAGAATGGGACTGGGAGTCATCCAGCAGTGGAAAGGGTATTTTACTCATTAGCCTGCCAGATAAGACTACTGTTCCTTGACCTGCAGCTCTAGGTCAAGTGGGACTGGGAAGGCAATGGCCCCTCTCCACAACGTGTGTTGGTTTCTTTCCTCCTCGATCCCACTCCCCCCCCACACCTGCCCCAGGACACAGAAGACCTAGATCACTATGAAATGAAAGAAGAAGAGCCAGCTGAGGGTAAGAAATCTGAAGATGACGGCATCGGAAAAGAAAACTTGGCCATACTAGAGAAAATTAAAAAGAACCAGAGGCAAGATTACTTAAATGTACGTGCCCTCTAGGGAGAAGCTGGGCCAAGGGGTCGGCTGGTGCTGGCTGGGAGGTGGTAGGCATTGAGTATCAGTCTGGGGAACAGAATCCACTTTTGGGTGGGTTACGGGTGTGCCTCATCCTTGCCTAAATCCTGGCTGCCAGACTGCCCCTGAGGTCTAGTACGGTGTTTCTAAGCACATGGCCGTGAGATGTTCTGTCCTCCCTCCCTCCCTTGTAGGGTGCGGTGTCTGGCTCGGTGCAGGCTACTGACCGGCTGATGAAGGAGCTCAGGGATATATACCGATCACAGAGTTTCAAAGGCGGTGAGTTTGCCTCAGAGAGGGGTCTGAACATGAGCTCATAAAGAAGGACATGATGGTGGCAGCAGATGCACAGATGCTTATGAAGTTTTCAGGCCAAGGATGGAACACCCCCACTCCAGTGGCTTAGATTGGATGCATGTCTGTCTGGGGTGAACCTGGAGCCTTTGACCTTATTTTCTCTCAGCATGGGAGAGGGATCTGCATCGGGGACCACTAGCTACTTGGACCATCAGCTAATGACACCCATCTTCCCTGCTTCCAGGAAACTATGCAGTCGAACTCGTGAATGACAGTCTGTATGATTGGAATGTCAAACTCCTCAAGTGAGTGGGGACTGTGGGATTGGAAAAGAAGTTGAGTAGTGAGTGGAGCCACTGTGGTGGGAGTCTCCGGGGCCGTCCCAGGGAGCGGGAGTGGGCAGTGGCTTGGCCCTCTGCTGCTCGCCCAGGGTTGGTGGGAGCCTCGAGGCTCCTGAGCTGGACCTGGAGCTGAGCCTGAACTCGTTGCTTCCTAGAGTTGACCAGGACAGCGCTTTGCACAACGATCTCCAGATCCTCAAAGAGAAAGAAGGAGCTGACTTCATCCTACTAAACTTTTCTTTTAAAGTAAGGTCTTCCTTTCAAGTCCGTCCCTGGCCTAGGCTTCCTTCTCCATCTTACAGTGCTGCAGAGGGCACTGGCCTCCCCTCCCTGATTGTTGCCTCTGTCTCTCTCAGGATAACTTTCCCTTTGACCCGCCGTTTGTCAGGGTTGTGTCTCCAGTCCTGTCCGGAGGGTGAGTAGCTCAGTAAGGGCAGAGGGTGAGGAAGGGTGGGGAGCTTTTGCCAGTCACAGCTGACTAACCTTTCTTCTACAGGTATGTTCTGGGCGGAGGTGCCATCTGCATGGAACTTCTCACCAAGCAGGTGAGCCTGTCTCTCATTCTTGGCCCGGCTGGCCTGGGCAGGGCTAGGCTGAGCTTTAACCACCCTCCCCCGCACCCCACCCCACTCCACCCCGGGTTGGGCGATGGGCACAACGTGGCCCTTTCATTCTGCCTCGCAGGGCCTGTACCCACTGACCTGGGCAAATGGGTGATGGCCATTCTGGGAGTGAAGGGCAGGGGCCCTTCTGTAGGTGCAGCTGCTCTCTGGAGGACAAGCATAAGGTTTCTCTGGAAACTCTCCTGACTTGTTTGCTTTGTCCCTGTCGTTACTTAGGGCTGGAGCAGTGCCTACTCAATAGAGTCAGTGATCATGCAGATCAGTGCCACACTGGTGAAGGGAAAAGCACGAGTGCAGTTTGGAGCCAACAAAGTAAGGAGCCTGGACCTGGGCCTGGTGGGACTGGCTGGAGCCATACACGCTTTAGGCCACTAGGAGGCCAAGGCGGCCTTCTTTTAGGGACTGAGAGGATAAAATCTGTGGGCTGGCAGCATCGGATGAGTGGGCCTAGGATGCCCGCAGTGGGAACAGGAGCAGGGCCTTGGTCTGAGAGGCAGCCTAGGACTTTGGGGAGGGTGCAGGTCTGGAAAGGGAAAGCTAGGGGATTGTGCCCTGAGGGGACCTCCCAGGTGGAAGGTATTTAGTGTGTCAGCAGAGCATGGTGCTGGGAGCTGGGACTCCTGGGTGGCAACAAGGCCACAGCTGGCCTTGCTCGGTGGCCTGATTTAGTGGCTTCCTCTCCCCATCTCCCCAGTCTCAATACAGCCTGACAAGAGCACAGCAGTCCTACAAGTCCTTGGTGCAGATCCACGAAAAAAACGGTGAGGCTGGTGCCACAACTCGAGATTCGGACTTTTGCCAAGCCTGAGGTTTCCACTTCCAGCCAAACAGCAAGAACCCCTTTTGGTTTCCGAGCGTTTACCACCCATTAACACAGCACCTGCCCCTGTTCTCCAAAGAAGTCAGTGAGGTGGAGGCTAACGTCCGCCACCTCTTCTCCAGTAAAGCACCAGCGGTCCATAGCGCCGGTAGACTCAGTGCTGCCCCTCTTCCCCACCACCCTGTGAGAAAGCTCATCTCACTCTGCTGTCATCTCAGGTTGGGCGCATCATTCTCCCTTTCCTTATAATCTCCAGGTAGGCAGTTTCTTACCTTCCCGTACACTTTCTCCCCGCACTGGGGAGCCCTTTCTAGACTCTTTTCACCTTTGACCCTGGAGATGTCTTCAGTGACTGGGGCCGGGAGGGTGGACATCAGCCTCCACCTCACTGTTTTCTTCGCACTGGTTTCTTTGCAGGCTGGTACACACCCCCGAAGGAAGATGGCTAACCCGGGAGTGCCATCCCCTTCTTCCTTCCCCAGGCACCACTGGACCAATTACCTTTGAATGCTGTATTTGGATCTCACGCTGCCTCTGTGGTTCCCCCCCCTCATTTTTCCTGGACGTGATAGCTCTGCCTATTGCAGGACAATGATGGCTATTCTAAACGCTAAGGGAAAAAAAAACACAGAACTGTTTCAAGTACTCAAGACTGACTTACAGACCAACCAACCACCTGGCTGGAACCCTTGCTAGCAGGCATTCTTATAAAAGAAACTTTCGAGCCTCCTTATATTGCTGGAAACTCAGCTGTGCTCCAGACTAGAGCCTCCTTACCTATGCTATGGATTTTTAATTTATTTTCTCTTATTTCATGTACACTGCTTTTTTTGGTTACAGTGTATGATGGATGTGTATGAAAAAAAAATGTATCTTTGGGAAAACAATTACAGTTTGTTAATTTGAAGATGCTGGTCTTGACTCATCTTTATTTTTATCCCCACGTCCCACCCCACCCCCACTCCTGAACTACTTGAGCAGTGGGGGAGGGGCACCAAGTCCTCCGTGGCTTTGGTAGCTATGAGGGGCTGTGCTTCGCTGCTAAAGCCAGAGAAAGGTGGAGCTGAAGCACGCACCTGGCTCGCCCCTTAAGGCCTCTGGAGTGACCAGCACTTGTACCCCTTGGAATGCAGAGCCTGGCCTGCTGAACCACAAA
>NW_006785665.1:3118547-3131295 GCF_000442215.2 Lipotes vexillifer
TGCTGAACCACAAAGTAGTAGGCTGAAATGATGACCTTAATTCTTAGGACTACTTTTCTAGTCACAGATGTTTTCAAGTTTCTAAGAAAAAAATAACAAGGAGGCCTAACAGGCTGCTTCACAGAACTACTTTAAAATGAATTGAGTAGGGATGGGGGCAGAGTCTCAAGCATGTATGTGACCTTTCTGGTCTCAGCAACTTGCTATGTAGCTAACACTCCAGTGTTCACCAGTTCCCCTCCCTCCTAGCAAGTGGCACTGAAGGGTGACGGTAGCTCCCTTGTTCCCCCCTCCTGTCTCTTGCTTCATCTGGTCTTATCAAAGAGGAGCCGTGTGGCTTGGAGACTCTGGATTCTTTTAAGGCACTCATAAGGTGGGTCCTACTGGAAAGAGCTTTAAGGGGGTTGGTCTGTATACCTGTGTCCTTACCTCAGGCTCTGAGAACTGCTGGGGAGGGGAGTCTGCTGAGCTGAACCGTAGGTGCCGTGTCTGTTCCTGCTATTTAAAAGTACAGGCGTACTGTTTGCATGTGGTATGTGCTGCCTGTCTCTCCTGGTCAGTGAGCTTGCCTTGAGGCAGAAGCAGCCTCTTTGGACCTACTCTGCCTACAGACTGGATGGTGACAAACGCCAGAGGCCAGGGATGGCTAAGTGAAGACACTCATCTCAGAAAGCCCAGACTTAGGACAGCCATCTGGGAACCTGTAAGATGCCAGAGTTCTGTAATGCTCTGTTTGACACAGCAATTTTAACATTGGTCGTTTCTCCCCCTTTTAAGAGATTTTAACGTTTTGCTGCTTCAGGTGGACGGAGAGTTCACCAGTCCCACTCATGCTGCTCCTACCCCACCACACCCACCTGATACAGGGTGCTAATTTATGCTGAGGTGGAGATAAAGAGGGGACCCAAGGGGGAAACTCATTTCATGAACCTGAAATCTGGTTTTCAAGGCCTCCGAGGCTTTCTTCTGAACTTATCACCAGCCCTGGCTGGAAAGTAGATTGTGTTTTTAGTAATGTGTACTGTGATCTGTCCTCAGTATAATGTATTTTGTAATGTATTTTTCTCATCTACCAAAGGATGAAACAAATAAAATTATTTAAATAGTTTGGCTCTAATCAAATTATTTAAGGAAATAATGGGATCCACATTCACCTGATGTAAAGGGAAGCACCAGCTCCTGTGCGCTGTAGCTATATAAACACCAACTCTAAAGATAAAGTCTTCCACTTTTCTTGTCAAACCTAACAGTCCCTTTCATAACCTTACATTAGGCTGCTAATGAAGTTACACAGCATTAGAAAAATAAATAAAATCAAGGCCACCTCACCCTGAATCAATGTTCTGTCCACTAAGAAGGCAAAGAGAAAGGAAACAAAACTTATACCCTATGCAAGTGTGCATCTATATCCCAGGCAGTGTCCGCACGGCCGGCAAACGACAGCTTCCCAGTCTCGCTGCTTGGGTTTTAGAGGGCAGCACTGGGGAGGGGTGGCTAGACAGAGGAATCAATCACCCCAAACGTGAAGCATGCCAACATTTATTCACCAAGGCGATGCATCAATGTTTAAATGCTCCCTACCTGATTCTACAACAGAATGCCAGGAAAATTAATCAGTGGGCCCCTCCATTCTCCAGAATCTGTCAGGGCAACTTACATCATGCTCTGAGGGTACAAAGAAGAGACACAGGAAAGAATACAATGGCTACATCAGACTTTCAACCTCATGGAAGCTTCCCATGTTTGGTTCAAATGTTCACACTGAGCTGGGGGACGGAAGGCACATGACAAATTGAGAAGTGAGCTGGGGGAAAGGCAAAGGGGAATCCAATCAATCCTGGGCACCGCTGTGGCCTTTTTCACCCCCAAGGCCTCCAGAGTGAAAGGGCAGAGCAGGCTGAATCTAGACAAGAGAAGAAACGTGCCGATTGTAGCCATGTTATTTAAACTCTTCAAACTTTAGGATGTGCGACTGGAAGAGAAAGAGAAAATCTGATTGGGAAGGCAGGACTGCCCCCAGGTGGTCCACCCAACAACCCCTGGACAACTCCAGTTTGTTTCCTCTGAGGGAATGACAGGTAAACCCGCAGCATCCAGGCAGAGGCCGAGTCCAGGGCCTGCAGCTGAGACCCTGGGAGGTAGGGGAGGCGAGGGGAGGGGAACAGTAGATACCCAGCAGTTACCTCCAAGTTCAAAGCACCATTGATTTTCCCTTTGAGGATGCGATGGATAACCTGATATGAACTCCAAATATCTGTAAAACAAAACACAACAACAAAACCTTGGTGGTACTTGGTCAGGCAGAAGGAGCAATGGAGGGAAGTGAGAAGCCGGGGCTGCAGGAAAGTGTTCTGGCTGCAGACCAGGTCCTGCAGACAAGTCTCTGCTAGTTAGTACTCATTCCCTGCTGCCAGGATATCGTGAGATAATAAGCACTGCAGAGGGAGAAGGGGAGGGCAAAGTAAGAGCAAGTAAAAGGAGGCATTATTGTTGTTAAAATAATTACAGGGATCTGGGATTTTATATTCCCTAATGGAAATTCTGGAGACAGAAAACTGTTCATTCAACTCTGCTCTGAGAGTTTTGGCTGGAGAGATGGAGGTTGAAAGGCAGAGACCCTTTTTACCATGACGAGTGCACATTCCTACCTGCTGGGACAAGGCAGGGCAGGGCGCTGGTCAGACACTCACTTTTCTCCAGGACATCTGCCCTTACTCAGCTCCCGCCGCCCCGCCAAACTGGGACTGTTTGTATGCATGAAACTGGCTCATGTCAAGGGTCAGACCTCAGTTCCACCCCCAGCTATGCCATTTTCTTGCTATGAAATGTGAAGAAGTCCCTTTCATTTTCCTGAGGCTTACTTTCCTCATGCATAAAGGGAGAAAAATTGTACACCTGCCCACCTGGCCTCGGGATCATCTCAAAGTCCACACAAGAGCTGAGAACCCGCATATCTGGGCTGCATACTCTGGCCCCTCTGACAGGCTGGGAGCTGCTCTTTGGGGCAGGGGCTCCTTACTCTGGGCCACCCTCCAACACCCAAGCAGTCAGGTTCAGCCCACCAGAAGCTCCCAGGTCCTGTCTGCTGGCATTACTCCCCAGGCCGAGAGGCAGGGGCCGTCTTCGTGCAATGACCCAAGGTGACCTCTGGGTGGTGCCCATCAGCCTAGCAGGGAGGCTTGGCCCTGCACTTTGGGGAGGTCCTTTTCCATCTTATTTTGTGTTGTATGTGTATTTCTTCACATCTACTTCTCCTCCTCAGCCCCCAAAGCATTCTTTCACTCTTTCACATCTCACCTAAACCCCAGTCTCGAGAAGGGGCAGAGCAAAGAAGGGGCCTCTCCGTTTCAAGGGCGTAGAAACTGAGGCTCCACAGGTGCCTGGATCTACAGTAACAAACACCTCACACACACTATATACAAAAATAAACTCAAAATGGTTTAAAGACTTAAACATAAGGCATGACACCATAAAACTCCTAGAAGAGAACACAGGCAAAACATTCTGACATAAATCGTAGCAATATTTTCTTAGATCAGTCTCCCAAGGCAAGAAAAATAAAAGCAAAAATAAACAAATGGAACCTAATGAAACTTTAAAAGCTTCTGCACAGCAAAGGAAACCATAAACAAAACGAAAAGACAAGAAAATATTTACAAATGATGCGACCAACAAGGGGTTAATTTCCAAAATATACAAACAGCTCATACAGCTCAATATCAAAAAAACAACAACCCTATCAAAAATGGGCAGAAGACCTAAATAGACATTTCTCCAAAGAAGACATACAGGACTTCCCTGGTGGTGCAGTGGTTAAGAATCTGCCTGCCAGCGCAGGGCACACGAGTTCAATCCCTGGTCTGGGAAGATCCCACATGCCGCGGAGCAACTAAGCCCATGTGCCACAACTACTGAGCCTGTGCACTAGACCCCGTGAGCCACAACTACTGAGCCGGTGCACCACAACTACTGAAGCCAGTGTGCCTAGAGCCTGTGCTCTGCAACAAGAGAAGCCACTGCAATGAGAAGCCAGCACACCACAACGAAGAGTAGCCCCTGCTCGCCACAACTAGACAAAGCCCATGCGCAGCAACAAAGACCCAACGCAGCCAAAATAATAAATTAAAAAAAAAAAAAGAAGACATACAGATGGCCAACAGGCACATGAAAAGATGCTCAACATCGACAATTATTAGAGAAATGCAAATCAAAACCACAATGAGTTATCACCTCATACCAGTCAGAATGGCCATCTTCACCAAGTTTACAAATAATAAATGCTGGAGAGGGTGTGGAGAAAAGGAAACCCTCCTACACTGTTGGTGGGAATGTAACTTGGTACAGCCACTATGGAAAACAGTATGGAGCTTCCTCAAAAAACTAAAAATAGAGTTACCATATGATCCTGCAATCCCACTCCTGGGCATATACCCGGAAAAGACAAAAACTCCGATTCAAAAAGATACATGCACCCCAATGTTCATAGCACCACTATTTACAAAAGCCAAGACATGGAAGCAACCTAAATGTCCATCAACAGATGAATGCATAAAGAAGCCACAAAAAAGAATGAAATAATGCCATTTGCAGCAACATGGATGGACCTAGAGATTATCATACTAAGTGAAGTAAGTCAGAGAAAGACAAATATATCACTTATATGTGGAATCTTAAAAATAATACAAATGAACTTATTTACAAAACAGAAACAGACTCACAGACATAGTAAACAAACTTATGGTTACCAACGGGGAAGTGGGGAGGGGAGGGATAAATTAGGAGTATGGGATTAATAGATACACACCATTATACGTAAAATAGATAAACAATAAAGATTTACTGTATAGCACAGGAAACTATAGTCAATATCTTGTAATAACCTCTAATGGAAAAGAATCTGAAAAATATATATATATGTATAACTGAATCACTTTGCTGTAGACCTGAAACTAACACAATATTGTAAATCAACTATATATACTTCAATTTAAAAAAGAAAAGAAAAAAATAAAGGAACAAATAGCACATTGGGGGAGATACTGAGTCCAAATGCTCTAACCCCTATTGTTGGTCTTCAAATTCCAGTTTTCTTCTACACAGAATGCTTCTCTAAAGAAATCTTAGGCAAAACTCAATGTACGTGAAATAGATGGAAGCTGAGCCACTCTGGCAGAAGCGAGACTGGGAGGCTTGCCCTGCCCTCACTCCACCCAGAGAACTCAGCCTTCGGGCAGCACCTGAGGTTCCTTTCCAGATCTTGTTGCTCAGAGAGACCAGGTGTGAAAAACAGTTCCCAAGAAGCAGCTTTGCGAGGGGCAGATGCCGAAAACCGGGGTGAGATCAAAAGAATAGAGGCTGAAGGGCAGGCATCCTGAGGTCCTCGGCTGCCCCGGACGCCATTCCCGCTGAGGTCCCAGAGGCGCGCACAGCATCTGTCTCCGAGTGCTCAGGAGGGTGGAGGGCACCTTACCTTTCTCCAGCATGAATGGCTGAGCCAGCGGGGGGATGGTCCAGAAGTCGTCACTATCCAGGCTGCGCAGGGACTGCACTGGGATGGTGGCCGACTGGCCGAAATCGATGAACATGACAACAGCTCAGGAGTCCACTCGGTCCAGCACCCAGCACCTGGCCAGAGGGAGGGAGAGGAGGCTTGTCTCACCTGGTGGCACGCACAGCAGTCCTCACGGAGAGGGCTTGAAGGTCTGGGCTAACAGGGATGGGAGTTTCCTATGCTGTTCCCCACTTTGGATGGAGAGGTGATCAGAGGAGAGATATCTTGAGAGAGGAAGCAGCAGCAAAGAAACAAGAGTCCAGAGAATGGAGAAGCAAACCTCCAGCCCTGCCTGGCACACACCTGTTCCAGGCCCATCCGTAATCACCCAGTTGGTACTCGGCCAGACAGCGGGTCCCGCGCCGCACAGCTGAGTCGTGCAGGTAGGGCTGCTGCTCCTCTGCCTCGGCCAGGGCTCTGAACAGCGCCTGCATGTTCTGGTGCAGCGTCTGTGGACGGTACAAACGCCATGGGCCTCGCTGCCTGCCCCACATTGCACGTCTGTCTCTGCAGGTGTCACCTGTTACATGAGCACCGCTGATCCACCCCAAGGGAACAGAAGGTATGACGTGGCAGAAAGAATGAGGCTCAACCAGGGATCAGAGTGCGGCCACTCTGGATGTCCACCGCTGATGGGCCCCCATCAGCACACTGACCCCAGCAGGGCCCCATAAGGTGGCACCGAAGCCCAAGAGGACCACCAACAAGCCTGTACCTCCGTGACATGCATGGCCCAGAAGAAGGGGGTCTGAGGGACAATACTAGTCACCAACAGCCCCACGTCCCCGCCGATGCTGTGGATGGTGGCCAGCCAGCCCAGGTCTCGGAAGCATTCCCTCAAAGAGCAGCACCAAGAAGGACCCTCTGCAGGAAGAACAGGGAACAAAGGGAAGGGAGTGAACACAGGAGTGATTCAACCAACACCTGTCCTGGAGGATGCTGGGCAGGAGAGTCACCCTGACAAGAGGGCTGTGCACCCCCCTGCCCAGGGTGGGAACAAGACAAGTGCCCAAGTAATCATAACACAGAGCAAAGGAAGCACCACGCCAGGGGACAAAGGGGTTGGAGAGTTTGGGGAAGGGGAGAGGCAGAGGGAAATAAAAACACACCAGGGAACTCCACAGAGAGAGATGGGCAAAAGCCCTCACTGGGCTGACCTTGGGCCTGCCTGAGTGATTCATGAACCTCAAGTGATGCAAGTTTGGACCGTCCACAATGCAGGACACGTCTGCAATGCCCAAACCACTCCTCCCTGTGTTTAAGCACATGCCACACCTCATCCCACCACTCCACTAACTCTGTCGCCTAAGTCACACATGTTAGAAAGGCAGACCTGCCACTTTAGGAAAACGAAACAACAAACATACATCCTATAGTATTTGAAGTCAAACAGAATAGTCTGGCATCACTGACATTAAGAATGGTGTCTGCCGTTAAAGCAGAAGATGTGGTGGACATGCCGATCTCACGGCATCCAGGGTAGGGGAGAGTCACAGGCCATCACTGTACAGAAATGGAGACAGACTGTGTAAGTCACTGTGGGTCACAGCCTTAGAGCCTGGGTCTGACGCAGGAGTTCCTGAAAACTTTATCCCCCGCCCCAGTACCATCCCTGCCACCACCCTCTAGGGACTGAGCAGACGTTTACAGTTGTCCTTTGCCAGCGGCCTCTCTACACCTCCGCTCACCTCATTTCCATGGGAACTGCAAAGATGCTTGTCCTCGGTTTCTCTGTCTTACAGGGGTCAACAGAAGCTTTAGAAACGAGCTGTGTACAAGCTGGAAAGCAGAAGGTTGTGTTCTGGAGGCACCAGGGCTGTCTCAGAGGACCGTACCCCCCCTGCCCCCCAGAAGGCCCTGGCCCCACCCTCAGGGGCAGGATGAGATGGGAAGTGAAGCTACATCCTTCTGGGTCTCGGCCTCCACATCCTCAGCTGGATGGCGAGGGTTTGCTGGATGACATTCTTTAATCAAGAAAGCATCCTCAGGAGGCTTCCCTGGTGGCGCAGTGGTTAAGAACCCGCCTGCCAATGCAGGGGACACAGGTTCAACCCCTGGTCCGGGAAGATCCCACATGCCGCGGAGCAACTAAGCCTGTGCGCCACAACTACTGAGCCTGCGCTCCAGAGCCCGTGAGCCACAACTATTGAAGCCCATGTGCCTAGAGCCCGTGCTCCGCAGCAAGAGAAGCCACCGCAATGAGAAGCCTGTACACCACAACTAGAGAAAGCCCTCGTGCAGCTATGAAGACCCAATGCAGCCCCCCAAAAAATAAAAATTAATAAATAAGTTAATTAATTAAAAGAAAGCATCCTAGAGGAATAAAAAGAGATATTTCCTACACTGAGGGGTCAGCATGGGACAAAGCTGGAAGGGAGGCTGGGAGAAGTGAATCAGGAGCTGCAAAGACATGTCCTGGGAACAGATGGCAGCTCAGGATGTCACCAGTGGTTCCAGCAAATCCTTGACCAGAGGCCTTCTCCAAACCCTAGGGAGAAAAAGAAAGGTACCACTCAGGCATAGTAGTATTCGTTTCACTGGTTTACATGTTGCGTCTCTCCAAGCAGATCTGGAGACAGTGCAGCAACAGCCCCTGTGCAGACACAGGCTTCAGCTGACTTTTGGGGCTTCCTCCACTTTCTCCTTTCTCTCGGGGGGATCCTGAGTCAACCAAAGACAAGAGGTTCACAGAAAAGGAAGGGAAGAGGGAGGGAGGTGCTGCCGGGGGTGCTCGTCAGTACCTACAGGCGCAGAAGCCCAGCACTGCTTAGCCCAGGAGGCCCCTGCGGGCACTTCTTAGGGGAGAAAGAGGTGGAAATGGTTACTCTGGCAGCAGGACTGGGTGGAGACAGAAAGACTACAATCCTGCAGCCCTCAACCCACGCTAGCTTCCCTTGCTCCACTGTCCACACCTGGAAAATCCCCCGCCCTGGTTACACCCACAGATCTGCACGCCCTGCCACTTAGCTGCTTACCCCACTCCCCACTGACCACTACCTGAGAACACATGCGGCCACTGTTCTCAAATGGACATGCCACAATCCCATGGTAAGCCCCTAGTGAGTTTCCTTTCCTTCCCTCCAATGGACAACAGCTCACCCCCTCCTCTCTTCAAACCCTCCATACTCCCACCCTCCGCCCACCCTATGAACCTGCCTCTTCGTCAGGAGAAAACTGGAAGCAACTGGACGGGAGGCCCCTCAACCTCTCACCACCCAAACCGCCGCCCCCCAGCCCCGCCCTCCCTGCCATCCCTCTGTTACCTTCTCAGAAGGGTCTGGCTCTGGGGCCGGCACTGTCTCGCCTTCTGGAGGGCAACACCCCTGCAGCCATGCCCCTTCTCCTCTACTGCCATCTCTCTCCCGGTGGACACCTCCCACCAGGAAACAAACATGCTCCATTATCCATGTTTGCAAAGACCCTGCCTCGCCCCCCCAGCCCCTCTGGCGACCACCTTTCTCTGCTCCCTTCACTGAAAGGGGTGTCTAGAGTCCTGTCTCCTTCCAGTCAGGCCTCATAGAGACGCCTCCTTGACAGGCCAACCAAGAGCTACACAAACTCAGTATGTCTAAAACGGACCCTCCGCAAGGTGCTTCACCTCGGCTTTCTCAATTTTAGTAAGCTGCATCATTATCTACCTAGCGGCTCAGGCCAAATTCTTCTCTCTTTCTAGCTCTGCAACAAATTCATCAGCAAGTTAAGCCGTCTCTTCCTCCAAAACACACCCAAACCCACATAATCCTCTCTCTCCATCTCCACCACCCCAATACTAGCCATCACCATCTCTTACCAGGACCGTAACAACCGTGTCCAAAGACGCTGCCACATAGGCTCCTGCAATCCAGTCCCCACCCAGAAGATAACACAACCTCTTAAAAACCAAAATCAGATTACATCACTCACCTGATTAAAACCTTCCAACACCTTCCCATTGTGCTTACAAATAAAACTCCAAGTCTCCAGGTGGGCTCACCAAGGCCACCATGATCTACCCTCCTTCCCACTGACCTCTTCTCTGCCCACTTACCCCTTTTCCCCCCATGTCACACTCTGAGGCATCTGTAGGTGGCCCCTCTGTCTGGAATGTTCTTCCCCTGGTCTTACCCATGATAGGCTGACTTGTCATCCAGAGCTCAGCTGAGAGGTCACTTCCTCACAAAGAGGACTCTAAGAACAATCTAAGTGACCCCTCTCCTCTCTATCACATCACGTTATTTCAGTTCTCTGTCTGGTACTTACTATTGAGACAGGCTGGGCCCTGGGACCCTTTGCTGCTGTGCTTGTACCTGGACACACGTCTCCTCAAGCAAAGAAATACAAGGAAACTATTAGGGACTAAAAATAACTGCGTGCATGTGCAGTCGGGGCAAAGATACAAAAAAGACGGAAAACCCAAAACCCAACTGCCACTTCTGAAGAGCCGGGAGCAAAAGCAGGGTACTGCGCAAGCCCCCTGCACACACCACTACCAAAGGGGCCCTCTGGCCCAAGCGCTGGATACACCCCTCCCCTCACCCCATATACGGAACCAGCTCTCCCTGCCTCGGGAACCGGCAAGGGAACCTGTTGCTTGTTTTCACTCCCCCCGCTGCTGGAGGGGCCCCAATAACGCCCTGCGTGAACTTCTTGTCTGGCCCATTATCAGTTTCTATTGATTAAGGATGCCAAAAACCCTGGTTGGTAACACTATTTGACATTTTCTTTTTTTCTCTCTCTCTTTTTTTTTGCGGGGGGGGGCATTTTCTTATTTATTCACTTATTTATTGGTTCACTATATGTGTTTTTCCACTGGAATTTAAACATTATGAGAATGTGAATCACATCTGTCTTTTGACAATTACCTTCATTGCTGAGGTAACCCCAGGGCCCAGAACAGTGTCTGATACATATTAAGCTCTTAGTAAATATATGTGACAGAGAGAAGAAAAAGAGAAGAAAGGAGGGAGAGAGGAGAAATGAACTGGGGCAAATTCTTAATCTAAGCCTTGGCTTCCTCTTCAATACCACGAATCACACCTGATGTGAGGATTTAGTTGGGCCAGTATATGTTCAGGACACTGACATGAAATAGATGCTTAATAAATGGAAGCAGTATAAGAGAGGTTAAAAGTGCAGGTCCTGGAGTCAGACTCGGCTCCAATCCTGGTTCCAGAACTGACTGGCTCCTTAACTTTGGCCTGGTTACTTGGTGTCTACAGCAAAGCGATCAGAACACAGCCCGCAGAGTGAGCCCTCCGTGAGTGAACGACCACTGTCCACCGATGGGGCCCAAATCAAATCTCCACACTAAACCATTCTGCCCCTGCTGTTTACCTACAACAAAGCAAAGTGACTGTTAAAAACTGTCCTCTAGGGCTTCCCTGGTGGCGCAGTGCTTGAGAGTCCGCCTGCCGATGCAGGGGACGCGGGTTCGTGCCCCGTTTCGGGAGGATCCCACATGCCGCGGAGCGGCTGGGCCCGTGAGCCATGGCCGCTGGGCCTGCGCGTCCGGAGCCTGTGCTCCACAAATGGGAGAGGCCACAACAGCGTTTCATATCTGTCTTTAGTGTCATACTGTGCTAAGTAAGAAAAAAAAAAAAAAAAAAAAAAAAAAACTGTCCTCTAGCCAAGCACAGAAGGTGCCTTTTTATTTAGAATCTCCTAAAACAGTTCCAAATACCAATCCCAAGAATCAATTATTAGCGGTGGTCTCAGGCCAAAAATTATTAATACAGAAACGTTTAAAACCTTTTGGGGTCTAATTATTATTCCCTAATGATTTAAGAGATAAATATAACAAGCCTGTTTTGCCAGTTTGTGAAATTAAGTTTCAGAGGAAAATCTACACAATTATCATTCAACCACCACAGCAGACACATCATCCAAAAACAAACCTCAAATTTCAGGATGTCTGCAGCATAGAAGTGGCCACCTGGAAGCTACAGAGATCAAGGCAGCACCTCAGTAGCTGCCAAACCAGCAGATTTTAATTAAGTTCTGTTGTTGCTATAAGCAGTTACTCTACGCCCAATCCATCAACAGCTGTTAATGGTCTCTTTACTTTGTTCTGGGACATTACTACCAGCGGGTCAAGCGTTTTAAGAGGTGGCCTGGTCCAGAATCATGCTGGTGAGTCCCAGCAGTGGGAGAGAAAACACAGGGTACACAAAGGTCAGTGGCCAGAAGGCTTTTGGGGGCGGCGTTGGGGGAGGGTCCCATCCGGTTCCCCTGCACACCAGGGAGAAGCTCTCCAACCAGTACTGGGAGGTGGGGGGTCACAGGCCTCACATGACACTCAGAAAAGTGGTGGCCTCCCTGAGACTGCTCACTGCCACACCCCTGGCCCACTGTGGTCACCCTGGCCATCACTTTTAAGGCCCTGTCTCTACCTGGGGAACTGCACCTGGAGTCACTTGAAGGGCACATCCACGTAGAAATTTAATACTTACAGCTTTAACCCTCGACTGCCACCCAGTACCACACCTTGTACCTCACAGGTGACAGACACAGACCTTGCTCTCAGGGAGCCACAATGAGTCACTCCACACATATTTATAAAATGCGTACATTCTAGACACGGCCACCATGAAGCTCACACTCTTGGTGGGGGCAGCAGACAAGAAGTATACAGAGAGGTATAAGGTCAGTGACCATAAGGGCAAAGAAGAAATGCAAGTCAAGGAGAGGGGACAAGCGGGCAGGGGTGGGGGAAGGAGTGATGGCTGAACAGATGCCTAAATGAAGTGAGAAGGCAAACCCACAGACGCCTGGGAGACGAGCCTTCCAGCTGGGAACACCTGAGGCCCTAAGGTGGGGATGTGCTTGGTGTGTTTGGGGAATGGCACTGGGGCTGGAGGAACAGACACTTGCATCTCTTTACCTGGACCACCTGAGACAGGTCTTCTGCTTCCACTCTGGCCCCTGGAGTCTATTCCACAGGGTCCCTTTAAAACCTAAATCTCGGTGAATAGATGAACTAATGGTGGCACATCCATACAAGAGAACACCACTTAGCATTAAAAAAAGAATTGCTGGGCTTCCCTGGTGGCGCAGTGGTTGGGAGTCCGCCTGCCGATGCGGGGGATACGGGTTCGTGCCCCGGTCTGGGAAGATCCCGCATGCCGTGGAGCGGCTGGGCCCGTGAGCCATGGCCGCTGGGCCTGCTCGTCCGGAGCCTGTGCTCCACAGTGGGAGAGGCCACAACAGTGAGGGGCCCAC
>NW_006785665.1:3131369-3178350 GCF_000442215.2 Lipotes vexillifer
CGGCGGGTCGGGGGCCGGTGCCCCGCAAGGGGAAAGGCCACAACAGTAAAAAAAAAAAAAAAAAAAAAAAAAAAAAAAAAAAAAGAATTGCTGATGGTGCGACCGCATGGATGAATCTCAATAACATTCTGCTGAGTGAAAGAAGCGAGACACAAAGAAGCACATATGGCATGATTCCATTTACACCAAACTCTAAAAAGGATAAATCTCATTTAAAGCGATAGAAAACAGGTCAGTCACTACCTGCGGGGCACAAAGCTGGGAAAGGGCACAAGAGAACCTTTTGGGTGACTGAAATGGTCTATATTTGATTGTGATGGTGGTTACGTGGCTGCATACGCTTGTCAAAATTCATCAAACTGTACACCTAAAAGGGGTTTATTTTACGTAATACTTCGATAGTTGATCTTTTAGTGTACGTTCGTGAAATCTGGTTATGTCGCTCCCTGCTCAAACTGTCCAGTGTTCTCATTATTATGTGACTATATAAATACCAATTGCTGCTGAATCAAGTTACATACTATGAAAATTTTTTTTTAATTTTAATATTAATGGGACTTCCCTGGTGGTCCAGTGAGTAGGACTCCTTGCTCCTAACGCAGGGGGCCCGGATTCAATCCCCAGCCGGGGAACTAGATCCCACATGCATGCCGCAACAAAGATCATACGTGCTACAAACTGAGACCTGGCACAGCCCAAATAATTAAAATAAATAAATAAAAATTTTTAAATTTTAATATTAAAAAAAAGTATGTATTATGATTACTTTTATCCTTATACAACCTTCTCCAGGAATTAACTGCTCCTTTTTTCCCCTCCATTTACTTGGACTTCCTTAAATCTCTGGCTAAGTTTTCCCACACCCTCCAATGGCTCTTTATAACACCTCTCCAGTCGATTTTATACTTTTCTTCATACAAATGTCACCCTGGAGTCTCACATCATCCTGCTCTGGCTGGACTGAGTGCTGCATAACAAGTGTTCTACCTTTGTCATCATCTGGGAAGTCTCAGGTCCCCC
The DNA here is from genome assembly GCF_000442215.2 of Lipotes vexillifer. Taxonomy (NCBI): domain Eukaryota; kingdom Metazoa; phylum Chordata; class Mammalia; order Artiodactyla; family Lipotidae; genus Lipotes; species Lipotes vexillifer. Next base: position 3,132,390 of record NW_006785665.1, read on the forward strand.
TCCTGGGTTGGACCTCCTGCTCCCAGCTTCCCTCATGTTTTGCCTTATTGCTTCATTGTATTGGAGCATATCCCTCCATAGCTTTCTGAGAGCAGCTACATGGGACATACATTTTTTGAGACCCTACATTTGTGAACAAGTCCTTATTCTACCTTCATTCTAGAGTAATTTAATTAAGAACAGATTGAGGGTTAGACATTACCTTCCTACAAAATTCAATGACACATTCCAATCCTATACCCTTCAATGTGGATTCTCTTTCTGAAGCTTTATCCAATACTCTAAAATATTTCTATAATGTGTCTTGGTGTAGGTTTTTATTTTCCCAGTCATTATCCTGGGCACTCAATGGTTGCTTTCAAACTAAAAACATATCCTTCACTCCTGGGAGACTCTGTTATATCATTTGATATTTTCTCTCCCATGTTGACCTGAACTCTTCCTGCATGTTTATGTTGCACCACTGATCCTCTCATTTTACCTTTACTCTTCTCTAAAACAATTCTACTACAAAATATTTCGATTGATAAATCCTCTCCCCCAAAAGCTATTATAAAATTTGACAAAATTGTCAAAAACAACCATTTCAGTATTCTGGAAATTGAACAGAAGCATACAACAAACAGGGTATCTGTTAAAAAACAACAACAGAAAACTACAGGCCCTTGGATAAGAATATGAGACTAAGGTGTGTCAGTCTGGAGCTTCTCCCACTCTCTGGTCCTTTGGCTGACAGTTCTACCACAGTAGGCAAAGCTGTGAAAACTGGTAGCTTCAGAGGTGGCTGACTTTACTGGAACCTTGAAACATCAGAAAGTAAGAAAGAACATGGTAAGAAAAAATATGGGTAAGTACAATAGGTTTTCTTCTCATGAGTTTTCTAAATTATGTTTGACAGTTGAAATAAAAATTGTAACTGTCCAATATGGTTCTAAATGAACACAGAGAACATATTTAAGAAAATTACATTATAAACAGGGGAGGGTAAAGAGAAATAGGGTTTCTATACTTAAACTCAAACCAGTAAAGTCAACAGGCATAGACTATGTTATGTATATATAACATCTAGAGCAACCACTTAAAAAGGTATACAAAGAGATACACTTAAAAAACACTACAGCAGAAGCAAGAAGAACTACAATTCTGCAGCCTGTGGAAGGAAAACTACTTTCACAAAAAGACAGACAAAATGAAAAGGCAGAGGACTTTGTACAGATGAAGGAACAAGATAGAACCCAAGAAAAACAACTAAATGAAGTGGAGATAGGCAACATTCCAGAAAAAGAATTCAGAATAATGATAGTGAAGATGATCCAGGACCTCAGGAAAGAATGAAGGCAAAGATAGAGAAGATGCAAGAAATGTTTAACAAAGACCTAGAAGAATTAAAGAACAAACAAAAGGGATGAACAATACAATAACTGAAAAGTACACTAGAAGGAATCAATAGCAGAATAACTGAGGCAGAAGAATGGATAAGCGACCTGGAAGACAGAATGGTGAAATTCACTGCCACGGAACACACTAAAGAAAAAAGAATGAAAAGAAATGAAGACAGCCTAAGAGACCTCTGGGACAACATTAAATGCAACAACATTCGCATTACAGGGGTCCCAGAAGGAGAAGAGAGAGAGAAAGGACCCGAGAAAATATTTGAAGAGATTATAGTTGAAAACTTCCCTAACATGGGAAAGGAAATAGGCACCCAAGTCCAGGAAGTGCACAGAGTCCCAGGCAGGATAAACCCAAGGAGAAACATGCCAAGACACATAGTAATCAAATTGACAAAAATTAAAGACAAAAAAAAATTACTGAAAGCAACAAGAGAAAAATGACAAATAACATACAGGGGAACTCCCATAAGGTTAACAGCTGATTGCTCAGCAGGAGTGGCACCACATATTTAAAGTGATGAAAGGGAGAACGTACAACCAAGATTACTCTACCTGGCAAGGATCTCATTCAGATTTGACAGAGAAATCAAAAGCTTTACAGACAAGCAAAAGCTAAAAGAATTCAGTACCACCAAACCAGCTCTACAACAAATGCTAAAGAAACTTCTCTAAGTGAGAAACACAAGAGAAGAAAAGGACCTACAAAAACAAACCCATAAGAATTAAGAAAATGGGAATAGGAACATATTTATCGATAATTACCTTAAACGTGAATGGATTAAATGCTCCAACCAAAAGACACAGGCTCAATGAATGGATACAAAGACAAGACACATATATATGCTGTCTACAAGAGACCCACTTCAGACCTAGGGACACATACAGACTGAAAGTGAGGGGATGGAAAAAGATATTCCATGCAAATGGAAATCAAAAGAAAGCTGGAGTAGCAATACTCATAGCAGAAAAAGACTTTAAAATAAAGAATGTTACAAGAGACAAGGAAGGACACTATGTAATGATCAAGGGATGAATCTGAGAAGAAGATATAACAATTATAAATATATATGCACCCAACACAGGAGCACCTCAACACATAAGGCAAATGCTAACAGCTATAAAAGAGGAAATTGACAGTAACACAATAATAGTGGGGGACTTTAACACCTCACTTACACCAGTGAACAAATCATCCAGACAGAAAATTAATAAGGAAACACAAGCTTTAAATGACACAATAGACCAGATAGATTTAATTGATATTTATAGGACATTCCATCCAAAATTAGCAGATTACACTTTCTTCTCAAGTGCACAAGGAAAATTCTCCAGGACTGATCACAACTCGGGTCACAAATCAAGCCTCAGTAAATTTAAGGAAGTTGAAATCATATCAAGCATCTTTTCCGACCACAACACTAAGAGATTAGAAGTCAATTACAGGGGAAAAAACGTAAAAAACACAAACACATGGAGGCTAAACAATACGTTACTAAATAACCAAGAGATCACTGAAGAAATCAAAGAGGAAATAAAAAAATACAGAGAGACAAATTACAACGAAAACATGATGATCCAAAACCTATGGGATGCAGCAAAAGCAGTTCTAAGAGGGAAGTTTATAGCAATACAAGCCTACTTCAAGAAACAAGAAAAATCTCAAATAAACAATCTAAACTGACACCTAAAGGAACTAGAGAAAGAAGAACAAACAAAACCCAAAGTTAATGGATTGGGAGTATGGGATTAGCAGATGCAAACTTTTATATATAGAATGGATAAATAACAAGGTCCTACTGTATACAACAGGGAACTACATCCAGTATCCTGTGATAAACCATAATGGAAAAGAATATGAAGAAGAATGTACATATATGTATAAGTGACTCATTTTGCTGCACAGTAGAAATTAACACATTGTAAATCAACTATACTTCAGTAAAATAAATTATAAAAAAATATTTCAATTGAAAAACAACACAGGGCTTCCCTGGTGGCGCAGTGGTTGAGAGTCTGCCTGCCGATGCAGGGGACACGGGTTCGTGCCCCGGTCCGGGAAGATCCCACATGCCGCGGAGCGGCTGGGCCCGTGTGCCATGGCCGCTGAGCCTGCGCGTCTGGAGCCTGTGCTCCCCAACGGGAGAGGCCACAACAGTGAGAGGCCCAAGTACCGCAAAAAAAAAAAAAAAAGAAAAAAAACACAAACCCGAAGTTAGTAGAAGGAAAGAAATCATAAAGATCAGAGCAGAAATAAATGAAATAGAAACAAAGAAAACAATAGCAAAGATCAATAAAACTAAAAACAAAATAGATAAACCTTTAGCCAGACTCATCAAGAAAAAGAGGGAGAGGATTCAAATCAATTAAAATTAGAAATGAAAAAGGAGAAGTTACAACGTACACTGCAGAAATACAAAGCATCCTAAGAGACTACTACAAGCAACTCTATGCCAATAAAGTGGACAATCTGGAAGAAATGGACAAATTCTTAGAAAGGTATAACCTTCCAAGACCGAACCAGGAAGAAACAGAAAATATAAACAGATCAATCACAAGTAATGAAATGGAAACTGTGATTAAAAATCTTCCAACAAACAAAAGTCCAGGACCACATGGCTTCACAAGTGAATTCTATCGAACATTTAGAGAAGGGACGAGGGGAAGATGGCGGAAGAGTAAGACGCGGAGATCACCTTCCTCCCCACAGATACACCAGAAATACATCTACACGTGGAACAACTCCTACAAAACACCTACTGAATGCTGGCAGAAGACCTCAGACCTCCCAAAAGGCAAGAAACCCCCCACGTACTTGGGTGGGAAAAAAGAGAAAAAGAAAAAACAAAGACAAAAGAATAGGGACGGGACCTGAACCAGTGGGAGGGAGCTGTGAAGCAGGAAAGGTTTCCACACGCTAGGAAGCCCCTTCGTGGGCGGGGACTGCGGGTGGCGGACCGGGGGAGCTTCGAAGCAGCAAAGGAGAGCGCAGCAACAGGGGTGCGGAGGGCAAAGCGGGGAGATTCCCGCACAGAGGATCTGTGCTGACCGGCACTCACCAGCCCGAGAGGCTTGTCTACTCACCCGCCGGGGCGGGCTGGGCTGTGAGCTGAGGCTCGGGCTTTGGTCGGAGCGCAGGGAGAGGACTGGGGCTGGCGGTGTGAACACAGCCTGAAAGGGTTAGTGCACCACAGCGGGCAGGGAGGGAGTCCGGGAAAAGGTCTGGAGCTGCCGAAGAGGCAAGAGACTTTTTCTTGCCTCTGTTTCCTGGTGCGCGAGCAGAGGGGATTAAGCACTGCTTAAAGGAGCTCCAGAAACCGGCACGAACCGCGGCTAAAAGCGCGGACCCCAGAGACGGGCAGGAGACACTAAGGCTGCTGCTGCCGCCTCCAAGAAGCCTGTGTGCGAGCACAGGACACTATCCACACCTCCTTTCCGGGGAGCCTGTGCAGCCTGCCACTGCCAGGTTCCCGGGATCCAGGGACAACTCCCCCGGGAGAACGCACGGCGCGCCTCAGGCTGGTGCAACGTCACGCCGGCCTCTGCCGCTGCAGGCTCACCCTGCACTCCGTGACCCTCCCTACCCCCCGGCCTGAGTGAGCCAGAGCCTCCGAATCAGCGGCTCCTTTAACTCCTTCCTGTCTGAGCGAAGAACAGACGCCCTCCATCAACCTACACGTAGAGGTGGGGCCAAATCCAAAGCTGAACCCCTGGGAGCTGTGAGAACACAGAAGAGAAAGGGAAATCTCTCCCAGCAGCATCAGAAGCAGCGGATTAAAGCTCCACAATCAATTTGATGTACCCTGCATCTGTGGAATACATGAATAGACAACGAATCATCCCAAATTGAGGAGGTGGACTTTGAGAGCAAGATTTATGATTTTTTTCCCCTTTTCCTCTTTTTGTGAGTGTGTATGAGTATGCTTCTGTGTGAGATTTTGTCTGTATAGCTTTGCTTCCACCATTTGTCCTAAGGTTATATCCGTCCATTTGTTTTTTTTTTCTTAATAATTACTTTTTAATTTAATAACTTTATTATAATTTACTCTATTTTATTTTACTTTATCTTCTTTCTCTCTTTTTTCCTTCCTTCGCTCCTTCCTTCCTTCCTTCCTCCCACCATCCCTTCCTCCCTCCCTCCCTCCTTCCTTTCTTTCTTTCCTCCTTTCCTTCTTTCCTTTCTTCCTCCCATCCTTCCTTCCTTCCTTCCTTCCTCCCTCTCTCTCTCTCTCTTTCTTTCTTTCTTTCTTCCTACTTCTACTAATTCTTTCTCTCTACTTTTTCTCCCTTTTATTCTGAGCCGTGTGGATGAAAGGCTCTTGGTGCTGCAGCCAGGAGTCAGTGCTGTGCCTCTGAGGTGGGAAAGCCAACTTCAGGACACTGGTCAACAAGACAACTCCCAGCTCCACATAATATCAAATGGTGAAAATCTCCCAGAGATATCCATCTCAACGCCAGCACCCAACTTCACTCAACGACCAGCAAGCTACAGTGCTGGACACCCTATGCCAAATAACTAGTAAAACAAGAACACAACCCCACCCATTAGCAGAGAGGCTGCCTAAAATCATATTAAGTCCACAGACACCCCAAAACACACCACCAGACGTGGACCTGCCCACCAGAGAGACAAGATCCAGCCTCATCCACCAGAACACAGGCACTAGTCCCCTCCACCAGGAAGCCTACACAGCCCACTGAACCAACCTTAGCCACTGGGGACAGACACCAAAAACAACGGGCACTACGAACCTGCAGCCTGCAAAAAGGAGACCCCCAAACACAGTAAGATAAGCAAAATGAGAAGACAAAAAACACACCGCAGATGAAGGAGCAAGATAAAAACCCACCACACCTAAAAAATGAAGAGGAAATAGGCAGTCTACCTGAAAAATAATTCAGAATAATGATAATAAAGATGATCTAAAATCTTGGAAATAGAATAGACAAAATGCAAGAAACATTTAACAAGGACCTAGAAGAACTAAAGATGAAACAAACAACGATGAACAACACAATAAATGAAATGAAAAATACTCTAGATGGGATCAATAGCAGAATAACTGAGACAGAAGAACAGATAAGTGACCTGGAAGATAAAATAGTGGAAATAACTACTGCAGAGCAGAATAAAGAAAAAAGAATGAAAAGAACTGAGGACAGTCTCAGAGACCTCTGGGACAACATTAAACGCACCAACATTCGAATTATAGGGGTTCCAGAAGAAGAAGAGAAAAAGAAAGGGACTGAGAAAATATTTGAAGAGATTATAGTTGAAAACTTCCCTAATATGGGAAAGGAAATAGTTAATCAAGTCCAGGAAGCACAGAGAGTCCCATACAGGATAAATTCAAGGAGAAATACGCCAAGACACATATTAATCAAACTGTCAAAAACTAAATACAAAGAAAGCATATTAAAAGCAGCAAGGGAAAAACAACAAATAACACACAAGGGAATCCCCATAAGGTTAACAGCTGATCTCTCAGCAGAAACTCTACAAGCCAGAAGGGAGTGGCAGGACATACTGAAAGTGATGAAGGAGAAAAACCTGCAACCAAGATTACTCTACCCAGCAAGGATCTCATTCAGATTTGATGGAGAAATTAAAACCTTTACAGACAAGCAAAAGCTGAGAGAGTTCAGCACCACCAAACCAGCTTTACAACAAATGCTAAAGGAACTTCTCTAGACAAAAACACAAGAGAAGGAAAAGTCCTATAATAACGAACCCAAAACAATTTAGAAAATGGGAATAGGAACATACATATCGATAATTACCTTAAATGTAAATGGACTAAATGCTCCCACCAAAAGACACAGATTGGCTGAATGGATACAAAAACAAGACCCATATATATGCTGTCTACAAGAGACCCACTTCAGACCTAGAGACACATACAGACTGAAAGTAAGGGGATGGAAAAAGATATTCCATGCAAATGGAAACCAAAAGAAAGCTGGAGTAGCAATTCTCATATCAGACAAAATAGACTTTAAAATAAGGACTATCAGAAGAGACAAAGAAGGACACTACATAATGATTAAGGGATCGATCCAAGAAGAAGATATAACAATTGTAAATATTTATGCACCCAACATAGGAGCACCTCAATACATAAGGCAAAAACTAGCAGCCATAAAAGGGGAAATCGACAGTAACACATTCATAGTAGGGGACTTCAACACCCCACTTTCACCAATGGACAGATCATCCAAAATGAAAATAAATAAGGAAACACAAGCTTTAAATGATACATTAAACAGGATGGACTTAATTGATATTTATAGGACACTCCATCCAAAAACAACAGAATACACATTTTTCTCAAGTGCTCATGGAACATTCTCCAGGATAGATCATATCTTGGGTCACAAATCAAGCCTTGGTAAATTTAAGAAAATTGAAATTGTATCAAGTATCTTTTCCGACCACAACGCCATGAGACTAGATATCAATTATAGGAAAAGATCTGTAAAAAATACAAACACATGGAGGCTAAACAATACACTACTTAATAACGAAGTGATCACTGAAGAAATCAAAGAGGAAATTAAAAAATACCTAGAAACAAATGACAATGGAGATACAACGACCCAAAACCTATGGGATGCAGCAAAAGCAGTTCTAAGAGGGAAGTTTATAGCAATACAAGCCCACCTTAAGAAGCAGGAAACATCTCGAATAAACAACCTAACCTTGCACCCACCTAAAGCAATTAGAGAAAGAACAAAAAACCCCAAAGTTAGCAGAAGGAAAGAAATGATAAAAATCAGATCAGAAATAAATGAAAAAGAAATGAAGGAAATGATAGCAAACATCAGTAAAACTAAAAGCTGGTTCTTGGAGAAGATAAACAAAATAGATAAACCATTAGCCAGACTCATGAAGAAAAAATGGGAGAAGACTCAAATCAATAGAATTAGAAATGAAAAAGGAGAAGTAACAACTGACACTGCAGAAATACAAAAGATCATGAGAGATTACTACAAGCAACTCTATGCCAATAAAATGGACAACCCGGAAGAAATGGACAAATTCTTAGAAATGCACAACCTGCCAAGACTGAATCAGGAAGAAATAGAAAATATGAACAGACCAATCACAAGCACTGAAATTGAAACTGTGATTAAAAATCTTCCTACAAACAAAAGTCCAGGACCAGATGGCTTCACAGGCGAATTCTATCAAACATTTAGAGAAGAGCTATCACCTATCCTTCTCAAACTCTTCAGAAATATAACAGAGGGAGGAACACTCCCAAATTCATTCTACGAGGCCACCATCACCTTGATACCAAAACCAGACAAGGATGTCACAAAGAAAGAAAACTATAGGCCAATATCACTGATGAACATAGATGCAAAAATCCTCAACAAAATACTAGCAAACAGAATCCAACAGCACATTAAAAGGATCATACACCATGATCAAGTGGGGTTTATTCCAGGAATGCAAGGATTCTTCAATATACGCAAATCAATCAATGTGATAAACCATATTAACAAACTGAAGGAGAAAAACCATATGATCATCTCAATAGATGCAGAGAAAGCTTTTGACAAAATTCAACACCCATTTATGATAAAAACCCTGCAGAAAGTAGGCATAGAGGGAACTTTCCTCAACATAATAAAGGCCATGTATGACAAACCCACAGCCAACATCATCCTCAGTGGTGAAAAACTGAAAGCATTTCCACTAAGATCAGGAACAAGAAAAGGTTGCCCACTCTCACCACTCTTATTCAACATAGTTTTGGAAGTTTTAGCCACAGCAATCAGAGAAGAAAAGGAAATAAAAGGAATCCAAATAGGAAAAGAAGAAGTAAAGCTGTCACTGTTTGCAGATAACACGATACTATACATAGAGAATCCTAAAGATGCTACCAGGAAACTACTAGAGCTGGGCTTCCCTGGTTGCAGTGGTTAAGAATCTGCCTGCCAATGCAGGAGACATGGGTTCAAGCCCTGGTCTGGGAAGATCCCACATGCCAAGAAGCAACTAAGCCCATGTGCCACAACTACTGAAGCCTGTGTGCCCTACAGCCCGTGCTCTGCAACAAGAGAAGCCACCGCAATGAGAAGCCTGCACACTGCAATGAAGAGTAGCCCCCACTCGCCGTAACTAGAGAAAGCCCAGCACAGCAAAAAAGACCAGACGCAGCCAAAAATAAATAAATAAATATTTGAAAAAAAAAGAAAGAAAACTACTAGAGCTAATCAATGAATTTGGTAAAGTTGCAGGATACAAAATTAATGCACAGAAATCTCTTGCATTTCTATGCACTAACGATGAAAGATCAGAAAGAGAAATTAAGGAAACAATCCCATTCACCACTGCAACAAGAAGAATAAAATATCTAGGAATAAACCTACCTAAGGAGGTAAAAGAACTGTACTCGGAAAAATGTAAGACAGTGATGAAAGAAATCAAAGATGACACAAACAGATGGAGAGATATACCGTGTTCTTGGATGGGAAGAATCAATATTGTGAAAATGACTATACTACCCAAAGCAATCTACAGATTCAATGCAATGCCTATCAAAGTACCAGTGGCATTTTTTTTTTTTTACAGAACTAGAACAAAAAATCTTAAATTTTGTATGGAGACACAAAAGACCCCAAATAGCCAAAGCAGTCTTGAGGGAAAAAAATGGAGCTGGAGGAATCAGGCTCCCTGACTTCAGACTATACTAGAAAGCTACAGTAATCAAGACAATATGGTACTGGCACAAAAACAGAAATACAGATCAGTGGAACAGGATAGAAAGCCCAGAGATAAACCCATGCACCTGTGTTCAACTAATCTATGACAAAGGAGGCAAGGATACACAATGGAGAAAAGACAGTCTCTTCAGTAAGTGCTGCTGGGAAAACTGGACAGCTGCATGTAAAAGAATGAAATTAGAACACTTCCTAACACCATACACAAAAATAAACTCAAGGGCTTCCCTGGTGGCGCAGTGGTTGAGAGTCTGCCTGCCGATGCAGGGGACACGGGTTCATGCCCCAGTCCGGGAGGATCCCACATGCCGCGGAGCAGCTGGGCCCGTGAGCCATGGCCGCTGAGCCTGCGCGTCCAGAGCCTGCGTGTCCGGAGCCTGTGCTCCGCAACAGGAGAGGCCACAACAGTGAGAGGCCCACATGCCACGCAAAAAAACAAAACAAAACAAAAAAAACAACTCAAAATGGATTAGCAACCTAAATATAAGACCGGACACTATAAAACTCTTAGGGGAAAACATAGGAAGAACACTCTTTGACATAAATCACAGCAAGATCTTTTTTGATCCACCTCCTAGAGTAATGGAAATAAAAACAAAAATAAACAAATGGGACCTAATGAAACTTACTTTTGCAAAGCAAAGGAAACTACAAACAAGACAGAAAGACAACCCTCAGAATGGGAGAAAGTATTTGCAAATGAATCAACGGACAAAGGATTAACCTCCAAAATGTATAAACAGCTCATGCAGCTCAATATTAAAAAAACAACCCAGTCAAACAATGGGCAGAAGACCTAAACAGACATTTCTCCAAAGAAGACATAAAGATGGCCAAGAAGCACATGAAAAGCTGCTCAACATCACTAATTATTAGAGAAATGCAAATCAAAACTACAATGAAGTATTACCTCACACCAGTTAGAATGGGCATCATCACAAAATGTACAAACAACAAATGCTGGAGAGGGTGTGGAGAAAAGGGAACCCTCTTGCACTGTTGGTGGCAATGTAAATTGATACAGCCACTATGGAGAACAGTATGGAGGTTCCTTAAAAAACTAAAAATAGAATTACCATATGACCCAGAAATCCCACTACTGGACATATATTCAGAGAAAACCATAATTCAAAAAGACACATGCACCCCAATGCTCATTGCAGCACTACTTACCATAGCCAGGTCATGGAAGCAACCTAAATGCCCATCGACAGACAAATGGATAAAGAAGATGTGGTACATATATACAATGGAATATTACTCAGCCATAAAAAGGAATGAAATTGGGTCATTTACAGAGGAGTGGGTGGATCTAGAGACTGTCATACATAGTGAAGTAAGTCAGAAAGAGAAAAACAAATATCGTATATTAACACATATATGTGGAACCTAGAAAAATGGTACAGATGAACCAGTGTGCAGGGCAGAAATAGAGACACAGATGTAGAGAACAAATGTATGGACACCAAGGGGGGAAAGTGGCAGGGGTGGTGGTAGTGATGGCAGGATGAATTGGGAGATTCGGATTGACATATATACACTAATATGTATAAAATAGATAACTAATAAGAACCTGCTGTATAAAAAAATAAAATTCAAAAAACCCCCACTACAGATAAATCAAAATTTAATTCTAAAAACATATTCAAGTAAAGTTTAGGAAAACAGAAAAAACAAAATAAAAAAACAAAAAATAAAGTGGCAGACTTGAGCTGTATCATATCAATAATTATATCAAATGTTAATGGTCTAAACATACCAATTTAAAGACAGAGACGGGCAGTGTAGATTAAAAAACGTGACCCAGGGCTTTCCCGGTGGTGCAGTGGTTCAGAGTCCACCTGCCGATGCAGGGGACACGGGTTCGTGCCCCAGTCCAGAAGATCCCACATGCCACGGAGCAGCTAGGCCCGTGAGCCATGGCCGCTGAGCCTGTGCGTCCGGAGCCTGTGCTCCGCAACAGGAGAGGCCACAACAGTGAGAGGCCCACGTACCGCAAAAAAAAAAAAAAAAAAAAATGTGACCCAACTATATACTGTCCACAAAAAGCTCGCTTCAAATATAATAACATAGTTGGGTTTAAAGTACAAAGATAAGAGGCATGCAAACATAATCAAAGGACATGGTTATATTACTATAAGATAAAATAAACATCAAAGAAAAATCACTAAGAGAAAAATCACAGAAAGGGATATTATATAATTATAGAAGCATCATTCCACCAAGAATACATAGTAATCCTAAATGTATATGCACCAAACAATAGAGCTGCAAAATATAAAATGCAAAAACTAATAGAATTGAAAGGAGAACTACACAAATCCACAATTATAATTGTAGACTTCAACACCCCTTTTACCAACTGACAGAACAACTAGTCAGAAAATCAGCAAGGATATAGAACTTAACAATACCATCAACCAACAGGATCCAGTCAACAGGTACAGGACACCCCACCCAATAACAGCAGAATACACATCTTTACAAGTGCCCAAACAACATATACCAAGACAGACTATATCCTGGGCCATGAAATAAGTCTCAATAAGTGTAAAAGGATTCAAATCATATGAAGTATGCTCACTAACCGCAAAAGAATTAAATTAGAAATCAATAACTGAAAATATGTGGAAATATCCAAATATTTGGAAACCAAATAACACACTTCAAGAAAACTCCACACAATGAAGAAATCAAAAGGAAAATTAGAAAATATTTTGAACTCAATAAAAACATAACAAAAGTAAAACTGAAAAATATCAAAATCTGTGGAATGCAAGTACACTTAAAGAGAAATTTATAGCACTAAAAGCCTATATTAGGAAATAAAATAGTTACAAATGAATGATTTCAGCTTTGATCCTAAGGGGGGAATAAAAAGAAGAAAAGCTAAAAGCCAAAGAAAACAGAACAAGGAAAACAACTAAGAGCAGAAATCAATGAAATTGAAAAAAAAAAAGAGAAAGTCAATAAAACAAAGAGCTGGTTCTTTGAAAGGATCAACAAAATCAATAAACATCCAGCAAGAATGAAAAGAAAAAGGGAAGACACGAATTGCCAGTATCAGGAACAAAATGGGCTATCACTACAGACCTCGCAGATATCAAAAAGATAGCAAGGGAATACCAAGAACAACTCTACACATAAATACAAACAAATTTCAAACAAGAAGTTTGACAACTCAGACAAAATGTACCACTTCCTCAAAAACTATAAACTATCAAAACTCACCCAATCTGAAATAGATGATTTGAAGAGCCCCATTACTGTTAAAGAAATTGAACTCTTAAGTTAAAAAAATCTCAGGAATTCCTTGGTGGTCAGGTCAGTGGTTAGGACTCAGCGCTGTCATGGTCGGGGGCCCAGGTTCAATCCCTGGTTGGGGACCTAAGACCTGAGATCCCACAAGCCATGCAGCACAGGAAAGAAAGAAAAGAAAGAAAGGAAAGGAAAGGAAAGGAAAGAAAGAAGGAAGGAAGGAAGGAAGGAAGGAAAGAGAGAAAGAGGGAGAGAGAGAGAGAGAGAGAAAGAGAGGAAGAGAGCAAGAAAGAAAAGGAAAGAAAGCAAGCAAGCAAGAAAGAAAATCTCCAAGCCCAGATGGTTTCACTGGAGAATTCTACCAAACATTTAAGAAAAATTAACACAGTTCTATATAGTCTTTTCCAAAAGGAGGGAACACTCCCCAATTCATTTTATAGGGATGGTATTACCATGATACTAAAACCAAAGATAGTACCACAAAAAACAAAAAACCTACAGATCATTATCTTTCATGAAAACAGATGCAAAAGTCCTTAACAAAGTATTAGCAAATAGAATTCAGCAATATATAAAAATAATTATACACCATGACCAAGTGGGGTTTATTCCAAGAATGCAAGGTTGGTTCAATATTTGAAAAATTAATCAAGGTAATCCATATTAACAGGCTAAAGAAAAAACATCACATGATCATATCATTCAATACAGAAAAAAGCATTTGACAAAATTCAATATCTGTTATAAGTTGAATTATTTCCCCCCTTCAAAAAATGTATGTTGAATGCCTAACCCCCAGTACCTCAGAATGCAACCTTATTTGGAAACAGGGTCTTTATAGAGGTAAGCAAAGTAAAACAGTCACTAGGGTGGGTCCTAATCCAATATGAGTGTTTCCTTATAAAAAGAGGAAATTTGGACACAGAGCCAGACACAGAGGGAAGACAATATGAAGACACACAAGGAGAATGTTATGTGAAGACAGAAGATTGGAGTGACACATCTATAAGCCAAAGAACACCAAAGATTGTTGGCAAACCACTGGAAGCTAGGAAGAGGCAAGGAATAATTCCCCCACAGGTTTCAGAGGGAACTTTGCCTTGCTGACGCCTTAATTTTGGACTTCTAGCCTCCAGAACTGTGAGATGATCAATTTCTGTTGTTCTAAGCAGCCCAGTTTGTGGTACTTTGTGATAGCAATCCTAAGAAACTAATACAATGATTCATGATAAAAAAAAAAAAAACCTCTCAGAAAAACAGGAATAGAGGAGAACTTCCTCAACTTAATAAAGAACATCCATCCAAAAACCTATGATAATATCATACTTTATTGTGAAAGACTGAATGCTTTCTACACTATAAGGATAAGGCAAGGATGCCCACTCACTACTCTGATTCAACATAGTGCTGGAAACCTAGCCAGTACTAAGAAAAAGAAACAGAAGACGTATAGATCAGAAAGGAAAAAATAAAACTGGCCCTATTTACAAATGACATTATTGTCTACACAGAAAATCCTAAGAAATCTACAAAAAAGAAAAGAAAAAAACCAAATTCCTATCACTAGTAAGTTCAGCAAAGTAACAGGATACAAGATAAATATACAAAAATCAATCGTATTTCTATATACTACCAATGAACAAGGAGACACAGAAACCAAAACTACAGTGTGACTTATAATCACTCAAATAAAATGAAATACTTAAGTATAAATCTAATAAAATATATTAGGACCTAATGTATGCTGAAAACTGTACAATGTTGATTAAAGAATCAAAGAAGGTCTAAATCAATGGAAATTTATACTGTGTTCATGGACTGGAAGACCCAACATATAATAAAGGTATCAATTCTCCTTAAACTGACATATAGGTCTAATGCAATTGCTAGAAAAATTCCAGTCAAAATTTTGGTAGGTATAGATAAAACTATTCTAAAATCTATATACAAAGGCAAAAGTTGAAAAACAATAAAGTTGGAGGAATCAGTCTACCCAATTTCAATACTTTTTATAGCTACAGTAACTGAGATAGTAGGAGGCATAGACATGTAATCAGTGAAACAAAACTGAGGACCCAGAAATGAACCCACACATATATGTCCAACTGATTTTTTTTTTTTTTTTTTTTTTTTAACATCTTTATTGGGGTATAATTGCTTTACAATGGTGTGTTAGTGTGGCTCACAGGCTTAGCCGCTCCAGCATGTGGGATCTTCCCAGACCGGGGCAAGAACCTGTGTCCCCTGCATTGGCAGGCAGACTCTCAACCACGGCGCCACCAGGGAAGCCCTGTCCAACTGATTTTTGATAAAACTGCAAAAGCAATTTAATGGAGGAAATGGTGCTGGAGAAACTGAACATCTATAGAAAAATAATAAAACTCAACCTAAGTTTCAAAGCTTATACAAAAATTAACTCAAAATGGAACATGGGCTTTAAAATGTAAAGCTATATAACTTTTTTTCTTTCTTTCTTTATTATTTTTTTTTTTTGCGGTACGCGGGCCTCTCAGTGTTGTGGCCTCTCCCGTTGCGGAGCACAGGCTCCGGATGCGCAGGCTCAGCGGCCACGGCTCACGGGCCCAGCCGCCCTGCGGCACGTGGGATCCTCCCGGACCGGGGCACGAACCAGCGTCCCCTGCATCGGCAGGTGGACTCCCCACCACTGCGCCACCAGGGAAGCCCTAAAACTGCTCTTATAAATGATATATTTTAAAAGTTATTTTGTTGTTTATTCATGGAAATATAAATAAAATTGATTTTTATATACCTGATATATATCCAGCTACCTTGTTAAAATGTTATTTCTAATAATTTACATATTATTTAAGTTTTTCTATGTAAAGAAACATCATCTGTAAATAATGAGTTTTATTTACCCTGTTCCAATATTTATGCCTTTAACTTATTTTCCTTTCCTCACTAGGTAAAACTAGGCTTCCAGTATATCCTTGTCTTGTTCTTATTTTTAAAGAGAATGCTTATAATGTTTTTCTATTAAAATATTATTTTCTGTAGAGTTTTGGGAGATAGCCTTTATCAGGTTAAGAATAACCTTCTATTTCTAGCTGCTAAGAAACTTCATTTTTTTTTTTTTTTTTTTTCTTGCGTTATGCGGGCCTCTCACTGTTGTGGCCTCTCCCATTTGCGGAGCACAGGCTCCGGACGCGCAGGCTCAGCAGCCATGGCTCACGGGCCCAGCCGCTCCGCGGCATGTGGGATCTTCCCGAAACGGGGCACGAACCCGCGTCTCCTGCATCGGCAGGCGGACTCTCAAGCACTGCGCCACCAGGGAAGCCCAGAAACTTCATTTTTTAAATCATAAATTAGTAGTGAATTTTATCAAATGCTTTTGCTGTGCCTATTTAAGATGATCATATGGTGTTCACTCTTTAATCTGTTAATGTAGTGAAAGATTTATCCTTTTTCTTTCTTTCTTTTCTTTCTTTCTTTTTTTTTTTTTTTTTTTTTTTTTTTGGCTGCGCCATATGGCTTGTGGGATCTCTGCTCCCTGACCAGGAACTGAACCCAGGCTTTGGCAGTCAAAGCCCAGAATCCTAACCACTAGGCCACCAGGGAACTCCTGATTTATCAGTTATCTAATATTAAGCTACTTCTGCATTTCTAGAAAAAAATGCAACTGCCATGATGTATAATACTATCTTCATTAGCCAATATTGACTTCATTTTGCCAATATTTTGTTTAGAAACACTGCATGTGTATTCATGTGAGTGAAACCAGCCTGCAATTTTTCTCTCTTATGCTCTCCTGTCTGATTTGATATCAGGGTTATATTGGCCTCATAGAATGAACTAGCAAGTATCTCACTTATTCTTTAGAAGAATTTATATAATATTGGAATTTTCTGTTCCTTGAAAATTCAGTAAAATTTGCCATAAAACCATCTGGGCTTGGTGTTTTCTTTATAAGAAGATTCTAAACTTTGATTCAACTGCTTTACAGATATAGGACTAGCAGTTTTTTTTATTAGTTTTGAAAATGATATACTTTAAGAAATGTGTCCATTTCTTCTAAGTTTTCAAGTTTATTACCATATTAGCTTATATTTTATTATCTGCTGCATGTATAGTTATGATCTTTTTATTACTAATGTTTACCTATGCCCTTTTCTCCTTTTTTCTTGATTAATCATTCCAAAGGTTTTTCTGTTTCATTAATCTCTTTAAAGAATGAAATTTTGACTTTACTGATCCCTTCTATTGTAGCTTTGTTTTTTATGCTTCTTGTTTTCCCCCCGGCTTTACTGAGATGTAACTGACATATAATTGTGGCTTTGTTTACAAAATTTTAAATTTTAAAAAACTTTGTTTTAAAACTTTTGTCTGGGCTTCCCTGGTGGTGCAGTAGTTGAGAGTCCACCTGCTGATGCAGGGGACACAGGTTCGTGCCCCGGTCCGGGAAGATCCCACATGCCGCAGAGCGGCTGGGCCCGTGAACCACGGCTGCTGAGCCTGCGCGTCTGGAGCCTGTGCTCCACAACGCGAGAGGCCACAACATGAGAGGCCCGCGTACTGCAAAAAAAAAAAAAAAATTTTTGTCTGTTCCTTATTTGGGTTTATTTTTACTTTTTATATACTTCTTCAATCAACTCTAAGCTCATTTACTTTCATCCTGTCTT
Source organism: Lipotes vexillifer (assembly GCF_000442215.2). Taxonomy (NCBI): domain Eukaryota; kingdom Metazoa; phylum Chordata; class Mammalia; order Artiodactyla; family Lipotidae; genus Lipotes; species Lipotes vexillifer. The sequence continues at coordinate 3,150,409 of NW_006785665.1, forward strand.
CTTTGCTCATTTAAGCATTCAATATTATACAGTTCCCTATAAGTATTGCTTTCGCTGTATCCCACAACTTTTTTTTATATATAAATTTATTTATTTTATTTTTAGCTGCGTTGGGTCTTTGTTGCTGAGCACCGGCTTTCCCTAGTTACGGCAAGCGGGGGCTACCCTCATTGCGGTGCACGGGCTTCTCATTGCGGGGACTTCTGTTGCAGAGCATGTGCTCTACACACGCAGGCTTCAGTAGTTGCGGCACGTGGGCTCAGTAGTTGCGGCTCGCGGGCTCTAGACCGCAGGCTCAGTAGTTGTGGTGCACGGGCTTAGTTGCTCTGAGACATGTGGGATCTTCCTGGACCAGGGCTCGAACCCGTGTCCCCTGCACTGACAGACGGATTCTTAACTACTGCATCACCAGTAGTTAAGTAGGGAAGCCCTATCCCACAACTTTTGATGAGAAAAATTTTCCTTATCGTTCAGTTCTAAGTACCTTTTTTTTTTTCTTGGCTGTGCAATGCAGCATGCAGGATCTTAGTTCCCCGACCAGGGACTGAACCCATGTCCCCTGCAATGCAAGTGTGGTCTTAACCACTGGACGGCCAGGGAAGTCTCCTAAGTACTTTTAAATTTCTCTTATGATTTCTTCTTTGACCCATGTGTTGTTTACTTAGGAATATGTTTTTAGATTTCCAAATGTATGGAGATTAGTGTTCATCTTTTGGTTACTTATTTCTAATATAAAAGCACTGGGAATGTTCCTGAGAAATGATAGCCATCCCGAAAGGAAGAAGGCGAGCCTCTTAACACCCTTTTCTAGTACCTGGTTCTGGCATGACAGTACTCGCCCGTCCCAAATAACCCTAAAACTGGACGAACTATATGAATTAACCGTTTCTGGCACAGGCTAATGATAGTGGGTAGCAGAGAGCAGTTTGCCTGAGAAAAGGAAAGCACAGCCGGTGGGCCCACATTTACTGTGGGCATTTTCCCAAACCACAGCAAAGGCAAGCAGAGCTTGGGCAGTCAGTGGCAGTCTTCCTGGGCAGAAGAAACCCAGATAAGAGTTTTGGTGCCAGGAATCTGTGAGGCAGGGTACCAGAGAGAAAGGAGCCAGAGAAAAGCCCCAGAGATCTAGAGGCTGACCCCAGGTCCTTGCCGAATCCTAGGCTGCCCGTGTGCAGGGCAAGTTCTGGGAGGCCTTCGAGAGAAGAGCTGCTGTAGAAGGTAGAGGACAGGGAGCTAAGAGAGGAATACAGGAATCAAAGATCTCACAGTGCTGGGGAGACAACAGAGTTCTGACCCGGCCAGAGTGCAGAGACCTTGGTAAGCACCCTGAGACCCTCACCCTAGAAGGTCAAGCCTTAGGAAAAGGATTTTGCCCAAAAACTACAGCTCAAACTGAAGTATACTAATTCGAACAAAGAAAACCAACTTTAATAAGATCAGAAGGCCAGCTAGTGTTCCATTTTTGCTAGGAAAAAAAAATCAACACTATTTAGAGAACATAATGTAAAGTCTCTACCATACAACATCCATAATATCCACCATACAATCAAAAATTACCATATTTGTAAGAAGTCTTGACCCTTAAGCAAGGAGGTAAATGTCAATAGAAGCAGAGCCACTAATGACACAGCTGTTGCAATTGGCAGAAAATGATTTTATAACTACAGTAAGTATATTAAAGAACATGGAAGAAAAGATAAACAAAATGGATGAAAAGATGGAAGAGTTCAGCTGAGAAATGGGGAAAAAAGAACCAAATGGCAGTTGAAAACTACACTACCTAAAATGAAAAATGCATTAGCTGGGCTTAATAGCAGATTGGACATAACAGCAGAAACGATTAGAGATTTCCAAGACAGGTCAGTTGGAAAGAGTGGGAAAGCTGTGGCCATACCTATACTGAGAGCAGTTGGCAAGGTGGTGTGAATATCTTCAGCGGCTCACAGGGCAGCTTCAGAAGAGGTTGAGGGCTGGGTTCAACTGAGAGAGGGGTTTTGCAAGATATGACCTAGTAAGCTAAGGGAATTCAGGTCGTTTGAACTAAGGTAGTTATAACTACGGAATCTAAGCTAAGAAGAGATGTGATGGAGCAAAGAGTGTTGAATAGTGAAGAAATGGTGAGGCCGTGGATTTGGGGTCCCAGAGTGTCTAATCATTAGACTGGGGGCTTTAGAGCCTTGCTACTCAACATGTGGTCCCAGGACCAGTAGCACCAGCACCACCTGGCACTTGTGAAAATTCTCAGGCCCTGCCCCAGATGCACTCAATCAGTATCTCTGAAGGTGAGGCTCAGCAAGCTGTTTACCAAGCTCATCAGTGATTCTGACGCTGTTAAAGTTTGAGAACTGCTCCTCCAAAGTAAGAGAGCTGCAAAGAAGGGGAGAGGGGCAGAGCGGGATGCTCGAAATGGATATTTTGGAGATGTTCAGTTATGAGCAATGACAAGGTCTGAGATATAACTCAGGGAATGGGAAACTGTGACTGAGTGGAAGAAAAGATCATTAAAGATAAATGCTCTAGAAATAAGGGGCCAGACTCTTAGATCATTCGCAGGGACACAATGTGAGTGTCAGTAAGAGAGAAAGACAGTGAGTTAGAAGCTGAAGTTATCAGGGGGGCATGACAGCGAGAATGGCATTTGACTGCAACCAAGAAGGTCATTACGTAGCATAATCTGACAGCCTGTCCTTCCAAGAGCTAGAGTTTAAGAAGAATGGGAACAAAAAAGTTTGGACTAGCAAGGGGAGTCACCTCTGACAATCTTACTGTGGTGATTCCTATCCACCTCTCAACTCCCATCTCCAACTTCTGCAGCAGTGGCTGACCTTGTTAACTGCCTGCCAACAGGCATTCTCCCTTCCCTTGCTGACAGATCCCCAAGTTTAGCAACAATGTACCTATTTTAAAATAAGCTATGTTTTCCAGCCTCCTTTGCATTGAAGGTCACCAGTTGTAGTTCTCTCCAACACAACAGGAGCAGAATTGTGGTCAGGCTTCTGAGAATGCGGCTTTTATGAGGATACAGCATCTCCACCCTCTGCCTCTCCCCTTCTTCCTGCCTGGAACTCTGATAACACCATGGAGTGCCCATACCAACCTTGGACTCTTTACCTCCTGAATTCTTCTGCAGGAAAGAAAAACAAATAGCTAACTTGTTTAAGTCACTGTCGGCTGTATATATGAGGAAATCAGGACAAGTCAATCGCTAACAATTCAGACTCTGAAGTGGGATGCTTTGCTCCTGGTTCACCTTTACCCACTGAGAACGGGCCCACCTCACCGGAGGGAAGCTCCCAGGGCTTAGTTATGGGCCTTCTCGTCTCTGTGCACAAAGGCAGCCCCCACCAGGCGCTAACCCACCATTAACTCTCCCCTTCCAATACCTCACATTTGTCTTCCTGCCAGGAAGGACCAGATTTTATTCACTTTTGTCTTACTTACCCTCACACCAGCAGCCAGAACAAGGCTGTGCAAACAATAGATACTCAATTAATGTCTGCTACGTTAAACAAGTAAAAGCCTCAATTTCAATAACCCATGTTGAAAAAGCCCTGACTGGATTGCCTAATAACCCTTTTTTTGTCCTTGCTAAGAATACAGCCTTCCTTTCATTTCAAAATTCCAAGTTTTCCATACTAACCTTGCTTCCAACTGTTAAAGGTCATAAAAGTTTCCTGAATTTCATCCCAGCCCCTGCTTTGTCCACAGTACGACTGGGATGGAAGGAGGAAAGGACAGAAAGGAAAGTCGGCCAAGCTCTGAAGAGTGAGCACAGAGCAAACCAGAGCGCAGAGAGGCCAGAAACCTACCAGCAGTTCCTGAGTCCACTCAGTCACATCAAGGGTCCTCTTGGGAGACCTTTTGTTGGAATTCACGTACAGTTTTCGTTTGCGGAAGAGCTTCCCATTCAGCTCCTGGATCACAAGCGCCACTTTCTGCATGGAGCCCACATCTACAAATGCGAAGCTGCAAAGGAAGGAGAGGGCAGCTCTGAGCCCGGCTCAGAACAGAGCCACAGGAGGGCACCAAGCCCAAGCCTAGAAAAAGTCTCCTCTTCCCTCTGTGGGGACAGGAGAGGAGCTGGGCTGACCCTAACACACCAGGAGGCCACAATGACATCCACACTTGGGCTGGGATGGGCAGTGGGACAGCCTGTCCTGGGTGTCCTGGGGATCAGGAGACACATGCTGACCCTATCACTATATAACATATGGCACGGCTCTGGGCTTCCTTCACACCGCTCCCCACAAAATTTCAAAGCCCTTTTACTGCCTGGAAAATAAGAAAGGGAAAATATGAGTAGGTCCAGGTTTCAGGGGCAACCAAGGCTGAGGGAGGTACAGTAACTTGCCTCGAGTCAGAAAACAGAGCAAGGACATGACCAAAAGCAAACCCAGGTCTCTGGACTTCTAAACCAAGGTTGTATGGATAAGGCAGCATTAGCTGCCAAGTCAGAGGGTTGGATGTGGAAAGGGGGTTTCCCAAATGTCACTCTGCCAAGTTGCAGTGGGTGTGGCTTTGGGAGTTGTTGAGCTAGTCTGTAACATCAGTGCATCAGCAAAATGGACAAAGAGGAAAGGAGTTGCTTCCCAAAGAAAACAAAGGAAGAACAGTCATTACCATTTGCAGCCATTCTGGATTTTGCGGACATGGAGAGGGTTGAAGTCCTTTAGAAGGCACCGAATTTCCTCCTACAATGGCAGGGTTTAAAAGAGAAAGAGACCCAGAGACAATACTTACAATCAGTTCTCAATGTTTCAGATCCCCAATCAGCTAATCTGTAATCAACTGAAACATACTTAATGAGAACCTATGATGTGCTGAGCGTGCCAGGCTTTGTGCTCAGTGATGCAAATACAGAGACAAGAAAGATATGAGTCCTGCCTTCAACTGAAGCTCAACAGACGTGTGGGGTACAGACGAGTCAATCAAGTAAGCAGACCATTTCACCAGAGGGTGCAAAATGCCATAATGAAGAGGTACACATGCCTCCGGGAGCACACAGTATGGGTATCTAACCCAAATTTGGAGACGGTGGGCTCCCAGGAGGAGGTGACTTTTAATTTATTAGGAATCTAGGCTATCTCCCTTTCATCGCTACCTAGGTGGGGCGGCTTGCTTTAACCAAACCAACCATGCAAGGCCAACTGCCCCTGCTGACTCAGTCCTGTATTCGTGGCAATTTCCCTTCATTTCTTCCCTCACATGTCCTACAGACATTCAGCAAACATGGGTTACACGCAGCGTTATGGTGAGTGTTACAGGAGATACTGATTTGAATTTGACATAAGCCTTGCACTCAAGGAGCTTATAGTTTGTAAATGCGTGATCTCTAACAGATGTGGCGGAGTGAAGGCTGAGGGTAAAAGTAAAGCCCGGAGTGGGCAGTGCACTGAGGGAGGACACACCGTCGCTGGTCAGCCTCTGAGGGAGCTCTCATATCCACCACACCCTTCTCTGCAAGGCTCCCCTCCCCACTTTGCTCACTGCAGCCTGGCCTCCACTGGCCGGGTATATGGCCACCTCCCGTCCCTGGACATTTCTCCATCCCACTCTCAACTCTCCCTCCTGCCTGCCCTCAGGCTGCCTCCCTTCCCCGTGGACCCTTGTCCCACTCCTTCCCCTGGCTGCCCTCCCTTTTCTGAGATAGCATCTACCCAACCCTGATGCCCTTTTGAGCGACACCCTATTTTTTCACTTTTCTGCCAAAGGTGTAGAAAGAGCCGCGTCTGCTTAATGCCTCCGTTTCCTCCCCGCCCACTCCCTCCCGGCTGCCTGCAGTTTGGCCAGATTCCTGCTCTACTGAAAACGCTTTCTTGCAGGTCACGGATGCGCTCCCGCTGCCCACCACAAAGGCTTCCCCTCAGGCCTCCCTGTCAACACCTACCTGCGCTTCTCCACTTCGTCCTTCCTCAGCTCCCCCACCAGCACGTTACCACTATAAATCCCACACCTGTGATGAAAACCAATGGTTCCCTAGAAAATTCTACTTTGGAAAAATATATTTATACCATCTTCTGTTAAAAGCAGCTTTTACCAGTCTAAAGTCACTTTGTTGGCTTCGGAAAAGAGAAATGCATAATGTATAGCTCACTTCTCTCAGTCTTCATATCTATATTACATTTAAATTCAAATTTTCTAGTTTGCTTTTACTTTTAAATATTTAACGTTTATTACAGATGAATCTACAAGATGCTGAACAACAAGCAATTTGTGAGAACAAGCAATATGTGCTTAGCATTTTCAGTTTATAAAGCACTTTCACATACCTTATTCCATTTCATCTTTAAAACCACCCTGGGAAGTATACATTATTACTGTCCTCATTCTCAGAAGCATAAAATAAGGATCAGAAAGGTTAAGTGACTGCCCTAAAATTACACAGCCAATTTAGAGTCAGGATTTGAACCCAAGGCTTCTAACTTTAAATCCTACATTCATTTTGTGATATCATGCCAAACCATACCTTCTTCTTGTCAAATTTTACCATAATTAAAATAAAAGAGGGAATTCCCTGGCAGTCCAGTGGTTAGGACTCTGCGCTTACACGGCCGAGGGTGCAGGTTCAACCCCTCGTCGGGAAACTAAGATCCCACAAGCCGTGGGGCACAGCCAAAAATACATAGATACATAAATAATAAAATAAAGGAGAAAACTCCCATATTTTTGTACCTTCAATAGCAGATGTCAGGAAACCACAGCCTTGGGCCAAATCCAACCTACCACCCTTTTTGTAAGTAAAGTTTTACTGGAATGCAGCCATGCACATTCATTTACTTATTGTCTATGGCTGCTTTCATGCTATTATTTACATTTTTGGCTAGAATACTTTATAGATGGTGTGATACTCTTCAATAATATTATATCACTTTAGGAGGCTTGTATCTGGTTTTCTTACTTTTAGTGACGCTAAATTAATCAACAAATTCAGATAGTAACAGCCTGATTAAAACTGCCCATCAATATTTTACCTAATTGGGTTTCCCTGGTGGTACAGTGGTTGAGAGTCCACTTGCCAATGCAGGGGACACGGGTTCGATCCCTGGTCTGGGAAGATCCCACATGCCACGGAGCAGCTAAACCCATGTGCCACAATTGCTGAGGCTGCGCTATGGAGCCCTCAAGCCACAACTACTGAAGCCCGTGCGCCTGGAGCCCTGCTCCGCAACAGAATAAGCCACCGCAATGAGAAGCCCACTTACTGTAACGAAGAGTGGCCCCCGCTCGCCACAACTAGAGAAAGCCCGCGCACAGCAACGAAGACCCAACACAGCCAAAAATAAATAAATAAATTTATTTTAAAAAAATATTTTACCTAATGCATTTACCATGCTCTGATAACTACTGTCTGAAACATATTTTATTATGGTTTGCAGAATGATGATTTTCTATCGTTTCTTCGGCATCTATGAGCTAAAGTTGCTCTGTAAATAACTTTTTCTCCTCCACTAGGGTGAGAAAATGCCACTGGTGTTGGAAAAGCAAAATAAACACTTATTCTTTCCCTTTAATTATCAAGTTTTATATTAATGAACTATTGTCTTGCTACCTTCAATGTGTCCAGCGAGCTTTGCTTTCTTTAGGTATTACTTCTTTAGGTATTACTACAAATTATTGCTTTTTATCACAGTAAGTTTTAATCAGAGGTAGTCATTAGTATTTTTGAAACACAAATTGTCCCATCTTTGGCCTGTAGGACTTCCTTTTCCCTTGTTCTTATGCTTTTTTATTTTTATTTGGAAACTTTCAAACACACAGAAAATAGTATAACAAATCCCTATATACCTATCACTTAGACTTACTAATTCTCAACTCAAAAAAAAAAAAAAAAAGGAGCGAGCAAGGGAACCTGTTCCTTGTTTTCACTCCTTTGTGTTACAGCAGGACTCAAAAAAAAAAAAAAAAGGAGCGAGCAAGGGAACCTGTTCCTTGTTTTCACTCCTTTGTGTTACAGCAGGAACCCCCAATAAAGCCTTGCCTGAAAAAAAAAAAATTCTTAAGTCATGGACATTTACATGATTTCAACTACACCCCTCCCTACCACTAGGCTGTTCTGAAACAAATCTCAAACACCTCATCACTACATCTGCAAACATTCCAGCACATAGCTCCAAGAAACAAGTTATCTCACCTCTAATCACAACCTCTCCCATCGCTTCAACCAAACCCTAATAGCCTTTGAGAGCTTTCTAGCTTTCTGGCATAACAGCTCCAGACCTGGAATCAGGCATTTCCCTAAGAAGGCCTAGTTCCTTTCAGTGGGGAATGGTATTTAAAGTGGGAAATCTAGCAGGTAGGAGCTTAATGCCACTGGGTTGTTAGAGTACCAAGGTCTTTCAATGAACAGAGTTAGAAGATATGTATCTTTGAAAGGGAAAATAATCATTGTAATCGTGGATTCTAACTCATATATAAGAGCTACAGATAGTTTTTACTTAATTTCTTTTATTTTTATATCTTTTCTCTTATGCTGAAAATCTTTATTCCTAACAACATTAAATACTTATTGTATCCTATTTTAAATACGTAACAGGTTCAAATAACAATACCAGGATTACTACAGACAACAAAATTATTGAGTAAAGTTTAAGATTTCTTTGCAGTTCTTTTTATGCTTGTAGTATATCCTACTGAGGATCTACAGTCAAAATACCATATTCTGAGGTCACTTGGAATAATTCTTTTCTCTGGCACATTTACAAATTTTAAAGTCAAAACAATAATACAAGGTTTTGCGTCGTGGGTAGGGACAGAGAAGAAGGTGTCCCAGGAGAAGATGTGTGCATGGGGAGAAAAGTCTGAGCCCTTCCTGATTGATTGTTTCCCTTTGGGGCCCCCAGGGAGAATCCTGAGATTGAAATCAGCCTCAGTTTAGAAATCCCTTTAGTAGAGAACAGAGCAGGGCTTTGCAGCCCTGGGAATTTTTTTGCATTGACTTTTTATTTGCAGAAAACTTAAAGTCTTATTTTTATTAATGCCTTTAAAAAGAGGTGAGATTTTAATACTGATTTAATATTCAATGAATAAAACTATCTTGAGTGCAAAAAATAAAAATTAAAAAAAAATACAAGGTAAGTTCAGAAATTATGCCACCATCTCCCTTCTACGTTTTTTTCCTTCCCTCCCCAGAGGTCACCGTCTTTATTCCCTTTTTATCCTTCCATTGTTAATTTTGGCAAATTTAAAGATATTCCATTCTCTTCCTCCCTTCTGATGCAAAAGATTGTTTGATTCTAGGTGTATTCTTATACCTGCTGACAGACTGAATGTGAAGCGTGAAATACATATGAGGTATGAAACGAGAATATTTCCCAGGTTTTGGGCCATGTACTGAGATGGGGAAGACTGTGGGAGGAGCAGGCTGGACACATTAAGTCTGAAACGCCTATTAGTTGCCCAAGTAGAGATAAGGACTTAGGCAATTGAACATACAAGTTCAGAGTTCATAGGCAAGGTACAAGCTGGGAATACAGATAACTGGTCATGATTTTCTACTACCACAATCATATCACCTGCACTAATGACACTTACTTCTGCCTTTCCAATTCCTATTCTTTTTCCTTACCTATTGCACTGACCGAGACCACCTGTACAGTGTTGACAGTAATAGCAATAGCTGGCGTCCATATCTTTTTCCTGATCTCAAAGGGAAAACTATCAAAGTTGTGTCCCTAAGTATTATATTTGCCGTACATTGTTAAGTCCTTATTCCATCTAGAATCCATTCCATGTATGTTATAAGGTTAAGGCCCAATTTCATTTTTCCTATATGGATAATGAAATGTCTCAGAACCAGTTTACTGAATAGTCCCTTCTTTCCCAACTGATCTACAATACCACCTGGTTACACACACCAACTGTTCATATATGTGTAGGTCTATTTCTGGACTTTCTACTCTGTTCCATATGTTGACTATTAGCAATGCACTCACATCAAGATCATCATTATTACAGTGGAAAATTTGCTCTCCTCTCTGTCCCCCTTATTCTTCTTCAGAAGGGTGCAGTTATTCATGGGACTGTTCTGATCCATGTAAATTTTAGAATCACCTTGTCAAGTTCTTTGGAAAACCTTTGGGTATTTTGATCACAATGGCATTGAATCTATATATCAATTTAAGGATCATAAAACTGATTCTTCTTATCCATCTCTTTATTTAGGTCTTCTTTAATGACCTTCAGTAAAGTCTCATAATTTTCTGTGTATATGTCTTGCACAACTTTTATTATATTCTAGCTCTTTGTATTTTTTGTTCCTCTTGTATAGAAATACAACTGACTTTTGTATATTTAGCTTATATTCAACCAACTTAACTCTCAATAATTCTAACACGTCCAAGAGTCTTTTAAGCTTCAACTTAGGCAATCATCTGCAAATAATGACAGCTTTGTTTTTTCCTTTCCAATTCTTAAACCTCTTATTTTTTTTATTTTCTCACTTGCTCTAGCTAAGAAATCGCATAAAATGTTAAACAGAAGTGATAGAGGCCCTCATGTCTTGTTCTTTTTTTTTTTTTTTTTGCGGTAAGCAGGCCTCTCACTGTTGTGGCCTATCCCATTGCGGAGCACAGGCTCCGGACGCACAGGCTCAGCAGCCATGGCTCATGGGCTCAGCTGCTCTGCGGCATGTGGGATCTTCCCGAACCGGGGCACGAACCCGTGTCCCCGGCATCAGCAGGCGGACTCTCAACCACTGCGCCACCAGGGAAGCCCATTGTTCTTGATTTTAAAATACTTCTGTTTCCCAAGTGATCATGTTTTCTGTGTATTTTTTGTAGATACTCTTCATCAGATTTTGGAGGTTTCCTTCCATTCAGTCTAAATGTTTTTCTGTGAATTGGGTTTTTAACTTCATCAAAGGTTAAATTTTAGCTTGAAGGTTCCCAGACCTTGTAAGTAATATGAATTTAAACCCCAAGTCACATGAAATCAGGCCTACTGTTACATGTTCCTGGGGAGACTGCTTAGCCCTACCAGCCCCACATCCAGGCCAAGACAGATTAACTTCCTCAACACCACCCTGGGCCAATAAGCAAAGTTTTTGTGGTTCATACTTTCACTAAGTGTCCAGCCCTTCAACAATCCTGCTTTTGCGGGGATGTCAGTTACCATTCCCCTCCTCACATAGGCCCAGAGTGTCATCTCCTGTCCTGACATGGCTGTTATAATCCAATCTACTCTTTGGGTTTTGAGGTAGGCACAGATCCTAGGGCAATGGCCAGACTCTCCTGGTTTTCAGCTATTGCTTATTTGGGGCCCTATTAATTTTCCTTACTTTCTTAGGAGTCAGATATGTATTTAAAAGTGGTATTTCCTATATTTTAACTTCTATTTCCAAGTATTTTCTTGTAAGAGGGTTTTCAGGTTATCCAATCTATCATAATTATGGAAACGGAGGCATTTAAAGATTTTAAATCCATTTGGCATCATGAAGGTTACGCATATACTCAGCAAGACCAGTTTGAGAAAACTGGTGAGGGCAGAAAGCAAACCAATGGGTTCAAGAGTAAGTGTGTGATCAATTTCAAAACTTACTACAAAGCTACAGTAAGCAAGTGCAGTACTGGCATAAGGAAAGACATACAGATCAATGGAATAGAATGAGACTCCAGAAATAAACTGCTACATTTATGGTCAATGGATTTTCAACAAGGATGCCAAAATAATTCATTGGGGAAAAATAATCTTTTTAGCAAATGATGCTAGGACAACTGGACATCTACATGCAAGAGAATGAAACTGACCCCTACCTCAAACCACCCAGAAGAATGAATTCAAAAAGGATCACAGGACTTCCCTGGTGGAACAGTGGTTAAGAATCCTCCTGCCAATGCAGGGGACACAGGTTCAAGCCCTGGTCCAGGAAGCTCCCACATGCCACGAAGCAACTAAGCCCATGCGCTACAACTACTGAGCCTGCGCTCTAGAGCCCACGAGCCACAACTACTGAGCCCATGTGCCACAAATACTGAAGCCTGCGCACCTAGAGCCTGTGCTCCGCAATGAAGAGCAGCCCCCGCTCGCCACAACTAGAGAAAGCCTGCACACAGCAATGAAGACCCAATGCAGCCAAAAATAAATAAAATTTTTAAAAAAGGATCATAGACCTAAATATGAGAGCTAAAACTATAAAACTCTTAGAAGAATGCATAAGTGTACATCCTTGTGATCTTGGATTAGGCAATGGATTCTTAGATATGGCACCTAAAGCACAAGCAACCAAAGGAAAAAACAGAAAATTGGAATGCATCAAAATTAAACTTCTGTGTTTCAAAGGACACTATAGAGAAACTAAAAATACAACTGATGGGAGAAAATATTTCCAAATCATATATCTGATAAGAGACCTGTATCCAGAATGCATAAAGAACTCTTTCAACTCAATAATAAAAAGACAGGGCTTCCCTGGTGGCGCAGTGGTTGAGAGTCCACCTGCCGATGCAGGGGACGCGGGTCCGATCCCTGGTCTGGGAAGATCCCACATGCCGCGGAGCAACTAAGCCCACGCACCACAACTACTGAGCTCACGTGCCACAACTGTTGAAGCTTGTGTGCCACAACTACTGAAGCCCGTGCACCTAGAACCCATGCTCTGCAACAAGAGAAACCACAGCAATGAGAAGCCCGCGCACCGCAACAAAGAGTAGCCCCACTCGCCGAAACTAGAGAAAGCCCGTGAGCAGCCAACGAAGACCCAATGCAGCCAAAATTAAATAAATAAAATAAATTTATTAAAAAAAAAAAGACAGACAATAACAGATTTGGGCAAGGAAGTGGAGAAACTGGGATCCCCATACATTGGAATCCCCATACATTGCTGGTATGAATGTGAAATGTTACAGCTCTTTTGGAAAACAGTTTGGCACAGAGTTACCATGTGACCCAATAATTTCACTCCTAGGTATATACCAAAGACAACTGGAACATATGTTTACACATAACGTGTACACCAATGTGCAGAGCATTATTCATAAAAACCAAAAAGTCGCAACAACCCAAATGTCCAGTGATGAATGGATAAACAAATTGTGGTATATCCATATAAATATTTTAGCCATAAAAAGGAATGAAGTACTGAGACATGCTATAAAACATGTGAAAATATTATACTTAAGTGAAAGAACACACAAAATGCCACACACTGTATGACTTCATTTACATGAAATAGCCAGGATAGGCAAATCCATAGAGACAGAAAGTAAATTAGTGGTTGCCAGGGACTGGAGGAAGAGAGGAGGAGGGACTGCTAATGGGTATGAGATTTACTTGGGGGTGATGAAAATATTCTGGAATTAGTGGTGATGGCTGCACAACCTTGTGAATATACTAAAAACCACTGAATTTTATGCTTTAAAATAATGAATTTTATGGTATGTGATTTATATCTCAATAAAAAAAGAAAGGTTAATAAAGTAAAAAATCCTGGCTACTGTTATTGCTATGAATAATAAATCATCTTTCATCTCTGATCCAAGACTTTCATCTTCTACCAACAGCCATGAAACTGCTGCACGCTAATCTGTTGGTTTGCAAGCAGGGTAAAGTCGCAGACACTTCATGGTTCTTCATGAGGCATTAATGTTTTTCTGTTCTGTTTTTCTTTTTTAATTAATTTATTTATTTTTGGCTGCATTGGATCTTCATTGCTGAGCGGGCTTTCTCTAGCTGCGGCGAGTGGGGGCTTCTCATTGCAGTGTCTTCGCTTGTGGAGCACAGGCTCTAGGCACGCGACCTTCAGTAGTTGTGGCTCATGGGCTCTAGAGCACAGGCTCAGTAGTTGTGGTGCACAGGCTTAGTTGCTCCGCAGCATGTGGGATCTTCCCAGACCAGGGCTCGAACCCGTGTCCCCTGCATTGGCAGGCGGATTCTTAACCACTGCACCACCAGGGAAGTCCAGCATTAATGTTAAAATAAGAAACTTCTTTTTAAAAACCTGCTTCTTTAGATCATGTCTGTCCTCTCCTATGAGACTGGTCTGCGTTTGTTAAGTTGGAAGAAAGCACCATGGGGAAGGCTGCTGCTTTCCCATGAAGGGGGCAAGGATCAAAGGCCCCCTATACCACGGTGTGGGTCAGCATAGCCAAGCAAGCCCCAGGTGCTGGGCTGCGAAACAGGGTCTTCTGAAAAGAGGTGGCAGAGCCTCTCAGTGCCTCACCTCCCCAAGACCACTGCAGAACTGCCTGCAGGGCTCCTGCCCTCATCTCACTGTCAAATAATGGGTTGTAGCAGCCTGCCAACAACAGGAAGGGGAATCAGCCCCAGTACTCTCTTCTCTCAGATGCCAAGAATCCCCCAACCCACCCCTTTGACTCTTGGCTTAATTCACTGGGTCAAAATGAATTACTTTATTCTCTGGGCTCTAACACCATGTTCTTCTTTCTTTGTCAGATAAAAACATAATAGATTCATCTCTTTTTATGGTGAGTTATTTACACGTCTTATGGATTATGTGGTTTGGTACTTGGGGGCAACTAGACATGGACTCAACTCTTGGCCGACCACTCACTAGGTCTGTGTACTTGGGTAGGGAGGACCTCTTAGAGACTTAGCTGCCTCATCTCCAAGATGGAAATACTACCCACCACCCAGAGTTATTATAAGAATTTAATAAAACCACACTAATGAAGCATTTAGCCTATTTCCCAGAGCATCTTTGATAATTAAAATATAGTAACTGGTGTAAAAGGAATAAGGCAAAATTTGGGCAGAGAAGATTGAGTTTAGCTAATTGGCAAGTGGGCACGAGACCAGGACATTTTTGAAAAATGTCTGACATGCAGCAGGGGCTCCACAAAAGTTAGTTTCTCTCATACTTCATCTAAGACTGAGCTTGAGCGCAAGGACCAGGTTATCTTTTAGCATGCTGAGTGAGCCTCAGGCACGTTATTCTGCGTTACTCGCAAATTTTTTAATGCTCCAAAAAAATTTAAAAGGCAGGGGATGCTTCAAATCAGTAGATTACACTTCCGTCCTCTCTTCATCTGTACTTCAAATGCACTTATTACAAATTTTAAGTACTTATGTTGTTCTATAATTATTTCAGGTTTGGTGGTCTGGCCTCCCCAAATAGACAAGAAGATTCTGGAAGATTCCAGGTGTCAAATATGGTTGTTTATATTCTACTCTCTAAGTACACAGCCAACTGACTGAACTGGTTCATTTCAAAGTGAAATGAGTGTAGTTTCTTGGCTGAGACCCCACTGCTCCCTATGACCAAAGGATCGGCAATTGAACACTCAGAAGGCCCCCTTCCTAAAGGGAAGCTGCCTCACCGCTGCCCCTCCATTCAATGTGATAAGGAGGGTGACCACCCATCCAGGTTTACATGGATGGTTAGATGCAGGATGCTCCACACCAAAAGTGGGAAGTCCAAGGCAAACCGTGAATTGGCTGTGAGCTGGTCAGCGTAGTCACCAACCAGCGACTACGTGCACATTCGTAGCTCTAAAATACCTTTTAAAACTGGTAAAACTGTTACTGGCAGGTTTAAGTCATATGGGGGAGACCAAAGAAGATAAGAAGCAACCGTTCACAGAGAGTGAAGCATACCTCAGAGATATCCAGCGGGAGATTGCCAACATACACCTCTGTCTCTCTTTTCTTGAATCCTAAGAAGAAAAATAGCCCAAAAAAAGGCAGGTGTGGGGCTTCCCTGGTGGCGCAGTGGTTGAGAGTCCGCCTGCCGATGCAGGGGACATGGGTTCATGCCCCGGTCCGAGAAGATCCCACATGCTGCGGAGTGGCTAGGCCTGTGAGCCATGGCCACTGAGCCTGCATGTCTGGAGCCTGTGCTCCGAGACGGGAGAGGCCACAACAGTGAGAGGCCCGCGTACCGCCAAAAAAAAAAAAAAAAAGGCAGGTGTAAGGCTAGAGGATTCAGAGGAGTTAGAACATGTGATAAGTGACACATTTTCCTCAATGTTAAAACATAAACACACAGTCCCCTACAAACATTCCTCCCCCCGTGATCAGTGAAGGGTTATACAGCACTCAATGGGTCAGCAAACACTTATCAGTGTTATGGGAGTGGTCCAGTGTTAAGTGTTGGCCTTGGATATGACTGCCTTCAAGGCAGGAGCGTACTCTCTGGGGGTTGGGAGGACAGCAAGTCATCAGCACACCAGGAATCCAGCGCTTCCAATGGGGTATTATGTAGTTTCAGGACCAAAGGGGGTAGTATTTCACAGTTAACATTCAGCTGAAGGAGGGAAGGAAGTGGGGGTTATTGCAGGAGGGAGGCAGAAGGGAATCCAGGCAGAGGGCAGGGCACACACAAAGGCATGGAGATGCGAAAAGGCCCCGCGCGTCTGGGAGGCTGACTGGAGTCAGGAATAGCTAGACGCACGCTGCAGGTGAGTGAGTGGCGAGAGCAGAAGGAAGAAAGGCAGGCCAGGCCAACTGCTGAAATCGCTGACTGCTGCCCACAGCAGTCTCAGCAGAGTCCACTGGCTGTGAGAAGGAGGTGAAGGGTTTAATCAGAGAGGTGACATCAACACGGCTAGGTTGCAGAAAGATCACTTTGGAGATGGTGGAGGGTGAAATGGGAGGAGATAAGGATTAAAGAGAAGTATGAGGTTAGGAGCAGCCAGCGCAACAGCGCCTGAGGGTCTGCACAGTGTGTGGCAGAGGGATGCATCCCATCATGTGAAAGGAAACGTGGTGACTGGAGCAAGGGCAGGATCCCAGGTTTCATGCTTGAAGAGAAACTGAGTAGGTTAATTAGGATCCAGGTTATAGACTGAGCGTCCCAGCACCAAGCAAACCCCCAAGCTAACTCACTTGGAGATTTCTGTTCCTCCAACACTCCATTCTTCCCAAATACTTCAGCAGAGGGTCGGAAGTCACTGCTGCTCCAGGACCTGTCAAACACAGGTCTTAGCATTGCACCTCCCAAGGCCAAACTCCAACAGAAGGAGTTTGGGCATAACAAGTAGGGCCCGACAGAAGCCTCCATACCCGCTTCCTGACAGAGGGTTTCCCTTCCTCCTTCCAGACTCGGGTTCCAAGCACGAAGCCCTCCACTGGACCTTTTTAATCGCTAATTGTTAAAGCACATTTAGTGTCAGAATCAACAGGCAAGAAATGCTGGGGTTGACTCCTAAGCTCTGGGCATTGGGAGGCAGGAGCAGAAGGAAGAAAAGGCTGTGGGGTGGAAGGAGGCTTGTTTATCAGCAAAAGGAAACAACTTACATGCTGCAGTTTCTTTCCAACAGGATCTCCTGCAAAGCCAACCAGCCACAGAGGAATGCCAGGATCATTCACCATCACATTACTGAATAGGTACTGTGGCAGGCAGAATCATGCCCCCCAGCAAAGTGGTCCATATCTTAATCCCCAGAACCTATTAAGGGTTCTGGTCACCAATTCCGATGTAGGGGGGAGCAGTTTTACCACACCACCAAGCACTGCTCCAGACACCAGCTGGGTGTCCTACAATGCAACTCAGTTCTGACACTGTCTACCCAGGAGATAGCATCAGATTCCACAGGTTAAGGGCTCAGTCCCACAGGACTGCCCCGCTTCAGACGCCAGTCACCTGCAAGCCCAGGTTGTCACCTGTGCTTCTGACTGACCACCTATAGACTGGAGGTTTGCACGACCCCTCCTTGGGTCCCATCACTTTGCTAGAGTGGCTCACATCTCAGAGAAACATTTTCCTTACTAGATTGCCATTTATTTAAAAAGTATATAACTCAGGAACAGCCAGATGGGAGAGATGCATGGGGCAAGGTACAGGGAAAGGGCACAGAGCTTCCATGCTCTCTAGGTGCGTCACTGTCCCCAAATCTCTACTGTGTTCACCAACCCGGAAGCTCTCAGAACCCATACTTTTGGGTTTTCATGGAGGCTTCATTGCAGAGGCATGACAGATCAGCTCTTGGTTCTTTTCCTGCAGGTAAGAAGGCTGTCAAAGTCATTTTAAAGGGATTTTTTTTTTCTTTACTTTGGGAGAAACAAAAATTAAAACGTTAAATTTTAAAAGAAAGTAGTAACGCTGTCCTCTAAATTGTTCCCAGCTGCAGGAGGAAACCGCTTTAGTTGCAACTAAATTTAAATAGAACAGTGGTTAAGATAATTAAAAGGCTTAAGTATTGATGAATAAAAATAGAGAGGTTTATGGGCAGAATCAGGCTATGGCTGTTACTCCCAATTTCCTTGTAATCCCTGGAAAAATCTATGGGCTTCTGGAACAGGGAGGGCACCAACACCTCCCAAGCAAGGGCCCAGCATAAATCTTTCAAAGATGCCTTTAAGGGCCTGCCAGGTGCTATGCTAACTAAACAACTAATGTACATTGTCTCATTTAATCCTCATGGAAACTCTCAGAACTTGCCATTATTACAGATGAAGTCCTGGAGGCTCAGAGACCATAATCTGGTAGTCTGTCAAAGATCACTTAACTTATGCTCATAAATAGAGAAGCTGTTTGTTTGAATTCAAACCATATGACACAAAAGTCATAAGCTTCCACTCTATTGCTTGGTCTGGAAAAGTGTCTTATTTGTGTTTTTAAAAAGACAAAGAGTAGGACTTCCCTGGTGGCGCAGTGGTTAAGAATCCGCCTGCCAACGCAGGGGACACGGGTTCGAGCCCTGGCCCGGGAAGATTCCACATGCCATGGAGCAACTAAGACCGTGCGCCACAACTACTTAGCCTACGCTCTAGAGCCTGTGAGCCACAACTACTGAAGCCCTGGTGCCTAGAGCCCGTGCTCCACAACAGGAGAAGCCACCGCAATGAGAAGACTGCACCACGACGAAGAGTAGCCCCTGCTTGCTGCAACTAGAGAAAGCCCACGTGCAGCAGTGAAGACCCAATGCAGCCAAAAATAAATACATTTGTTTAAAAAAAAAAAAAGACAGGGGCTTCCCTGGTGGCGCAGTGGTTGAGGGTCCGCCTGCCGATGCAGGGGACACGGGTTCGTGCCCCGGTCCGGGAGGATCCCACATGCCGTGGAGCGGCTGGGCCCGTGAGCCATGGCCGCTGAGCCTGCGCGTCGGGAGCCTGTGCTCCGCAACGGGAGAGGCCACAGCAGTGAGAGGCCCGCGTAGGCAAAAAAAAAAAAAAGACAAAGAGTATATAAAGAACTCTTACAACTCAATAATAAGGCAAATAGGGAGTTCCCTGGTGGTCTAGTGGTTAGGATTCGGCGCTTTCACTGCAGAGGCCTGGGTTCGATCCCTGGTCAGAGAAACCATCCTGCATGCAGTCCAGCGTAGCCAAAATAATAATGCAAATAAACCAATTAAAAGTGGACAAATCACCTGATAGACATATCTCCAAAGATAAACAAATGTCCAATAAGCACATGAAAAAGACTCTCAACATATTTAGCCATTAAGGAAATGCAAATCAAAGCCACAGTGATACATCACATCCACTAGGAGGGCTATAATTTAAAAGACAGACAATAAGTGTTGAGATGTGGAGAAATGGGAACCCTCATATTAATGGTAGGAACGTAAAGTGGTGCCGTTTGGGACACAGTTTGGCAGTTTCTCAAAAAGTTAAAGAGAATTCCATATGACCCAGCAATTCCACTCCTGGGTATCTACTCAAGATAAATTAAAATTGATGTCCACCAAAAACTTGTTCACAAATATTCACAGCAGCATTGTTCACAAGATCCAAAAAAAAACAACACGGGAACTTCCCTGGTGGCGCAATGGTTAAAGAATCTGCCTGCCAATGCAGGGGACACGGGTTCGATCCCTGGTCGGGGAAGATCCCACATGCCTGCCACAGAGCAACTAAGTCCTTGTGCCACAACTACTGAGCCTGCGTGCTGCAACTACTGAAGCTCACACACCTAAAGCCCGTGCTCCGCAGCAGGAGAAGCCACCGCAATGAGAAGCCCGCACACCGCAAGGAAGAGTGGCCCTGGCCACAACTAAAGAAAGAAACTAAAGAAAGCCCACACGCAAAAACGAAGACCCAACGCTGCCAAAAACAAATTAAATTTAAAAAAACAAGAAACAACTCAAATGATCAATTGACAGATGAACAGATAAATAAAATGTATACCCAAAGAATGGAATATTATCTGGCAATATAAGTGGACTAAAATATTGATAAATGTCACAACATGGATGAATCTCAAAAACATGATGCTACAGTAAGAAACCACACACAAAGGGCCACATATTGTATGATTCCACTTATATGAAAAGTCCAGACTAGGCAAATCTGTAGAGACAGAAAGTAGATTGGTGGCCGCCTAGGTCTGGGGGGGTGGGGGGCGGCGGGGAATGAGGAGTGACTGCTAATAAGGTTTCCTTTTGGCGCCCCAAATGCTCTCAACAGGGAAATGTTCTAAAATTAGATTGTGGTGATGGTTGCACTGTAAATATACTAAATACCTTTTAATTGTACACCTAAAACAGGTGAATTTTATGGTGTGCAAATTATATCTCAATAAAGTTGTTTTTTTTTAAAGGTAAGGCACATTTTCAAGAATGGCTGGAATAAGCATTTCCAAACCAACGCCCACACAAATGAAGCCAATGAGTGGCCAGGATCATTCAGTCCCCCTGGCTTGTACTGGATTTAGAACGTATTGCGTTAGCCTCAACAGCACGTTTAGCTTTTTAAGCTAAAAAGTTTTTAAATTTAAAGTTTTTAAATTCAGTCTGGTATCCACTCCCACCCACCAACCCCACTAAAAATTAGTTCTGCAGACGCACCTGGCGAGAGCAAGCGACAAGCTCCGAGGGGTAACACGCGCCCCGCCACCATGGACGGGAAATGAGAGGTGCAGTTTCCACAAACGCCTCCCAACGCCCAGGTCCCCGCCACCGTCCGCCCGGCAGCCCGGGGCCGGGAACCAAAAGGCTGTACCTTCCCCCGGCCAGGTACATCCAGCCTGCAGCCCAGACGCTGAGCCTTAGCTCCTTCTTCCTGCGCGCTTCTACTCCTCCGACGCCCGCGGGGCACGGGGCGGGGCCGCCCCTCCGCAGCCAATCCCCGGGCGGCTGCAGCCCGGCCGGGCTGGAAGACCTGTGTGCTAGCTGCGCCGCGCCAGCTGTGCTAGCTGGGACCGTAATTGCACCGGCTCGGGAGCAAGCGCCCGCGGGCCCTGCTCCCGCTTTTAATAGACATCCTCCCCACACGCACACACATCCAAAATATGCATGCAGAGAGAGTGGAGCGAGTGACAGTGGCGCGCGCCTAGCTGTTTTAGGAGTGGAGGGGCTCCCATCCTGGGTCGGAGAGGTGCACGTGGAGCACTTGAGCTGCGTTTGAAGGCAGCGCCTGGCCTAGACCGGCTCAGTGCAGATGGGGAGCTGCTTGCCCAAAAAGTGGGGGGCCCTAACCACGCGGGCGCAACCGGTCAGCACGTAGAGCTGCTGCTACCTTCCCCCGAACATGCACCCCGGACCCGCCTCTGCAGAGGCACTGACCCCGGCGCCCCCGGGTCTGGGCGGGAGGTGGCGGGCGGGGAGGCGCCAGCCTCGGAGGGGAGGGGCGCGCGGAGAGGGCGGGCTGCCCGCTGGCGGCCCACCGTCCGTCGCGGCGCCGGGGACACTCCCGCCGCCTCCGCTTCGTCTCCCCTGGTCCCCGGGAGTGTGGGCAGGGCTGTCCCCGGGCTTCTGTGGGCCCGGCCTCTCCCACTTCGGGAGGAAAACGCAGGGGAAGGCCCCGGCGCCCGCCACCCCCGGAGACCCGCGGAGACCCCGGCCGTGCAGGCGCTGAAGACGAGCTCGGGCGGGGCCCCGGTGCGTCGTGCCTGTCGCCGTCCGTGTCCGGAGCGGCGGCTCGCGCCCGCCCGCTCGGCGCCCCGATCCCCCCGCCCCGGGCCGTAGGGGCCCCACCCTGCGGGGTGTAGGCGACGGCCGGCCCGGGACGAGCGGAGCAGCCGTCGCGGGGCCTCGCCGCGGCCTCTAGCGCCCCTGCCCCGGGGAATGCAGTGGCTCCCGGCCCCTGGCGCTTCTCCGTGTCTAAGCTGGGCCTCCTCGCTCACCTGCTCCGTGGCCACGACACTCCTGAGCCGCACCGGCCAGGCGCCCCTCATGGTGGCCAAGTGGTTCAAGGAGTTCTCCCTGAAACTGAAGACAGTGTCGGAGCGGGCCAAGCCCGGCAGCGGGGGAAGCAGCAAATTGCGCAAGAACTCGGAGGCGGGCAGCGCGGGGGGCGGGCGGCTCGGGGCCCGCCCCGGGCAAGGGCCGAAAAAACTCGGCGGCCGATCTGGGGAGCAGCCGGGCCGGGGTCGGCCCCCCCAAGGATAGCCGGCTATCCCGAGACAGCCTGCAGGGTCTGATTCAGGCCGCCGCGGGCAAGGGCCGCAAGAACTCCCGGGCCACCGAGGAGGAGCCCCACCGGGGCGCGGCCAAGAGCTCAGGCTGCAGCACCTACATCAACAGGCTTATCAAGGTGGACACTCAGGAGAAGAATGGGAAGAGCAACTACCCCAGCAGCAGTAGTAACAGCAGCAGTAGCAACAGCAGCTCTTCCTCCGCGTCCTCTTCCCCTTCCTCCCTGGGACCCGAACTGGACAAGGGCAAGATTATTAAGCAGCAAGACACGGTAAGAATACAACCTCCCTTGGACCACCTCTCCCCTACTGAAGCGGAACAGTGGGAAGGGAGCATCGTGAACCCGCTAAACTCTAGGGTTCTTTATACCTCAGAGAAGGTGAGGATGTATTTACCCCCTCTAACATTTGACTCCTAAGTGACCATTTAAAATAGGGGTTTTTTTTAATCTTGAAAAATTCTCATTCTGGTGTTGGGGAACTTGGCAGAAATGTATTTCCCATTTAATTTTGTTATCAGAAGAATAATTGAATAAGACAGTTGGGTGCTTTGTTAAATGTGATCCCCTTGTAGATGTGGTTTATTTTAATTTAGAAATCCAGGGGAATTGCAAAGCTAGATTTGTGTGTAAATTTTATCCTTCTTGAGCATAAGGAATGGTAACCTCTAAACTGTTTTAAGTATTGATTTCAACTGCCCCCCTTCTCTGCTTTTTGGAAGCGCCATCGTTCTTTGCACTTCAACCCAGTAAAGGGTTTCTCAGCCCTTCACTAGCACCACAACATTACAGCCCTTTCATTCATCCCATGAACATTTACTGTGCAGGAGCCATATAGGATAAGGGGCACAGGGCTCTAAGGACTGCGGCGACTACAGAATAGGACAAGGAAATGCCCTGAAGGGAAATTACAGATCAGGACAGAAGGTGTTTCCTGCTTCTTACACACTGGAGGTTTTCTGGGTGCTGTCCAATGTGAGACAGTTAAGAAAAGGAGTGTGAACATGTGAAGAGACCCGCTCATTCTTACAGAGATGAGTTGGCGTTTTGTTTGTTTCTTTTTTTTTTTTTTGGCTGCGTCCAGTCTTAGTTGCAGTGCCCAGGCTTCTCTCTAGTTGTGGCGTGCAGGTTTTCTCTTCTCTAGTTGTGGTGCGCAGGCTCTAGAGCACGAGGGCTCTGTAGTTTGAGGCGCGAGAGCTCAGTAGCCCTGCACGTGGCATCTTAGTTCCCCAACCAGTGATCGAAACCCTGTCCCCTGCATTGTAAGGTGGAATCTTTACCCCTGGACCACCAGGGGAGTCCCTGTTCGTTTGTTTTTAAATCTGCTCTTCCATGTGAAGGAGAGAGAGAAGAGCTTAAACCTAGCTTTCAGACTCCAGCCCAGGTGATCACTTCCCTGTCATGAGAACTTTAATTTTCTCTTGCCCAGGCTTCAAACATGTGGCCCACCCGGCTGGAGTCAGGAGTGGTAGCACATACCACGTGTGTCTGCATTGGCACTTCTATTCATTCCTCCACTTATTCTGTCCAGAAGTATTTACAGCATGCCTACCCCCCTGCCAGACACTGCCAGGAGAGCCATGGAAAGATGATCAGCTCGTCCAGACATTAGTCAGTGGTCTCTCCATGTGTTTAACTAGATCATAAGCACCTTGCAGCCAAGCACTGAGTATCATGCTTCGTGTTCCTCGCTGTACCTTGGGGATGCAGTACACATGTTCAGGCAAGAAGAATGGAGAGAGGGAGTGAATGGTAATCACAGTCCTCTGCAGTGATTGCCCGGTTATTGGTCGTCGCTTCTAGATGTCTAAAGTTTCTTAGGCCATCTCCTCCCAGGAAGAGGACTCTCATCCAGGCTGTCCCCTCCTCCTCACTTCTCCCTGTTTATCTGGATTCTTCTGCCAACTCCAGTGGTGCTTCTCCTTGAACTCTTTGGAGAATGTAATCAGAGATTGTACCAAGGCCTGGGGCTTCCTCCCTTAATTTTGATTCACCTTTGGGTTTTATTCCTCTCTTTCTCTTTAACTGGAATAAGTAGTTTATCTATACTATCCTAGCTGTTTATTTATGGAGCCATGTTGATAATAGGGAAAGTGCTGTGCTTTAAAAATGAATATTTCTTTTTTCCCCATAAAACTCTTCCTCCCTGAGAAGCAGCTGTTAAGCTCAGGCTCCCTAAGCGCCCACATTGTCACCCAGCTGCTACAGAACAGAACTATTGCACTCACACCACCTTCCCAGGCACTTTTCTATTTTTGGAAGGATGGATGCTTTCTGTAGCAAATACGGATCAAAACTCTATCTGATCGTAGTCTATGAGAATCAGTCTGCCTATAAATTATTGAACCTAGAACTCCCACAATACTCTTCAGCTCTGACCTATTTCTTAGGCTTCTTATTATGAAGCCTGCCTCTTTAGAGCTGTTATAAATTCCTTGAGGACAAAAAGTAAGTCTTGGTCTTACTTTATTCCCTCTCAGTGCCTAGCCAGTGCTGGTGGATGTTCAGTATCAGTGGGTGATGGGCTGACTTAACCATGGCTATATTGCTCAACTGGTTGGCATTAAAAAAACCAAAATCATGGAAAATGTAGTAGACCAGTTCATTTTTTTGTGCTCTAAAGCCATAGACATCTTCCACCTTCTGCCATCCACCCCTGCTACACTTTAACCAGCAAATGCCTTATTGCTTGGGGAGAGAGAGGGAGGTGAAAGGAGCCTTGGGGATAAGGAGGAGAATTTAGATGGATTGTTGCCAATCAATTATACTACCAAAATAAACCAGATGTTTGTCCAACTGGGTGGATAATAGTGTGATCAAGTGCAAAAGCTCTTCAGAACTGGTTGGAAATTTTGACCTCTTTTTGGGTCTGCAGGTTTTTTAGCAGTCTTTTTGATACCATTGTCAGTCTGGTATATGACAGTCCTTAGCAACTCCCCTGCCTGGTTCTTTTACAGGTCATCATTTTAGAAGACTACGCTGACCCTTATGATGCTAAACGGACGAAAGGCCAAAGGGATGCAGAAAGAGTAGGGGAGAATGATGGATACATGGAACCCTATGATGCACAGCAAATGATAACAGGTTTGTAACCAGGAGCTGCTTTATACAGACTGAAATCTCACACTCACTCAGAACGTAGTAAAAATAATCACGAGTGTGTATTTTGGGAAGAGGGGCGAAGGGACTATACCAGATCCTGCTGAGTGGAAAAAACAGAAATTAGACTCAAAACTAAAGTCAAAATATCTGGTTAACATCCCTAATGGTTTTGTGTCCTTCAGTTTTAGAATTTGTGGGAGTCTTTAAAGTTTTTCTAATTCTATGCAAAATGACACTTGTGAATTTGCAGATCTGCTCAGAATGTGACCTTCACTTTTAAGATTATTTAAATACACTTTTTGGCCACTTTCAAAGCTTTGACATCCATAATGGGAGTCATAAATCTGTACCAAGGGACTAACACATACTTAAAGTACTTTAAGTTGTTAAAAGTTACAGAGGGCTTCCCCGGTGGCGCAGTGGTTGAGAGTCCGCCTGCCGGTACAGGGGACACGGGTTCGTGCCCCGGCCCGGGAAGATCCCACATGCCGCAGAACGGCTGAGCCCGTGAGCCATGGCCGCTGAGCCTGCGCGTCCGGAGCCCGTGCTCCGCAACGGGAGAGACCAAAACAGTGAGAGGCCTGCGTACCAAAAAAAAAAAAAAAAAGAAGTTGCAGACATGATGTAATCCTCTGTTTTATAGTAGAAGATTGATTTTTCAACAAGCTTTACAATATTGGAGGAAAAAAATTTAATTACTAAGGAATGAGTATTAATCACTGACATGAGCCAAACCACTCAAGGCAAACCTCCTAAAACCAAAGTTGACTACTCTTGTAACTTTTCAAGTTGGAATAATTCCAACTTGTGAGTTGAGCAATCACTGTCATTTTTTGTGTCACACTTTTCCCTTTTATTCATACTTCTCTTAAGTTGGTGTAAACAATACTTAAAAAACTAATTATTTAGATTTATTTGTGCAATTTTAGAGTAAGTTATCTATTCACCTAATTTTCCTTAAAACATTCTTTAATCTGTAATGAAAAAATGCAGTTTCTAAGTGCTGACTCAAGGGAGCCTTGTTTGAACATCGTGGGTTTCATTCCTGGGGAAGGAATAATTGGTCACATATTAAAGACTTTGTCTCTTCTGTTTAAAAACAGATAGAAAAGCTGTCAAGCTCAGGCTCCATAAGCATAGTCGCAGAAGAGTTGAGCATGAGGGTGACTGCAGCACCCTGGAAGGGTCAAGACAGGCTTCAGAGTGAGACTGAGCTGCAGCAGGAAAGCACTGCTCTGTTTCCTGCTCTCTGCTTACAGAGATAAGGCATCACATTTGGGAAGGGTGTACCCTGACCAGGCTGTGACCCTGAAGGTCACTGGACTGTGACCTCTAATGAAATCTGTGAATGAAAGGAAGTGAAAATGAACTTAGTCAGAATTTTAAAAAATATCAGAGGCTTGAAAGGAATAGGAGGAAAGATTTTCTTTTACATAAAACTGAGGGAAAAGATTTTCTAAAAAAGCAAAAAATTAATGTTTTTGATTCACCTTTCTTTGTCCTTTGGTTTTTATTCTTCTCTTTCTCTTTAATTGGAGTAAGTAGTTTATCTATATTATCTCAGGTTTTTTGTTTTTTGTTTTTGTGGAGCCACACTGATAATAGGGAAAGTGCTTTGCTTTTTAAAAGTGAATGTCTTTTTCTCCCCCCATATAATCACCACAAAACCCTGAAACTAGGGGACCCTCATACTACCCCCTTGTTACAGGGTAGAAAATAAGATCAAAGAGATTCTGACTCTCCTGTGTTCATAAGACTCTTCAAGAGACAGAGCAGGAATTGGAACCCAGATCTTCCCACTCCAGACTGGGTGGTCTCCTTTCTACACCAGGCTGCCTCAGGACCTGTGAAATGATGTATGAAAAAGTTTAAACTTTACGTATAAGCAAGGCACCTTTCCACTCAGACTCACAAGGAGTGTTGTATTTAAAAGTCAAAAGTTGGTATGTAACTTGTTGCTTTTCCCCAAAAAATAAATAAATAAAAATTAAAAAAATAAAAGTCAAAGTGTCCAATACAAAATAAATGTAATAATAGTAGTAGCTAGCATTTAATATTTGAACATTTATTAAGTTCCAGGCTCTGTTTTAAACAGTTTATCTGAATAAATTTACTTAGTAATACAAAACTAATGTATTCAATTGGAGGATAAATTCAAATTTATTAAAAATTTAAATTACTAACATTTAAGAATTACTAGCTTTTTTTCCTTTGTTCTTTTAAAAAATATTATATTGGTGAATTTTAAAAGTCCTTCATTTAAAATATATATCACAAAGCACCTTCTCCGTGCTTTGTGATATATATTTATGTGCTTTATATATGTATATAAAATATATATCACAAAGGTATAAGAGAATATACCTCTTATTCTACGCATAGGTTACACAGCTGGACAGAATAACAGGAAGTGGGTTTATCGGAAGCTGGGAATAAAAGATTTGCTGCTGGGTGGGTTGTTTTTTTTTTTAAACCTTTTACTTTTTTCTGTTCAGTTTGCTCCCTGTGGGCTTGGTTGTCAAGTCCAAGCTCAGAAATGTCTCACATTTCTTGAGAAATGTTAGGGATTTTGTTTATTTCAGCAGGGGG
>NW_006785665.1:3178393-3185722 GCF_000442215.2 Lipotes vexillifer
TCAGCAGGAGATAGAGAGGGTTCTGAAGAATATGATTTAACTGTGGAGCACCCAACTTCTGTACTGCCTTTTTGGGTGTGTTGTTTTGTTTTGTTTTGTTTTTTGGCCATGCCACGCAGCTTGTGGGATCTTAGTTCCCCGACCAGGGATTGAACCCGGGCGCTCGGCAGTGAGAGCATGGCATCCTAACCACTGGACCACCAGGGAATTCCCAGTACTGCCTTTTTAATACCTGTGAAGTGGAAGTAACATGCCTGATTTCAACAGTATCTTGGATGTATAGAACACTGTTCATGATGGTATTTTGTAACAACCATCAAATATTCCTAGGCATTTCTTTACCATGCACCCGGCCCTGTGCTGGGCTCTGGGCATCCAGGCAACAAGATGCACAGGACCCATGTCCTTATGGACCTCACAACCCAAGGGGCAAACAGACCTAACAGAGCGGAATATACGTCACTTAGCACTTAGCCATGAAGAGGAGAATAAGAATCACTGTCCGCCTCAGGGAACAGAGGAAGGAACAGAAATTGAGGCATTTATTACTTTCCTATGGCCAAGTAACTGTGGGACCCAGGCTCCCTGGATTCCCCCCTGCTGAAAACTTTGCTCTTAACTTTTAAAAGCTAAGGATTTATAAATTTATGAATAAATGCTCACTTAGATTTCTCCAAAGGATTGTTAATAAAGATATGACAATCAGTACAAGGCAATATTAGTTTAAACCTGTTGTTATTCTGTTAGATTTGCAGGAACATTTTAGCTAAATAATTAGCAGAAACATTCTACTTAATTTAGTATGATAAGTTTTCGCCACCAAATTAAAACGTTAGCATTGGGAGGGTCTTTAGAAGTTCCCTAAGATGAGCCAGCATTCAGCATAATTCCTTCTGCAGCTGATATCACACAAGTCGAGCGTCTACTAGGTGCCAAGTTGTCAGATTACCCCACTAAATCCTACCACCCTGTGTAGTGGGTGTTAGAAGGCTCTGTTTTACAGAGAGGGCTCTGTTTTACAGATGAGGAAACCAAGGTTCAGAAAGATTCAATAACTTGTCCAAGTTATGCAGCTGGAGAGTGGGGATACCAGGTCATCCAACAACCTTTGGTTTTAGTTACCGAGCTCCAGTCACAGATTGTTTTTAAGTTTTTATTTTTGCCTCCAAATGGTTTTATTGGTTGGTGTAGATAGTCAAATCTAAAGGAGAACCTCCTTTTTTCAGTCTCCATTTAAAAAATTATCCATTATGGGGCCTCCCTGGTGGCGCAGTGGTTGAGAGTCCGCCTGCCAATGCAGAGGATACGGGTTCGTGCCCCGGTCCGGGAGGATCCCACATGCGCGGGGCGGCTGGGCCCGTGAGCCATGGCCGCTGAGCTTGCGCGTCCGGCAACGGGAAAGGCCACGACAGTGAGAGGCCCACATATCGCAAAAAAATAAAAAAAATAAAAAATAAAAAATAAAAAATTATCCATTATGGAAAAAATATAAATAGAAGACTTTTTGATTTATTTACTTTGTCTATATTTTGCTTGTTAAACTTAAGTTTCAGGACTTCTGAATTATATCTGCTTTTGTTCAGATATTTAGATTTGTTCGACAGGAAAATATTAATTTTAAATCAAAATTTAAACATTGGTAAAAGATCCCTATTGCTGATTCTAAGAGAAACATAGAGCCTTATGAGACTCTAAGTTTGATGTTTTGAATACATGGAATGGATTAAGGGAAAATGTACATTACAGAAATTGTAACTAGCATTCTACATGAAATCTTTGAGGCATAAAGTAAGATATGATAGAGAAGGCATGGGCTCTGGAGCTAGTAGTGAATGGCTCCCCTGCTGACTACTACACAGCCTCAGTTTTTTCACCTGTGAAAATGGGCTAACACATCTCTTGCTGCATTATGATGAGGCTCCACTGAGCTGCAGGTGTAACACGCCTAGTACATGCATATGTGAAGAATATCACAATTATTTAGACACTCTGGAGAGAGAATTCCATTTTCAAAGAGAATTCTGAACAAGTAGAGGGGAATATTAATTGCTAACTAGAATTAATTCAGCAAAAGAAAGTCTTAGTCTTCTGCTGATGTTTTAAAATATAAATGGCATACTTATGTACAGTGAGAGTTGGGAATTGAGAAGGGAAATTTTCAGCCAATATTATGTTTCACGGCAACCAGTTGCAGGTACGAACTGGTGCAGGTCAGGCCTCAGTTCGGCCCTTGGTGAGATGGGTGTTTATCTGCAGCCCGTTGGCTGTATTCTGTTGTCTGCCGTGGTAAATGGCCTCTATCGGCAGAGCCAGGGCGTAGCTTCCTCTAGCCATTTCCTCCTTCTCAGGCTCGTTTCCTCTCGGAGCCAGCTCTGCACGTCAGGGGCTATTCTCCCTGCAGGAAGGGTCGGCTTGCAGCCCCCGCAATTGTTTCTGTTTCTATGGCGCCTCAGGTTGGGGGCAGCCAGGTGCTGGAAGGGACTGGAAGGTTACTCCCCTTGAAGGGGCAGATGGGCCCTGCGCTCAAGCCCTATTTATCCCCGTAATTAAACATTGTTTAAAAAGATGATCATACTCTGCAGATTTTGCCCAATCCCAGGATCATCCTGGGGAGGAACATTCTCAGCTGTATACTTTCCAGTGTTTTTCCCAGAGCTCTAATGTGCAGTGACTATCTAAAATAGAAGGAATACTGAATTCCCTGGCGGTCCAGTGGTTAGGGCTCCACGCTCTCACTGCGGAGGGCCTGGGTTCGATTCCTGGTCCGGGAACCTAAAATCCCACAAGACACGTGGTGTGGCCAAAAAAAAAGAAAAGAAACAATCATATATTTGGGACTTCCCTGGTGGTCCAGTGGTTAAGAATCTGCACTTCCACTGCAGGGGGCACGGATTCAATCCCTGGTTGGGGAGCAAAGATCCCATATGCCACACAGTACAGCCAAAAAAAATTAATAAAATGAAATAGAAGGAATACAAGTGCTGCCTCATCTCAAAAGTAAAAACCCAAATACATGTGTAATAAGAACTCAAGATTCTAATCACTGTACATCATTTTAACACAAACTCATTGAAATTTCCTGTGAGCAGGACTCCTTCTATCTTAAGGTTGGAATCAAGCCTTTTTCTATTTTGTTCGACTGGGACAGAATTGAAGCAAGGACCTTAGGAAAGGTTTCCCCAGCCTATGCCAGTCTGAGGGTAAACTTAGGTTTTGATCAGAAACTTTAAAATTCTAAATTAGTCCTTTGAACTCCTTTGTGTTTTCTCTTTCCTCGTTCTGTAGAAAAGTTCTTTTTCATAAATTCCAGGCTTATCTTAACTGAACCAAGAGCAGAGTGAGTTTTTTGTTTCTTGTTTTCCATAACTCCATCTAGAATAAGCCATGAAGAAAAAAGCCTGTCGCTTGAGAGTCAAGAGGCTTGAACCAGAGATGCAGGAGACCTCAGATAACCCCAGGCACCTTCCTGGCCTGGGGATGGGGAATAGTCCTTCTAACTCTCACATTCGGATGTGGAAGTTTTTGATAGTAGGGGGACCCTTTTCCTTGGGCTGGGGCTAGCAATGATAAGACTAGCTCTGGAGGGCAGGAGGAACTGGGATGGGGACTGTGGGGACCCAGGTGTTGTGGGAGTGCTTCTCAGGCTTAGCTTCTTATTAGAATCACCTGGGGGAGCTTTTGCAACTCTGACTCCCAGGCTCTACCCCAGCTCAATTCAGTCAGGACCTGTGGTGATGGGACGCAGCCATGAGTATGTGTTAAAGCTCCCCCAGGTGATTCTAATGCACTAGAATTGCAGTTTTATAGGATTGGAGCCAGCTGCAGTAAGGGGCCCTATCCAGCAGAATTAGAACCTCATCCTACAAATAAATTCTGCCCCTTTGAATTTAGTGTCCTGATTTTAATAACTTTTCCCTAGAATGTATCCTTTCCTTGTTATAGAAGTCTTATGGAGTCAGTGATCCTTCTCTATAGAGTGTCACCATGCCCATTTTCAGTTACCTGTAGAAAGTCTCACTTTCCTTCATTTCTATGGCACTGTAGGTCTCCTGATGCTCTTCATCCTTACCTGACCACATTCCTCCTCAGTCTTCTTTGGTGGCACCTCTTCTTCCATCCACCCTTAACTGAAGAAGTCCCAGATTTTGCCTTTGATCCTCTTTCCTTTTCAATCAGCCTCCTTTTCTCTGGTGATGGCTTTCATTTCCACCATACCAACAATGATCCAGTTATGAGTAACTCCTTGACATGTACCTCTGAGCTTCATCTCTCTGCCGAGCTCCAGGTCCATACTGTCACCTGCCTGGAGAAGTTCTAGAGCTCCTTCCCCTCCCTCTCTCCTCCCACCCATCCAACCAACCATTATTTAGCACAACTGTTTCCTACAAAGTCAGACAAGACATGGGGGTCCCTGGCCTGGCAGTCTCCACCGAATTGGAAATACAGACACATCAACAAATAAATCCATACACTGAGAGAGATGCAAGAATGGGTTGGCAAAGCGTTGGGACATGGGGCACTGGAGAAGGTAGGCAGGAAGGAGGAGGAGAGGCTAGGCTAGGCTCCAAAGGATTGGCAGATCACCAGGACACTGGTGGGTATAAGACAGTGCAGTGTGCAGGGAACTTCAGAAGTTCCATTTGGTTGGAACAAAGAATTGGATTTTAAGGGGCTCAGGGATAGGGTGGTATTGAGAGAAGAAATTGGAAAGGGAGGCAGTGATGCGACCACAGAAGGTGTCCCATGCCACGCCGAGCAGTTTGCACTTTGTAAGTGCACATTTGAGAACTTATTGGGTGTTAAGTGATGAGGTGAGATGTTTGTGTTAGAAAAGTCCTCCTTCACTGTGACCGGGTGGACAGATTGAAGGCTTCCTCATGGGCATTTAGAGGAACCACAGCATGATATTTCTGTTGGCCTATATCACCAGCTCTGGTTGTCAGAGACTCTAGTCATCGCTGACTCTACCTGCCAAGGCCTCTGGGCCCCAAGCTGGTCAGTCCCCGGACGCTGCTGCTTCCTTCCCACTGTGGCTGGCTGGCTGGTTAACTGGTGGTTGGTTGATTTGCATCCGGTTTTTTGCATCCATTTCTGTGCCTCCGTTCAGACCATACCTTTATTCTATCCTGTACAGTGTGTTGGAGTTATCTTCCAGCAAATCACAAATATAATTATTATTACCTGTTTAAAAACTAGCAATGGTTCTCCACAATATAAACTTTTTACTTCTGGCTTTTAAAACTTCTGCACTTTGGTGCCTGTCCTGCCTACTTTTCCAGCGTCTTCTCCCGCTACCCCTCTCCTCTCTTGGCCTCTGTCCTTTGAACTTCTCTCTCGATTCCCCCTGATGGGAACAAGCCCTTTCTGGTTCCCACCTCCATATCTTCACTCATGCAGCTTCCTTCACTGGAAATGACCTTCTCTATCAAAGTCAATGCATCTTCCATTTCTCTTCCACTTGGAGTCAGTCCAAGTGTGGTGGCTAAGAGTATGGCTTCTAGAGCCCAACTTCCTGCTTTTGAATCCAGGCTTTGCGCTTGCTGGTTTGGGCAATTTCCTTAAACTCTTTGTGCTTCAGTTTTCTCTTCTGTTATATAGGGAACTAATAGAACCTCTCTCATAGGGCGGTTGTGAAAATTACAGTGCACTTAGAAAAATGCATAATGCATAGTACACTATGGCTAAATGTTAGCTCTTGAGATATTATTTTTGTTGTTTTCCCCCCAACTCCTCTTTTACTTTTATTTATTCTGTCGTTGTTAGCCTGTTAAGTATTATTTGTGAATATGTCACTACGTCGAAACCGCCTAGAAGTCAAGAACTCTGTCTGACGCACATAAATATCTTACCTCAGTGTATGTGGTGGCCCAGTGCTTGAATATAGTAAACACTCAATTTTTATTAACATACTTTGATCACAGCTTCCTAACAAGATGTAAACACTTTGAAGGTGAACCACACTCAAGAGGAGACAGGGGGATCCGGAGTTGTGGAGCAGGTTGCCTTGAGGCCACTTCTCCAAACTGCACGTGCGCGGCCCCAGAAGCAGGCCTGTCTTCGGTTGTGATCCCCTAATCATTGGGCTTGATCCTATTATCTGGCTCAGGCAACTGGCGGGAAGAAGTTGTAGGGCCCTTCCCCCAGCTGGGCAGCCATCAGCCCAGTAAGGAACAATTCAGGCGTTCTAGGCCACCTTCAACCAGACAGACCTGGCGGTCGGGGGTGCAGTGGTAACTGGGTTCATCACCGGGCTTCCATGACACCTTTTCTTGAAAAGTATTGTGAACGGTGTGTGTTTTTCAGAAATCAGACGACGAGGTTCCAAAGACCCTCTGGTGAAGGCTCTTCAGCTGCTCGACAGCCCCTGTGAGCCAGGGGAGAACGGCACGAAGCCCGAGGCGCTGGCCAAGAGACGGAGCTCCAAGGAGCTGCTGGGAAAGCCGCCGCAGCTGTACGACACGCCCTACGAGCCGGCGGCTGAAAGCGGCCCGCGCGCCGAGGGGCCGGAGCGGAAGGCGCGGCTGCCCCAGGACGACGAGAGGCCCGCGGCCGAGTACGAGCAGCCCTGGGAGTGGAAGAAGGAGCAGATCGTGCGGGCGCTGTCGGGTGAGGGCTGGGTCCGCGCCCCCCGCTCCCTCCTGCTTTCTGCTTCCCTGATGGAAAACCCCGCCAGCCGCAGCCGGGGCTTTGCAGCCAAGGCTCTTTTCTTTATGTTCCTCAACTGCAAGTCTCTTTTCCCAAGAAATCTGATGATATGGGGAAACGAGAATTTGGCTATGGTTGGAAGACCAGGACTGAAGACGAGCCCTTAATGTTGCATGTATCCTGTATCCTTCTGGGTATCTTTATTTTCCTTTATCTTGGCAGTATGCGACTATTTTGGAAATGCCTTAAGTCGCTATTGAAAAACCTTATCTAATCACCACCAAAGCTATCAAATTGAGAGCAGCTTTTTCTAACTCTTACCTCGTGCTACTCTTCAAACCTGTTAAAATCCCTGTTTATAAGATGCCAGTAGTGGATCAAATGGATTACAGGAGAGGTGGTTGGAAAGCTGGAGGAAGCTAGCTTTTTTTTTTTCCTGTCAAAAATCCTCCTAAAGGAATCAATTCTTCAAGTATGAACTTTTTTTAATAACTTAAGAGGAAGTTGATAAGTAGATTGTCAATAGTTATTAAAGGCAATTCTCCCTCCTGCTTCTCCCAGGATATAGTTTTTCTACTTAGCTGGCCACCGAATTTCTTTTGCCTTTGATTTTAAAAGTTAGGGATATCTTTTCCCTCTAACAGTAAAGCTATGTTTTTGATTAAAGTATAGTCAGTGTAGGGA
>NW_006785665.1:3185732-3187443 GCF_000442215.2 Lipotes vexillifer
GGGAATTCCCTGGCAGTCCAGTGGTTAAGATGCTGTGTTTCCAATGCAGGGGGCACGGATTCGATCCCTAGTCAGGGAACTAAGTAAGATCCGCAAGCCACACAGCCAAACAAACAAAAAGTATAGTCAATGTAAAGGGTGAATAGAAAAGGTAGTTTGTTTGATAGCAGACATTTGAGTCAGGTTTTCTGTTTGTGTGCTTTAATTTTTTTATATAATTTTATTGAAGTATAGTTGATTTACAGTGTTGTGTTAATTTCTGCTGTACAGCAAAGTGACTCAGTTATACATATATATATATAATCTTTTTCATATTCTTTTCCATTATGGTTTATCACAGGATATTGAATATAGTTCCCTGTGCTATACAGTAAGACCTTGTTGTTTATCCTATATATAATAGTTTGTATCTGGTAATCCCAAACTCCCAATCCTTCCCTCCCCCACCCCCCAATCAGTTTTTGTCTTATTTTAGAATTGTTTTCCACAAATCTCTACTGGGCACCTGCTACAGTGCTAGATGCTGCTCATTTTATCTCTTTATCTTCTATCCAACCTAGATGTCATAGCATCTTTAAGGCACTATTAGTAGTTTCTTTCTGAGTTGATTTTTCTCTTTATTATTTCATAGTGAAAACTTCATTTGGTGTCATAGAATGATATGCACTCTTGCAGGGAGTGATTACCTGTAACTCTGTTTAGTCTTTTATTCTAAATATACCAAAACGAAGAGTTTTTTATAAGTGCATGCTGAAGGGACTTCCCTGGTGGTCCAGAGGTTAAGACTTCCCTTCCAGTGCAGGGGGTACAGGTTCGATCCCTGGTCGGGGAGCTAAGCTCCTACATGCCTCATGGCCAAGAAGAAACAAAACATAAAACAGAAGCAATATTATAAAAAATTCAATAAAGACTTTAAAAATGGTCCACATCGAAAAAATCTTTTAAAAAAAAAAACATGCTGAAATATACTAAAGTGGTTTCCTCTCATATTCTAAAACTGTTCTACATTAATAAATATCTTGCAGAAAAAGTGGCTGCATGTGGATGCTAACAGTATGATCAGATATCAAAGACAGCAGGAGCTCAGCTATCCCAGGGCCTTTTGCAGTATTTTTTAAAATTAATTTATTTTATTTATTTATTTTTGGTTGCGTTGGGTCTTCGTTGCTGCGCACGGGCTTCCTCTAGTTGTGGTGAACTGGGGCTACTCTTCATGGCAGTGCGCCGGTTTCTCATTGCGATGACTTCTCTTGTTGCGGAGCACGGGCTCTAGGAGTGTGGACTCCAGTAGTTGTGGCACGAGGGCTCAGTAGTTGTGGCGCGCAGGCTCAGTAGTTGTGGCGCACGGGCTTAGTTGCTCCACGGCATGTGGGATCTTCCCAGACCAGGGCTCCAACCTGTGTCCCCTGCATCGGCAGGCGGATTCTTAACCACTGCATCACCAGGGAAGTCCCTTGCAATGTATTTTAGCTCAAATTAAAGAAGGGGGAAAGCTTCTTTCCTAACATGAGGCAGACAAGGTCTTTTCTTTGAAGTTTACATGGGTCACCTCAGTGGCCTCTGATGTTAAATGGAGCCTTCCTTCCAGTTCAGTTTGAAGGCTCTGAGCGACCTTCCGTCAAGGAGGAGACAGTGAGGCAACACCACCGACAGAAGAGTTGGACCCAGAAGATCTTGAAGCCAACCCTCTCTGACCACAGTGAGGGGGAAA
>NW_006785665.1:3187453-3199942 GCF_000442215.2 Lipotes vexillifer
CCCAGCCCTGCCACTGGAGAAGCAGCCGTGAGTCTCCTCCACAGATACGTGTAACACACAATGACCGGTATCTTGGTCGGGGCACACTGGACCATTTTACATGATTCTTTTTGGTGCTGAATACTTGTCTGGGTGGGACTTATTAGTGAAAACCCATTTTCAAAGCCCAGTGCATTTGTGCAGAGTAGAAAATGCACTGCATCCCCAGAACCTGATCTCAAATTCCATTCCTATGCACAGAGTGAAAACTTTTAAAATGACACTAGCCCTATTAACTCCCTCTTAGGTGATTGATAGGTTTTGTGATCCAGGATTACCCAAATCTCATTTTGTCTATTTTGGATGGGAAGCAGGATCTAGTCCAGCTGAACTAGAAGTTCATTTCAAATAATGCTTTATGGAATGATGCCCTGTCTGGACTGGTATCTTGATGCTCGTGGTTTCTCCCCCTGCCCCATTTTTCAGTTGGTATCATGGTGCCATCACCCGTGCTGAGGCCGAGAGTCGACTACAGCCCTGCAAAGAAGCTGGGTACCTGGTTCGAAACAGCGAGTCAGGGACCAGTAGGTACTCCATTGCACTAAAGTGAGTATCGAAGCCTCCCTGTCTGGATGCAGGAGAAGGGTACAGACTTTCCTATCGTGGGTAGATGACCAGGCAAAAAAGCTATACTTTGAAGGTGGTTCACAGGGGTATGCACTGTCAGAAAATAAGATGCATTTGCTTGGACGACAGAGTATGACATGCTCTGATTAGAATGCAAAATTGGGGGAATTCCCTGGCTGTCCAGTGGTTAGGACTCAGCACTTTCACTGACGTGTGGCCCCAGGTTCAATCCCTGGTTGGGGAACTAAGTTCCTGCAAGCCGCATGGCATGGCCAAAAACAAAAAAAAGAATACCGAATTGGTATTGGGTAAATGTCCCAATATCTCTTATGATAAAGAGAGTCCTATTTTATTACTGTTGTACATTGATCACTTTCTGCCTTACATTACGTGATCTAAGGTAGGTCCTCTCAGCAGAGAAATAATTCTTGATAAAAAAAAAAATTTCTAACAGGATAGTTCAGTGGTTTTTTTATTCCCTAGTGTTTGGGACTTTAATAAATCCGATCCCTTGATTGTCAAAATGCCAGCTGCAATTTTGGTACTAGTTTCTTTTGATGAAAAAGGAAACACTGCCTTGCAATGACTCCCCTGCCCAGTTGTACACAGAACATTCATTTTGGCCTGGTAGGCCTGGTGGAGCTGGTGTCATGGAAATTCTCCTTGCTCTTGCGAGTTCAGTGGTGCTATATTGGAGGATCATTGTCAAGAGCCCTAACAGCATTTCCTTCCTGAGGAAGCTGAGCCCCTGCAGCTGAAACAATCAGACTGGAGGGGATAAGAGGTTGTCGGGGGGGAGCAGCATGGCTCAGAAAACGGGATAGGCCACAAGATACACAATACCAGGAATAGCTTTGCTGTGTTCCTGAGACTGGTGCTCGTGGATTAGATCTTTGAGCCTTCGGTGCCAGCTGTCATTATACACAACCAGGAACAGTCTTTC
This sequence comes from Lipotes vexillifer, assembly GCF_000442215.2. Classification (NCBI taxonomy): domain Eukaryota; kingdom Metazoa; phylum Chordata; class Mammalia; order Artiodactyla; family Lipotidae; genus Lipotes; species Lipotes vexillifer. The sequence continues at coordinate 3,189,003 of NW_006785665.1, forward strand.
CAGATTGGGTTGGCCGTGGGGGGAGGAAGGAAATGGTTTTATTATTATTATTATTCTTAATGTGTTCTTTGGGGAGGAAACCTTACACATGTCCTTTTAGCCATGACAAAGAGGGTGAGTTTAAACCTCACCTTCGTGGTCTCATACTTGGGTTTAAGCACTAGTTTGGCAATTTGGGGGCCAGGAGGGACTGGACATTTTTTTTTCTTTTTGGTCCAGTGCCTGATGACTTGTGTGTATTAAGGATAAACAACCCAGGGGATGCTACACATTAAGCTGAGGGCTGTGAAGCTTCTGAGAGCTTCACTGGAGTGCTGAATGCATTTCTGTTTGAATATCACAATTCCAGGAATGGATGGGAATCTGTTCGCCTGTGAATCTGGCTGAGATTGTTTTCAGTGGGGAGGGATCCCTCTGCTCACTCATTCATGTCTTCTCCTCAATTTTGGTTTTGTTCCAGGACTAGTCAAGGATGTGTCCACATCATAGTGGCTCAGACCAAAGACAACAAGTATACCCTGAATCAGACGAGTGCTGTCTTTGACAGCATCCCAGAAGTGGTACACTATTATTCCAATGAGAAGTTGCCTTTCAAGGGGGCAGAACATATGACCTTGCTCTACCCTGTGCACAGCAAGCTGCACTAAGGTTCAGCCACCAAAAGCCCCAGCGGGGCCTCTCACACCTAAGAGGGCATCAGCACCCAACCAGTATCTCAGGGGACAAGGCTGGACTGCACCATAATATTTTGGAGGAAGCGGGACGCTTCATTTAGGAGTCAAAAAGTCTTCGGCTTTGAATCCATTCCATGACACTTGGTTACTGACCTGTCCCTTTTCTCCTTGCTAAGTAGTTCTACAATGAGAAACCATAATTTACCAGTTGCCTCCAGTCCTGGAGTAGGGTGCTCTATTTGGGGCGTGACCCTCAGGAAAGGTAAGTCAGGAGTCCAGAAATATTAAGATTCTCCAAAAATGTGCTAGTTATTCCGTGGAATACCTGGTCTCCAAACAAACCAACAAAAATGCACTTGGCTTTTACATAAGACAACAAAAAATGATCATGTGGACCCAAAGAGCATGTAATACAGGACCCCTTTTTGGGGGAAAAAATGAACAGTGGAAAATAAGTAAATAGTGGGCACTTTGGAGAAAGCTATATTTCTCTCTTGAGGGTCCTAGTTCAGCTCCGGAGTCCATAAAAATTCACAACTGTAGGGTCTGGCAAAAGGATTATTAAGAAAGTTTGTGTTTTCTCAATTTCTGTGGACTTTTTCAGCAAGTCAGTAATATAAGCATAAATAAGAAGGAAGATGCCTCTGATTTAAGAATCACCAATATAATTAAGCATTGGCAGCATTACCATTATTCCGAATTACAGAATAAATTACACAACGAAGATTTCATTTCTGATTTTTAACAAATCTGAAAATTTACAAAGCTCAACAGCTGTTTTCTTATTGAATAATTATACAGAACTTCTGATATCTTTTGTTTCACCTTTGTTCATTTTAGTTATTGGAGCCATTTTTAATTTTTATCCCTAAAATTGGATTCACTTTGTATTTTAGAGTAACTTAAAAATATATATATATAGTTCCCTGGCGGTCCAGTGGTTAGAACTCCACAGTCTCACTGCCCAGGTCCCGGGGTTCAATCCCTGGTTGGGGAACTAAGATCCCACAAGTCGCACAGCACACACACACACACACACACACACACACACACACACACACACATATAAACTCTAGGATATGATTGTGTGAACTGGGTCTCTAAAACCTGCAAAGTTTCTCTCATGCTGTACAAAGCAGACCGGTTGGCACCGTATAAAAATATTTTAAAAGACTGGCATTTTCTCTGTCTACTACTGCTTAAAGATATTAAAATAATATTCATAGTACCATTATGATTTATTGTGAACTTGTATCGCCAATGTACTTACTGTGAAAAAAAAAAACTGTGGGAATGGCATACTGTGAGAAGGCTACAGTGAGTGGCTCTATAATTACAACTGAGCAGATGTTTCTGTATTCTGGGGTTTGTAATTTGGTTCTTGAAACTGGTCCAGATGCAAATGTGCTGACTGTCATCAATGAAAAGTTAACTTTTGTAACTAATGTTAAATACACAAAAGAAATGTTGATTCGGTTAATTTTTAGGAAAACATATCCTCCTAGTTATTAGCTATCATTTTACTATTACGATTTAGAGATTAGTAAATATTTGCTTCTTTATTCAGTTAAGATTGTAGCCAAAGAGTCATATGATCTTTGTTTTTAAAACTTTGAAAGGAACTTTTCCTCACTGGATGTCAAAGATTTTATTAATCAAGAATGTTCTGTTTTCTAAGTACTGATAGAATTTTTTAATGTATTGGTTTACGTACTATATCTTTAGTACGAGATCTTTTTTTTTTTAATTTTTAGCATTTGTAGTTCCAATTCCATTAAACAAATATTTATTATCTTCCATATACAAATAATTCATTCTGTTAAACTTATTTTCAGTTCAACATTCTAGAAATGAAACCTTATTTTTTACTTAAACGTATTCTACAAAGGAAATACAGCAGTCACCCTAATTTTAATAAATGCTGAAAGCTTTGTAAACTTTTTCTTTGTGCACTAAATGATTTTTGGCCCATACCCAGCAACTGTGATGAATGTAATAATGAAATAACATTTTGAAAGCAGACCCGATACATTAAGTATTTATTGAGCTTCTGTCATAGGCTCAGTACTGTGCTTTCTCTATATTGTTTTTCTGTGACAGTCATGCTGTTTTCTTTATATAATTAAAAGTGGAGATGTGGAGTTTATATATGGTCCAGTTCCTTCACAATTGTACAGGAGGTTCTAATAAGAAGAAATATAGTAAATTCATAGAAGCGGGGGTAAGCTACTATTTTCTTAAGGTTGTGACACAAGCTGACAAAAGCCAGGGAATTCACAGCTGGGTGGTGGCACAAAGTACCATATGTTCTAAAAACAATTAGGCCCAGCAGGGTTTCCCTAATGGCTTCCTTGTTAAGCCTCCAGGGCCAGCTGATCTGAAGCCCTCTTGACATGTCTCCTCTCTGAGCTCTGAATGCTTGTGCTTCTTGTCATTTTGTCTTGATACAAGTATTTTCCTGTAGTCGTAATTCTTTTGAATTCATTCAGTCTCCCAGAATATTTTCTGATTCTTTCTGGAGAGAATAATGTCTTCTAGCCAATTTGTACTCATTTGCCTTGAATTTTAGCATCCACGGAGCTTCCTACAACTGTTCCTTCCCCTTTATCACACCTCCTGTTAAAAAAATGCTCTGTTCCAGGTTATGAGTTTATTTCATTGGCTCATTTCAGGCCTATAAGAACAGAGGGTAAAGGGACATTTCTATTTATTTTGCTACCATAGCTGTTTCTATCAGGATGGATTTCAACCACTGGAGTTGGTGTATTTAAATAATTAGGAATAAAATAATGGAGAAATGGTAATATATGTACAGAAAGGTAAATGCTGATATGCCTATTCTGTTCTGAGGATGGAAGTGTCCTTTTTAGTTATCCAAAGTATTTTCTTAAGAACCATATATAAAAAGAGCCTTTATTCTTATCTGTTCAAAGTCTCCATGCTTGGCGGAATTGTTACTCATTTATTGGCCTCTGCCAGAGGACGGGGAGGTGGGCAGATAATCCATAGGGACAGCCAGAAGATTTTGAGATAGGTAGGAAAATAATCCTAATTTATTAATTGGGTCATTTGACTATGTCATTAGTCTGTTAACGGCCACTGTTAGTGAATAAATCTTAATACTTAATTCAGAAGAACAACTGAGCATTTGAGACATTTCTTCAAGTTGGTTTTTAAATGAGAGTAGCATTTCTATTCTATTAAAATGTCCTTTTTTAGTCAAAGGTTAATGGCTCATTTTTCCTTCAGTCTAGGGGTATATTTCATTTCCCTTCTCTCATCCTTTTAATATTTAGCAGAATTTATTTGATACCTTTCTCACATGTCTCATTCATCCGTTGTCTCTTTCTTATTTTCTGTAACCAGCACTATTTTGGCCTTATGATCTCTTTAGAATCACTCTTCTTTATTGTTGTCTCCAATTTTTGTACCCCCATTAACTTGGACTTAGAGAAACTTGGCCTGCAGTGAACCTTAATTTATTCTCCTTAATTTCTGACCCTATAGAAAGAAAACGGTGGTGTGTTACTGCCATCTAATGGAGAGAAAGAAAACTGCGGTGGGAAAACAAAGCGCGTTTAGGGCAGGGTTTTCTGAAGGATTTCTGATACAGTCCTTAGCAAGAAAATGATGACACAGCAGTTGCCATCTTGAAATCTGCCCTTTCCTGCGGAAAGGGTGATTTGCAACCTAATACAACCATCGTCACGAGGCCTCTGGACTATGGCTGGATCATGTCGTTTAGAATCTGAAATTTTAATGAATATGCTGGCAACAGATCATTGAGACAGGCATCTCATTTTGTCAAGTTCTTACCCATTCAGTTATTTTGTCAGGGGGCCTTAACATTTTAAGTATCAACTAATACATAGTTTTAACTTTTGAAAATATCTGAAGATTGTATGTAATACTGGTGCCTATCGGTAGTGCTTTAGTAATTTATATTATATCAGAAAGGTTTTATAAAAATTTCTGGATGTATTGCAGTAGCCATTATAAGCTGCATGCCCTCCTGAAGATTGGTTTACTCTGAAATGTAACTTTAAATAAACATTATTCCAGGAAACCAGTGTTTCTGCTTGAGTCAATTAGTTTTGAGAATCACCTCCCTTCATAAAAAACACTTTTCTGCTATAGCAGAGAGGGTCAAAAGTTTCATTTGCAATCACCGTTGATGAAATGTGTACACAAACCACAATTGAACATAACCAGCAGACGTGACCTTAATTTTTTTTCTGAGTTCACCTGTAGAGCCCTCCTATTATGTTTTCCTTCCCAAATAAAACAGGACCACACTGAAGCTCTCCTCTTCCTTTCCTCCGCCGTCTTCTTTCTGAGTAGACGGTTGTTACATTTGTCCTTGTCCCTGACTAGGCATCAGAGTTGTGGCTTTGCTTTTGTTTTTACCCTTTTTTGTTATTTATACAGATGCCCCCAGCCAATCCATGGGATGTGATGCTGCAATCTGTGATGAATCTAAGTTTTTTAAACTTCAACCAGGTGATTTTGATACCCAGCCAGGGCTGAGAACCACCGCTGGAAGCAACTGTTTAGAAACGCACAAATAAATTCATTTGAGTTTCTAGAAGAAGGCTATAGTGTTGAGTCTTTCACTATCAAAGTCTTAATTTCCATTGAACATTTATATAAACTGCCATCCAGTGGTACAAGTGCTTATTGTTTTTTCCCACCTGTGTTAACCGAAAAGGAAGTTTGCATTGAGAAATATTCACCTCCCCAACATCACCAGAGCAATTGAGTAATTACTTTCAGAATTCAGGTTGAACACATTTACAAGAGCCCAGGGTTTGCTGAGTATTGGATTTTGACTCTGAAAGGCCAAGATGTAAGTAATGAGAATAGACTCTTGGCTACACTCCAGGTGTGCTCCTAAACAAATGCTTTTCATGCTACATTATCTTGCTTTAATCCTCCACAATTCAGTGAACCAGGTAGCCTCATTTTTCAGATAAAGACACTGGGTCAGTCACATAGTAAGTAGTAGCCCAGATTGCAGCCCAGGTCTAATTCTGGAGTGGCTCTTAATTGGTGTACCTAGACAGGCATACCTCGTATTATTACACTTTAATGCACTTCACAGATACTGCGATTTTTACAAGTTGAAGGTTTATGGCAACCTTGCATCGAGCAAGTCTATTGGTGTCATTTTTCCAACAACATCCTCTCGCCTCCCGTCTCTGTGTCACATTTTGATAATTCTCATAGTATTTCTAACTTATTATTATATCTGTGATGGTGATCTGTGATCAGTAATGTTTGATATTACTCTTGTAATTGTTTTGGGGCACCATGAACCATGCCCATATAAGATGATGGGCTTAATCAATAAATGTTGCGTGTGTACTAACTGCTCCACTGACTAGCCATTTCCCCCATCCCCTGCTCTGGCATCCCAGTTCCCTGAGACACAGCAATATTGAAATTAGGCCTATTGGTAACCCTACAATGACCTCTAAGTGTTCAAGTGAAAGGAAGAGTCTCTCACTTTAAGTCAAAAGCTAGAAATGATTAAGCTTAGTGAGGAAGGCAAAGCCTTACACCGAGACAGGCCGAAAGCTAGACCTCTTGTGCCAGTTAGCCAAGCTGTGAATGAAAAGGAAAAGGTCTGGAAGGAAATTAAAAGTGCTACTCCAGTGAACACACAAATGATAAGAAAGTAAAACAGCCCTACTGCTGACATGGAGAAAGTTTGAGTGGTCTGGATAGAAGGTCAAACCAGCCACAACATTCCCATAAGCCAAAGTCTAATCCAGAGCAAGGCCCTAACTCTCTTCACCTCTGTGAAGGCTGAGATGTGAAGAAGTTGCAGAAGAAAAATTTGAAGCTAGCAGAGGTCGGTTCATGAGGTTTCACATCGAAGTACAAGGTGAAGCAGCGAGTGCTGATGTACAAGCTACAGCAAGTTATCCAGAAGAGCTAGCTAAGATCATCAATGAAGGTGGCTACACTAAACAACAGATTTTCAATGTAGATGAAACAGCCTTGTACTGGAAGAAGATGCCATCTAGGACTTCATAGCTAGAGAGAAGTCAGTGCCTGGCTCAGAGGTTCAAAGGACAGGCTGACTCTCTCTTGTTAGAGGCTAATGCAGCCAGTGACTTTAAGTTGAAGCCAGTGCTCATTTACCATTCCAAAAATCCTAGGGTCCTTTCGAAATATGCTAAATCTACTCTGCCTCTGCTCTTTCAAATGGAACAACAAAGCCTGGATGACAGCACATCTGTTGACAAAGCCCACTGTTGAGACCTACTGCTCAGGAGAAAAGATTCCTTTCAAAACATTACTGCTCATCGACGATGAACCTGGTCACCCAAGAGCTCTGATGGAGATGTACAACGAGATGAATGTCGTTTTCATGCCTGCTAGCATAACATCCACTCTGCAGCCCATGGATCAAGGAGTAATTTCAACCCTCAAGTCTTAGTCTTTAAGAAATACATTTCATAAGGCTCTAGCTGTTGTAGATAGTGATTCCTCTGATGGATCTGGGCAAAGGAAATTGAAAAGCTTCTGGAAAGGATTTGCCATTCTGGTTGCCATTAAGAACATTTGTGGTTCACGGGAAGAGATCAAAATATCAACCTTAACAGGTGTTTAGGAGAAGTTGATTGGAACCCTCACGGATGACTTGGAAGGGCTCAAGACTTCAGTGGAGGAAGTAACTGCAGGTGTGGTGGAAATAGCAAGAGAAATAGAATTGGAAGTGGAGCCTGACTATATGACTGAATTGCTATAATCTCATGAAAAAACTTTAATGGATGAGGAGATGCTTCTTATGGTTGAGCAGAGATGTAGATGTTTCTTCTACTCCTGGTGAAGAAACTGTGACAGTTGTTGAAATGACAACAGAGGATTTGGACTATTACATAAACTTAGTTGATAAACCAACATCAGGGTTTGAGAGGATTGACTCCAGTTTTGAAAGAAGGTCTATTGTGGGTAAAATGCTATCAAACAGCATTTCAGGCTACAGAGAAATCATTCATGATAGGAAGAGTCAATCCATGCAGCAAACTTCATTGTTGTCTTATTTTAAGAAATTGCCACCACCATCCGACCTTCAGTAGTCACCACCTGATCAGTCAGCACCATCAACAATGAGCCAAGACCCTCCACCAGCAAAGATTATGTACAACTCACTGAAGGCTCAGACACTGGTTAGCACTTTTTAGCAATATAGTACTTTTGTAAGCATTTTTTTAAATTTATTTATTTATTTATTTTTGGCTGCATTGCATCTTCGTTGCTGCGCGCGGGTTTTCTCTAGTTGCAGCGAGCAGGGGCTACTCTTCACTGCGGTGCGCAGCCTTCTCATTGCGGTGGCTTCTCTCGTGGAGCACGGGCTCTAGGCATGCAGGCTTCAGTAGTTGTGGCACGTGGGCTCAGTAGTTGAGGCTCGCAGGCTCTAGAGCACAGACTCAGTAGTTGTGGCACGTGGGCTCAGTAGTTGTGGCTCGTGGGCTCTAGAGCGCAGGCTCAGCAGTTGTGGCACGTGGGCTCAGTAGTTGCGGCTCGCGGGCTCTAGAGTGCAGGCTCAGTAGTTGTGGTATGTGGGCTCAGTAGTTGCGGCTCGCGGGCTCTAGAACGCAGGCTCAATAGTTGTGGCACGTGGGCTCAGTAGTTGTGCCTCGTGGGCTCTAGAGCACAGGCTCAGTAGTTGTGGCATGTGGGCTCAGTAGTTGTGGCACACGGGCTTAGTTGCTCCGTGGCATGTGGGATCTTCCCGGACCAGGGCTCGAACCCGTGTCCCCTGCATTGGCAGGCGGATTCTTAACCACTGAGCTACCAGGGAAGCCCCGGCAGGTGAATTCTTAACCAGATTCCTTGCCGCCAGAGAAGTCCCATCTTGCACATTTTAATAAATAATTTTTCATAAGCAGTACAACCTGGCTGAACTATCCCAAAACAGAGGGATTATAGTTAGTGAAAAGCTTACTCTAGTTGTAAAAACATACAGGCTTATGAAAAAATTTTTAATATGCATAAAAGAAAAAAGAAGGTGCAAATCTGGTCTTCAAGCAGCTCCCTAATGCTCTTAGAATATCAAAAGATTGCTCACCACAGAGCATGTCCAAGGCAGGCCTCCCCACCAGCCCCAGGCCCTGCACCAGCAGCCTCCCTGGGCCGCCCCCTCCACCCGGAGCCCTCCTCCTCCGTCTTCACTCTCCCTATCCCTTCCTTCCCCGACTCCCTAGACCAGATTAGTCACTTGCTCCCAGAGAGAGCATTTGCACCTTAATTGTGTGGCTCAGTGGGTGGACTGACACATGGGGGAGGGATTGATTCCTCTTATATGGATCTCATGGCCCAGAGAGAACCACCTCTTAGTGTGGTGATCATTCACCCTTTCAGAGGCAGTGGACAGAAAAAGATTCCCACGCCATAAAAAAAGCACAGTTAGGGGATTTCAAGGAAGTTCATTAAAGTTTACACCAAGGAAGCAACAGAACACAGAGTTCAGAGGAATAGATACAGGGCTGATACAGAGGAGGGGAAGTGGTTTGGTCTGGTTTCTGATCAAGGACCATTAAGTGTAAGGAGCTGCTTGCTGCCCCTCCCCTTTGTGGCCCATCTTCTCTGTGGCTGCCTATTATGTGAGCAGCGCTGGGGCCTGGTGGCCTCAGGGACACGCTGAGGCCACCAGCGTGTGGCTCAGACTCCCAGGGTCTCAGTTTCCACACTGACAGGTGTGATAAACCAAATGAGGAATCCAGGTCCATCTCCCCGCAGCGGTGAGTGGGCCAGGCCCCACCCAGCACAGGGTGAGGGCACCTGGCCTGGAAAAGAGGTTGGAAAGATAGGCCCATCTTCATTGTCACCAGGGGCTGAGGGGCCACACAAAGAGCACCGGCCTTGGAGTCAGGCAGACATAGGTTTGGGGTCTAGTTCAGCCTCTTAACTCAGGTGTCTTAGATCACTATCTTCACCAATATGAGCCTCTGTGACCGCACTTGTAAACAGGTGAAAACACTCTCCTTGCAGTGCCATTATGAGGAAGAATATCCTGTTTGTCAAGCACATGGTGGAGGGTCCATAAATGGTTGTCGTTATTACGAGCTTTTTTTTTTAAGATGTGGGGGGTAGGAGTTTATTAATTAATTTGTTTATTTTTGCTGTGTTGGGTCTTCGTTTCTGTGCAAGGGCTTTCTCTAGTTGTGGCAAGCAGGGGCCACTCTTCATCGCGGGCTCTCTTGTTGTGGAGCACAGGCTTCAGACGCGCAGGCTCATTAGTTGTGGCTCACGGGCCTAGTTGCTCCGTGGCATGTGGGATCCTCCCAGACCAGGGCTCGAACCTGTGTCCCCTGCATTAGCAGGCAGATTCTCAACCACTGTGCCACCAGGGAAGCCCTATTAGCTAATTTTAATAGACCATCTTGACCAAAAGGGGATGGTGGCCTTCTAGGTAACCAGTAGGGCCGGTGGTGTAGCTCTTTGCTGTCCACAGATTTTGTTACCCAATTAGTACCCACAGTAACATGGTGCTATAGAATCTCACCTCCTGCCCTGTGGTCTCCAGCACAGAGACCCTCAGAGCTGGCTGCACAGCAGGAGAAACTGAGGACCTTACACTCATGTAAACAGACACCCACTTTTGTGATTCAGAGGGCCTGGGGGTGGAGCCTGGGCTGCTTCTAATCCCTGGACCCACCCATGGACATGATCCACTGAAGTTCGCCAAGGCCTGAAGTCCGAGGCCCCAGAACACCCACCTCATCATGGAAACAATCACGGTCCACAGTCACCCTCAGGGTCCATTACCACCACCTTCCTCAGAAGCATCTCAGTCCACATCAGACTGATCTGGAATCCCTGCTCGGTTGTGGTGACTCCAGTGTACACCCGTGTATACCTGCGCTCTGCAGGGCAAACATGCTGCCCACACAAGCGGGTGTGCCCACGCCGGCCTTCTCCACCTTTCCCTCCTCTCTTCGTCTATGGTTGGGCACAGACTCCAGAATGTCCCACTTAACACCATTCATCATTGCAAAACCCTCATTGTGCAGCACAGGCATTTAAAAACCAAAATAGAATTCAACTGTCCTCCCAGTAAATTTCATTCTTTAAAAAAATCATAATGAAATATTAAAATGGACTTGTGGTTGCCAAGGGGGTAGGGGTGGGGGAGGGAAGGATTGGGAGTTTGGGATAAGAAGATGCAAACTTTTTTTTTTTTTTTTTTTTTTCACACTGCACAGCTTGCAGGATCTTAGTTCCCCGACCAGGGATCGAACCCGGCAGTGAAGG
>NW_006785665.1:3200002-3211991 GCF_000442215.2 Lipotes vexillifer
TTTTTTTGCCCATGCAGCATGGCTTGTCGGATCTTAGTTCCCCAACCAGGGATCGAACCTGGGCCCACGGCAGTGAAAGCACCAAGTCCTAACCACTGGACCGCCAGGGAATTCCCAGATGCAAACTATATAGAATGGGTAAACAGCAAGGTCCTACTGTATAGCACAGGGAGCTGTATTCAATGCCCTGTGATAACCCATAATGGAAAATAATATGAGAAAGAATGTATATATGTATAACTAAATCACTTTGCTCTACAGTAGAAATTAACACAACGTTGTAAATCAACTATACTTCAATAAATTAAATTTTTAAAAAAAGAAAATAGTCGGCTATTTTCTTTGTGGACATTGGGCAGCTTTACTAAGCAATTTGAAGTTACCTTAGAAGAAATATCCTAACTGAATATTGCATATTCCCATAGTATGAATGTTTCCAGACTTTACTGAAAAACTTCATTGTATTCATGTTTTGGATGGTCACGGAAAACTGCTCGTATGAAATAAGACGTGGCTGACGCCGTTTTGTTGTTTTTAAGTAACACGCATCAGCAACAAGACAGAACTTTCACAGAGAAAGGAGGGGTTGGCAGTATTTGAAGCATAGTGCAGGGCTCGCTCTCGTGCTCAGGATTGTTTAAAGCGACAGGCCACTCAGGCAGCCCACCTGGTCACCACTCTGCCGGAGGGGCTAATGTGCCCCCAGCCCAGCACTTGAACACTGCATGGACCAGTTTAAGGCCCTTCAATGGCACACTTCTGCTACTGCAGGAAGGCACACAATTCCCTGCCTCTGGCCTGTGCTTGTCACAGACATGGAGAAAGGTTTGGTCTCCTTATGCATTAATAAACAAGGAAAACGCTTTCCTTAGGGGCTGTTCCAGGAATTGAGTGTTCCTTGCCATCCTCTTCAAGATTCACCATCTGCTCCCCCAAATTCTTCTGGAAAGAGCATCGTAAGCATGTCATCCTAACAGTGACACCGTGGGGAAGAGGGAGGCACCCTCTCCCATTTCCTGCCCCTTACACCCACTCCTGCACCCTCCGTGGGGCCCACACAGCCAAGCCACCATAGGGACATCTGTTTCCTGTGTCGCTTTCTGCAAGACAGGGACCAACCTCAGATGAGACAGTGGCATCCTCAAGGAGTCGATGGGCCCTGTAGGTGTGGTCGTGAGGCTTTCCTCTGATTGCCCAGGCGGCCGGGGTGGGGTGGGGTCACACAGCAGGGCCTCACACTTCAGCTTTTGGTCTGAGTTACACAATTTCCAGGTTTCCATGCAGTTTCCTCCTCCCCAGCCCTGAACTGTTTACACAGCAACTCTTATCCACAGAGCATCCACACGATGACTTTCCTCTGTTTGGAAGATTGGGATGGCTGTGTCCCAAGTTTTTCCTATTGAGGACCCTTTTCAATAGGGGACAGATGCAGCCTATCTGATGATCAAGAAGTACAAGGTTGCCTTTGTGATTCTGTTAACACCCCCTTGCCCAATAAACAGTCTTCTGATGAATAATGGCCCTTCCTTTTCCTTCCCCACAGGTCCATCACCTGATAATGATGTAAACATGGCAGAAGCAACCACGCCCCTTCCAGAAACCCCAGGGCTCATTTGGGGAAATACTTTCATCATTAAAGTCTTTGAGAGATTGCTATTTATTTCTTAAACTTACCTGATTTTTTTCCCCAGAGGTAATTTAATCCTGCATTAAGGAGAAGCTCACCCCAAAACGGTCCTCCTTAATTTTAAACCCATCTTTCCTTACCCCTTTCACCCATAATCATTCAAGTCTTTCCTTGAAATGACCCAGGTGCCAAAGCATAAATTACCTCTCAAGCATAGTTTTAGAACTTATTTATTTCAAACATTTACAATTTTCACTTTAAATGCAAAGTAGCTGGTAAAAAGAGAAAACGTTGAAAAACATCATACTGACCCTTTGCCCCATATACAGACAGCATCAGCCTTTGGTATTTGTTTTCAGATAATTAAGTAAAAAAATAAAAACAAAAACTTAAAACTATTATTTGTCTCCAGAAAAAAAACAATGTAAAGTTGAGGTATTCTATTTAATGGATGTGTGATCTCCATCCAAATATGGTTTCTCTATTAATTAACAGCCTTGCTACATGCTGTCCCAATCCTTTCCTTCTAAAGTAGATCTGCATTTGAGCATATGTTCATACAACTGACAATGTTCCTTAATAATCATTAAGGTTGCCATAGAAACTCACTGGCGCTGGGGCCAGGCTACACCAAGGACACGATGCTGGAAGGACCTTTCGGGGATGCTCAGGAGTGTCTGGCACAGAAGCTGAGCCAGCTGGGCTCCCTTTCAGCAACAGCCCCACTGCCAACTGCTGCATGGAAGGCTGGGATCCAGGCTCATGCTCCCAAGGACCACCAGTTGCCCCTGCTTCTCCAAATTAAGATAAATTTCTCACCAACTCCTCCCCGACTGGGTCAATCTTAAGTGCCTTTGATGAAGTGATGATATAGCTCAGCACTAAAGCAGCCAGGCAAGACATTCCTGAACATTCTGCAGGAAACCCACAAACCATGACCACTCCCAGCCTGCCCTGCTCAGCTCTGTTCACCACCGGGTGGGCTCCCAGTCCATTCCAGCATCAGATTGCACCCCTTGTAACGGTGTTTCCTTCCCTTGGGGGCAGCTGGGAAATGGCGGACACTCGGGGTGAACCAAGAGCCTAGACAACAAACTGCAAGGGCCAGGCTCCCTCAGGGCAAAGAGCTCTCAGAGTCACCAAGAGCTTTGTAGACACATTCAATGCTACCTCCTCGACCTTTTTTTTTTTCATTAATGCTACAAAAATTAATGACCACTTTAATTGAGACCTTGATCCAGCGTATTTTCAACTTTTCCCACCCAGCAGGATAAGTTGCCCATCTTTAACAAAAATTGTCACTGTGCTAACATTTCACATCTGGCTGTGTAGCAGATTGCTACAGATATTAGGTGAGTAGCATCACTGTTGAGGATAAAAGGCAGCACGTGTGCTGCAGAAACACAGGTAAGAATGACCTGTGGATTGAAACACACATTCACTGACCACAGATTCAAGGACAGAGAAAGCTTAGGGTGTATACCTGTGTACACTGAGCAAGGCCTACGACCCAGAGAAGACAAATATTTTTCCTTCATCTATACTAGCTTATAAAAAAATAAAGGGAAAAAAACCCCTCTTCAATTAAAAAACAAAAAAAACGCAGTTCCGTTCCAATAATAATGAAAGCAATAACAATTTAGAGATCAAAGCTGCCTAGCTCTCAGCAATCATGAGCTATCTGGATTTCACATCTTCCACTAGCACCGCTCTGCCTGGCTCTGGTAATATTACACGTGGGTAAAACTTTGTCAAGAGTTAAAGAACCGTGGGCACAGAATCACCCTATCTCATGCAGATTCTCATTTTTTATATTTCCCTTTAACAGCATTTTTGCTGTTCTCAGTCAAGGAAAATTTAGAGAAAAACAAAACAAAACAAAACCACCTGCCTCACTTTTGTCAAGTTAAGATTAGTTGCCAAAAGCAGCAACAGGGTCTGAAATTTACAGCCAAAGCCAGCAATGAAAATCACTGCGTAGTCCAACATCATAACAGTTTGAACCTGGCAAACGGTAAATAAAACATGGTCATTTCCATCCTTTCCCCACCTATCTGGTGCTGGTGGTTATTTTTCTAAAAGGGGAGACTACTAGAAAAGTTTTGTGGTCTGGTAAATTTTTAGTGGTGGTTACACGACTGATTTTAATCACAGCTTCATTCTGGGACATCCCAGAATACTTGAGGGTGCTTGTTTGGGTAACCACTAACATCACTGAATTTTCAAAGCCCAGACAGAAAAGTGAACTGAAGTGGTTAGTGCAGTGTCACAGCTAGACATTTACTTGGTGCTTCAATACTAGCTGAACTGAATCACATTCAAGGAACTAACTAAAGAGAGGAAGGCACCAAGTTTAGGGTATTTTTTTTTTAATGAACCTCCTCTGATACCCAAGGGCTCATGGCTTTCAGGGGTGGGGATTTTCAGCTGATCTGCTGGGTAATCGTGGGAGGCTTGCTTCCCAGCACTGTGACACGGAGCTGGACACCATTTCCTTCTCAGCCGCCTGGGGGAGTAGTAACAAGCTGCTTTTCCGCTAAATTAGAGAAGAGGCAGACTTTTTTTTTTCACTTTTTAAGGCAAAAACAAAATTTAGAATGAAACCAGAGTCTCTTCTCTAATAGGGCGAAATCTCCTTTTCTCCTTTTCCACTTGACTCAGTTTTGTGCTAAACAAAGCTATTGTGCTTTTCCCCCATTATTTCTATACT
The DNA here is from genome assembly GCF_000442215.2 of Lipotes vexillifer. NCBI lineage: Eukaryota > Metazoa > Chordata > Mammalia > Artiodactyla > Lipotidae > Lipotes > Lipotes vexillifer. The sequence continues at coordinate 3,204,340 of NW_006785665.1, forward strand.
GACACTCAGCTAATACTGGATCTTCCACCCTCTGAAGATAAAAGAGTCAGCAGTTTTTTAAAAACCAAATTAAAATCCATTCTTGCCGGGTTCTTTTGTCTTTTTGCATAAATATTACCTTCCCTGGTTACTCAGGCTCAGCTGAAACCAAAATAAACAAAGCTGGAATAAGGCAGCTTTGATTTCACCACTGGCAGAAGCCCTCCCTAATGCCAGTTCTCATTTTGGAGGGCCAGGGGAGGGGGAGAATGGAGAATGGTGGTTTGCAGAGGCCGCTGTCCCCCTCAGCAATGCTATGACAGACAAGCATGGAGACCCTGTCCCCACCACTCCCCTCCTTCCCCGAGGCTTCTTTCCTGAAGTCCTGGGATCCAAAAAGGGAAATCGAGCCAGTGCAGTTGCTTCTGGATTCAGCAAGTGCCTAGGACTATCATTCACATTTAGAAAAATGCTAATGAGGAACTGATTATAATTCCATTTCAAACCATCAGGCCCTGAGATACTATCGCCCCCCTCTCAGCTGTTCAGTGAAGAAAAGCAGGTGAGACTTTCCCCCAGCCACGGTGGTTTAAGAAAAGCCAATCTCAGGCCTAGAACAACTGAATTGAGAAGGCACTTGGGCTTCAAGAAGCTAGAAGATGAAACTGTGCGGTGAGCCAAGAGATAAGCGACTCGGGGAGTCTTTGGCTGGACATTCATCCCACCCGCCCGAGGGTGCAGCTTCTGGAGGTGGGTCGGGGTGCGCGGGCGGCCAGCAACTTGTCCACACCAAGCCCGGGGGTGGGGGGGGTGGGGAGTCTGAGGCCCGTGCAGCCACCCGGCTCTGCCCACCTGAGTGTCCGGTAGAGTCTTGACACCCCTCTCTTCACGGGGGCCTGAGTTCACTCTAAGCCCTGTAAGCAGGGCACCGGGGGGGAGAGTGGTTCAAAAACTCAACCGCCTCTTCCTTCTGAACAGACGCAGCAAACGCTTTTTTCACCCAGCACAGAACTTTCTGCGAGGCCCTTCTGTAGAGGTGAAGCCAGAGGCCCCGAGCACCCGAGACGAGCTGGCATGGCAGTGAGGAGCGTCTTTTGCTAAGCCGGTTTGTGCTTCAGCATCCACACAGTCCAGGGGGCCTGACACCCCAGGCTGCCAGGTGCCACCCAGCCAGCCAGCTATCTGGGAAAGAAGTAGTCTCCGTTGCTGACGTCATAAGGTCTCCGAGGGCCACTGGCATCCGGTCGGCTAGTCCTCAAGGTGTTGTCAGACCCAAGGCTGCTGGGGGACACCGGCGGGGAGATGAGGGGTACAAGCACTGGGGTGGGCTTGGGCCTCTCAGGGACCAGCTGTCCCAGAGAATACGGCGGGTGCACGCTCGTCTTGCCTTCTTTCAGAGCCTGCAGCTTCCCCGTCTTCTTGAACCTTCACACAGACACACAAAGACAAACCACGCAAATGTTGAGTTCCCTCTGTGATAAACCCGCGAGAAAAACACCAACAGCTGGCTGCCCTGGTGGCCTGGCACGCCTGGGTTTCAGCTCCAAGAAGCGATAACTATTTATTCATTGGCTGTTTATTGTTACCAGGAGTTAACACAATCCTCTGAAGAGTCATCAAAAATATCCCAAGAGGGCTTCCCTGGTGGTGCAGTGGTTAAGCATCCGCTTGCCAATTCAGGGGACACGGGTTCAAGCCCTGGTCCAGGTAGATCCCACATACCGTGGAGCAACTAAGCCTGTGTGCCACAACTACTGAGCCTGCGCTCTGCAGCCCGCAAGCCACAACTACTGAGCCCACGTGCCACAACTACTGAAGTCCACATGCCTAGAGCCCATGCCCCGCAACAAGGGAAGCCAGCACAATGACAAGCCTGCGCACCGCATCAAAGAGTAGTCCCCGCTCGCCGCAACTAGAGAAAGCCCGCGCACAGCAACAAAGACCAACGCAGCCAAAAATAAATAAATAAATAAAATACCCCAAGAGAATAGGTATGTGTTGTGGGTCCAGTTTACCAATGGGGAAACTGAGGCTTTGAGAGTGTGGCTTTGAGTGCCCCTTTATAGCACCGAGAATTTAGTTTGTCCTGCTCCAGAGGCTACCCAGAGGGGCCCCTCAGTCAAATTAACACTGGCTAGAGGTGGAGAATTGGCAGCTGACTTTAATGGCAGGAAAAAGGCTGTACTGCTCCCTCAGCAGCCCTCCTGCTCCTCTTGCTTCCAATATTCCCAGCGTCCCCAATTCTCCTTACACCTCTGGGTCCCCTCACACCATGCTGGCACGTTCTCACAGACTCGGCCGTGGGCACCACTTGGGCACAAGTGACTCATCTGACAGGAAAGTCAATGTTAAACAGGAAGGAGATAGACATCTCTCTGATCATAGCTTCGTTCACCCTGCTCCATTCTGGGCCCAAAGCCAGGACTCAGTAACTGAGAAAAGTCACTTGAGAGCCCAGAGAAAGATGAGATGGTGATAGCAATCTTCAAAGGTACAGTCAGGTCTCCTCCCTGAAGGGGCCCTTCTGTCGGGTGGGGCAGCTCTTCTCCCCCTCCTGCTTCCCACTTTGTCGCCTATTAACTTATTGCCCACTGACCTCAAAGTGGGAGCAAGGTGGTCTCCCTCAGTTCTACCAAATGTCAGCTACTCCAGGAAGGGCTGGGAGGGAAGAGGGGAAACCAATGTCAAAAACAAGGTTTGGGGATTTTCCTTAGGTTTCTTTTTATATCAACAGGCTACTCCTGTCCTTGTTATGATAAATAATTGATAGTTGGCTCCAAATCTGCCATTGGCTCTTAGCCTGTTATCCAAATGGAATAAACAATCTGCAGAATGTGACTTAGGCTTCGCCATTCAGGCACTGCACAGGAAGGGGACACAGCAGGGGTGCTTACTGGAGCTATGCTGGGTCCCTGGGTGGAATCCTTCTCCCTCATGAGAGAACTGAGGATAGAGTCATTATGCTCTGGATTTCAAAATATTCAGATCCTCTGACCCAAGAATTCCACTTCTGGGAATATACCCTCAGGAAAGGGCATAGCTACGGGAAAAGCTTTATGCACAAAGATGTTCGACACAGTGTTATTTACAAAAGCAAAACAACAACCCAAATGCCCAATAATAGGAGGTTGGTTAAGTGATCTTGGGTATTATAGCCACCTAATGGAGGAGTGATGAAACTGAGGTTTACAAAGAATTTGTAATAATGGGAAGAAGTGCTTATGTTATATAACTGATACTAAATTTAAAAGGCGGGATTCAGAGCTGTAGAGACAGAATAATCATGGCTACATAAAAACAAACAAGAAACTATGCAGAGGAAAAAGACTCAGAGGAAATTCATCTAAATATAAAGTGTTCACGAGCTGGGTGTCAATCGCATGGGTATCTTCACTTCGTGGAAATTCATGGCACTGTACACTTATGACATCTGCACTTTCCTATATGTTTGTTAGACTTTGATCACATTTACATTTTAAAAATTAACAGTGGCTGTCTTTGCATAATGTGTCATTTTTCTCCCTTCTTCCTATTTGTCAGTATTTAGCAAATTACCAATTTTTAGTAATCATGTATCACGATTTTTTTAAAGTCTCTATTGATGTTACCTAACCAATATGGAAAGCAGTCTCTGTCCTCAGTTTTTTTCCAAAGCAATTGGATGGGTAACTGAGAAAGATGAGCCTTCCTTCTTTTGAAAAATTTTGAGGCGCGAATGAGATTTTTTGGCAGATCACTAAGCTCAGAGGGGCCTTTGAAACCCCAGGACCTGGGGTATATCCACACTTGGCACTGCCCTGCCCTGAGCAGGGGTCTGAGCAGGGCCTGGGGGCTGGAGAGGGTGCAGGGCGGGTAGAAGGAACAAAGAGCTGAGCTGTCAGACTTCATTTGCACCTCAGCCGCCACCTTTTACCTATTTTACATACTTGGGCTTCGTAATGTTTTGCTTAAAGAAAAGGTTCTGCAGCTAAAAGAAATTTTTAAAAAACACTTATAGGGCTTCTCTGGTGGCACAGTGGTTGAGAGTCCACCTGCCGATGCAGGGGACAGGGGTTCGTGCCCCGGTCCGGGAAGATCCCACATGCCGCGGAGTGGCTGGTCCCGTGAGCCATGGCCGCTGAGCCTGCGCGTCCGGAGCCTGTGCTCCACAATGGGAGAGGCCACAACAAAAAAAAAAAAAAAAAAAAAAAACCACTTATAATGCCCCTTAACCATAGAAGTGGGAGAGTGTGATTTTAAAATATTGAAATGAGGGACTTCCCTGGTGGTCCAGTGGTTAAGACTGCGCTTCCACTGCAGGGGGCACAGAACTGAGATCCCGCATGCCCCGCGGTGCGGGCAAAAAAAAAAAAAATTGAAATGAGACAATACATTCAGTACAAAATGATTTAAATCATAGGCATACATATAGGAAGTCCTCACCTAATAGCGTTAGCCATTCTAGATAAATGTGCAGAAAAGCTATTCTCTGCTATGAGAATCCTATTTTCTCAGTGCCTGATAGCATAAAATAAAGAGAGAGAAGCAGTGGGGCACAGGGAGTAGGGTGGGGAGAATTGGCCCCTGTAAGTTATAACATCCACTTAAGAAGATGGCACGGGCTTCCCTGGTGGCGCAGTGGTTGAGAGTCTGCCTGCCGATGCAGGGGACGCAGGTTCATGCCCCGGTCCGGGAAGATCCCACATGCCGCGGAGCAGCTGAGCCCGTGAGCCATGGCCGCTGAGCCTGCGTGTCCGGAGCCTGTGCTCCACGGAGGGAGAGGCCACAACAGTGAGAGACCCGCGTACCGCAAAAGATACACAATCAGGATTTCCCTGGTGGTCCAGTGGTTGAGACTCCGTGCTCCCGGTGCAGGGGGCCTGGGTTCCATCCCTGGTCAGGGAGCTGGGTCCCACATGCCGCAACTAAGACCCGGTACAACCAAATAAATAAATATATATATATATATAAAAAAAAAAGAAGATGGCACACCTTTTTCAACAGCACATTTAAATTTTAAAAAATTGTCACTGATGTTACTGGAAAAATATTTAGGAAAATACTATGCTTTGCTTAAGACACAAAATAAATGTACTAAAAATAAAAAGATGGTGTCACAGATGGGCGGGCTTTACTTCCTCCACCTGCCTCTCATTCTGTCCACTGTAATCTGGCCACCCCAACTGTACAGTGGCCCAACCATTTTGGCACCCCAGGCTCCCACATCATCTCTACATTTATACTCTTGTCTTGACACGGGGGACTTTGGGAGTAGGAGTTTTTCATTACTTGAAATAACTGGCCTCTTTCCAAATAAATTTGCCTTATATGAGAGAAAATGGAAACTCACCAGGCTAGGAAATAAATTACTGCTATGTTCTCTGCACAAGGCACTGTGCCTTCGGGGACTCTGGTTGTGTAGCAACCAGCCAGTGTACAAGCACCATCAGCACATTAGCAAACTAAGTCTGTGATGAGCGCTGTGGCCAATTCCCAGCCTAACGCTTCTCTCTTAGGGGTTAACAGCACACCAAGATGGCGCTGCTTGTTAGCGGGGCCACCGGCCAACACTGGACTGATAGGACCAACTGGGCCCACCTCTTAGCTGACAGCAGGCTGGTGCAGTGTGCAGGGACTCTCCGGACACAAGTTCTAGGCCTATCTCTGCTATTAATAAGTTGTGTGTCCTTGGGCAAGTCATCTTACCTTTCAGGGCTGTTTTCTCACTTGTAAAATTCAAGAGTTTGACTAAATGACCTGTAAGGCCCTATCCAAAAAGCACAAGCTTTGGGTTTGAATCTTGGCCTTATATCCTTACTAGCTGTAATCACTCCACCTCTTTCAGCTTTCATTTCCTCATCTGTCAAGTGAAAATCACGATATTTACTCTATAGGGTCTGTGGTAGGTTATAAGAAAGGCCTTTTGAAGCCCTAATGATATAGAAATAGAAAGAGAACACAGAAGTATGTGTCTGAGGTGAGGCCAGGGATCCCTTAGGAGGCAGTAGGAAGGCCTCGGAAAGTTGCCATGGCCCCTCTCTGACCCAAAGGTATAAAAGACAGTGAGTTCTTGGTTCCTCCAAGGAGTTACCTGCACTCTTGAGGAAGCTTATCGTCTGCACACCCTTTGGACAGCTTGCTCACTATTTCATTGGAAAATCAAAGCAAAACAACCCGAACACAGCTTGAGTTGTCATCTTCCAACCCAGACCACCTCGGTGGGCGAGCTATTTCAGGGTCACTGTGAGAATCCAATGAGCTGTAACATGTGGAAAAGCTCTCTGCCAAGGTCTTACCCCTCCTTCCCAAGCACCCTCAAAGACCACCTCTCACAACCACCAGGTAGAGTCCTTGAAAGTTACACACAAGGGAAGAGACAGGAAAAACACAGTGAAGTTTCTCCTCTACTTATATTATTGTAATGAACCACCATCCAAAACCAGAGCCAAGCCTGATTTCCTTTAGGGCTTCAGCATATGCAAAATTACCAGTTCCTGCAGTAAAATCATGAACATAGCAAGTTTTCTTTATTGCCCATTCATTGGGAGCGCTGTTACGTGATCTCTCCGCAAGCTTGGGAACGAATGACAAAACCAATGACTGAATGGAGAGAGAGACTCGGATGAAATGGGCATGGGTGTTACAGTGACCAGGGCGCCAACCGAGCCCTCACCTGTGGTGTTTCCTCACCATGACTGGATGAGGGCACTAGGACAGGGCATTTAAAGGTAATCCACTAGGTCTGCTTATTTGGAGACATGGAATATTCCCAAGAATGTCTAGCTAGGCACTTCAGAGTTACCTGTGCACATACCCCTGGTGTGGTGTTTCTCTCGTGGTGTTTTACTGATTTTAGTACGTGGCTCTTGGAGGAGAGGGAGGGTCATATTCGTACCGCAACCCCAGAGCCTAAGTAAGGGGTTTCTTCAGTGTCTAACACACACTTCTCCCTCTGGTGTTCACAGCCAGGTTTTCCTGCTGCTCCTCCTCCCTGTCAGGCCACTCCTCAGCCCCTTTCTCATCGCCTCCTCTATACAATTTTTCAACTGTATTCCACAGGTTACGCTGTTGGCCCCATCCTCTCCCATGGCCCCAACTACCATCTGCCTGCTGCCAATGATCTGAATTACCTCCAAAACTTGTTCACTTGGGGTTTCCCCAGTGGCGCCAACATGTAATCGTCGCTTTTCACTCAGTTGTTCTACCTCCAGTGTTTTCCATTCTTCATAGACATCCACCATCTGCCCAACTGCTTAAGCCAGAAACTTGAGGGTCAGACTTGACTCCTCCCTCTCTTCCATTCTTCTCTTCTGAGCTGTCATCAAATCTTGTCAATTCTACCTCTAAAATATACCTTGAATCCATTCATGGCTCTCCAACCCATTGCCAGCATCCTAGCCCTGGCAGAGCTAGGTCAGAAACATGAGAACACCACAGGACCACCCCCCGGGCCCATCTCACCTCAGGACAATGCCAATACAGAGGAGCGTCCCGAAGGCCAGGCTTCCTCCAGCCACCAGGAAGGTGGGCAGTGGTACCGAAGTAGAATCTTGCACTAGGAAAAAAAAAAAAAAAAAAAGGAAGAAAAAAAAAAGAAAGAAAGAGATGATGGATAAAACCTGACTCCATTCTCCAAAAGATTTCTGTGATGAATTTTCAGGAAGATTTCTGCAGGCCTTTCTGGGGTTCCTGCT
>NW_006785665.1:3212048-3215245 GCF_000442215.2 Lipotes vexillifer
AAAAAAAAAAAAAAAAAAGGAAGAGAAAGAAGAGGAGGAGGAAGAAGAGAGGAGCAGAGGAAAGGAGGGAAAAAAACCACTCAGCAGGTGCTGTCAAAACCTCAACAGAACCTCACCCCTGTAGGAGGAAACAGCTCTGCGTTAAGCAACAGGCCACTTGACGAGCTTGCCAGTTTTCTAGCCAAAGCCACCTCTACAGGAGTCACCCCCAGCACAACCTGACAGACCCCAGGATTCCACCACTTGGCAAGAGACACACCTCAAGCTCAGAGCTTCTGAGCGCCTGCGGCCAGCCACAGACTCCCACTCACTTTCAAAGTGGCTTTTCTAGTGGCATTCAGCCTGCCCCACAAGGCACAGAGGGAGTGCCAGAAACAGAGGCTTGGGGGACCTCAATGACGGCAGCGCCACCGAGGACGATGTCACGGAGGCTCAGGTGCTTTAAATCAAGTGTTCAGTTGCAGTTTTCCCCAGTGCGGTGTCACCTCTTGACTGTCTCCCCACTTGGCACTCAAGCCCCAGCCACATGAACTTCATTCCGTCTTCCTCACGCCATGTTCCCTCTCCTCCCAGAGCTCTTCCCACATGTCCTCTTCTCCCGCAGAACGCTCGTCCACCTTCACTGCACCTCTTTGCTGTCCAGTCCCTCCTGGACCTTTGAGTCTCACATGAGGTGATGTCATTTCCTTTGAGAAGTGACCCTGCTCCAAGCTGGCTACGTGCCCTTCCTGGTTACTCCACCCCCTCCAGTCTGAGCTCCCTGAAAGCGGGGACCACATGTGTCTTTTTCCCAACTGCTCCCAACAGTTCGTGCGGGGCCTTGAACAAAGCAGGCTCACCAATATTTCATTGAATGAATAAAAGAACAAACTAGGGCTTCCCTGGTGGCGCAGTGGTTGAGAGTCCGCCTGCCGATGCAGGGGACACGGGTTCGTGCCCCGGTCCGGGAAGATCCCACATGCCGCGGAGCAGCTGGGCCCGTGAGCCATGGCCGCTGAGCCTGCGCGTCCAGAGCCTGTGCTCCGCAACGGGAGAGGCCACAACAGTGAGAGGCCCACGCACCGCAACAACAACAAAAAAAACTAGCTTCACAGGCAGCCATGTCCTCCCACAGAAAGGTCCTTCCCATGGCTGCCAGAGACAGACCCTGGACTAGACAGAGAGTACATCTGTCTACCATCATTCTCTCTTGCTGGAAATGCAGATACTTGCAGTCTCATGGACTTGGGATTCAGGCCCTTCCGCCCCAAACAGGACCCAGTGCTGATGAAGATGTCACGTACCAGTCATCACTTTGAGTGCCCAGTGCATGCAGGCTTTGCCTTGAGCCCCAGCTGGTAGTGGGCACTGACCACAAGGACGGGTCTCTCCTAGTATGTCCTACGTCTCTTGGCAGAGACAGCCGTTTCATGTATGCTTGGCTGACTCGTTTACTAATATTCCATCACCTTTTGTATTTGTTCCTTCATTAATTCAACAAATATTTATTGAGTGTCTATCGTGTGCCAGGCTTTGTTCTAAGCCTTGGGGATACAGAGAATTGGATGACAGAAAGGCTCCTGGCTTCCTGGATCTTACATTCTAATCAAGGGAGACAGACAAATACGTATGTAATATGATGTCAGCAGTGACAAGGGCAATGATGGAAAACAAAGCACAGGAAAGGAAGAGTGACAGCAGGGAGTTCTGTCAGATTGGGTGGTGGGGAAAGGCCTCCCTGAGGAGGGGGCATTTGAGCAGAGGCCTGGATGAAGGGGCTGGCTTAGTGGAGGTCGGGGGAAGAGCACCCAAGGCAGAGCAAGCAGCAGATGCAAAGGCCATGAGGTAGAGCATGTGTGGAAGAGTGAGTGAGAGGGAGAAAGGAGGAGGCGAGGTCTAAAGATTGGGGGCCTGACCCCATGGAGACTAGGGCCTTTCTTAGGTCTTTGGCTTTTACTCCAGGAGAGAAGATGCTGTTGAGCCAAGGTGGGCTTGGATTTGTGTTTTAAGAATCATTCTGGGGACTTCCCTGCTGGCACAGTGGTTAAGAATCCGCCTGCCAATGCAGGGGGCACAGGTTCGAGCTCTGGTCCGGGAAGATCCCACATGCCGCGGAGCAACTAAGCCTGCGCGCCACAACTACTGAAGCCCACGCACCGCGACGAAGAGTAGCCCCCGCTCACCGCAACTAGAGAAAGCCCACGTGCAGCAATGAAGACCCAACGCAGCCAAAAATCAATAAAATAAATAAATTTAAAAAAAAAGAATCATTCTGGCTGGTGGCTGGAAAAGGGTCTATTGGTGATTAAGACTAAAAGCCAGCAGACCAGCAGGCAGCTCCTGAAGTCCTACAGGAGGAAAGACAGCAGTGGCTGGACCGGGTGCTGGCAGTGGAGGAGGTGAGAAGTGGTCAGCTCCTGGACGTGCCTCAAGATACAACTGGCAGGACCTGCTGAGGGACTGGACATGGGATGAGGGATAGAAGAGGAAGCATGTCTAATTCCCTGGCCCCAGCGACGCAGAAGATGTGGTGTCAGTTCCTGAGATGAGGAAGGACAAGAACAGATTTGGGTTGAAGCGGCGGGCAGGCATCAAGCATTCTCTTTTAGACACATTCAGTTTGAGATTTTTAGTAGGTTTCCAGGTGGACACATCACCTAGGCAGTTGGGTACACGAGTCTGGATCTTAGTGGAAAGGTCAGAGATGGGGCTATACGTTTGGGAGTCATGAGCCCATAGATGGTCTTTAAAGACATGGGGCTGAATGAGATAGATCATCAGTGAGAGCAGATGGAGAAGACTCCAAGGTCCTTCCTCCACAGCAGCCCCTGAACTGCTGCCCCAACCTCCTGCCATTCCACCCATATCATTTAAGGCTCATTTCAAATGGCACTTCCTCCATGAACTTTCTCTGATTCCCCCAATGGACATGTTCTCTCAAGTCTCTAAATCCCACTTTGCTTTATCTATGGCTCTCTTTCGGCCAGTCTCACAGTCTGCTCTCTGTTAGTTACTACTTTACTCTTTACCAGAGCCTGCCTCCTGGATGGTAGACTCCTGGAGAGCAGGGATGGGTTCCATTCGCTCTGAGTCCCCAGCTGTGCAGGCAGAATTTAGCCTCAGGTGTTTAGTAGGTTCCCCCCAGGTGCACTGCACTAGGTAGGGCTTTGCAACTGGGATGACAGAGCATGGGCGTCCAGCATCAGGTGCAGCAGGAA
>NW_006785665.1:3215255-3223454 GCF_000442215.2 Lipotes vexillifer
TAAAAGTACGGAGGCCAAGGCCTTCCTCAGAAAGCCCAAGGGACATCAGATGGATCTGCTCAGCTACTGAGCCTCCAGAGTCTGGACCCCTTGAGTCCCATACATATAGTAAAAAAGCACAGGACCTGGGATCTTTCTTTTTTCTTTCTTTTTTTGGCTGGGATCTTTCTTGATGAGAAAGTTACTAAGTTTTCCTGGTCTCACAGGTATAGGGAATCAGAACCATTGAAATCAAGGGTTTCTGAAGCAAAGATTTATTCCATCCCTCAAAGTGTATTCCATTTCAGACGCCAATAATTTTGTTGGTAGCACATTCATTTGTATTCTGAGCCAATTGTGACGTATTTTACTGACTTATCCCACCCTTCTTATGGTCTCTTCACTATATCATAGCTAACAATATCAAACTTGGAGGTATAAAGTAACAAAAAAGAATATTTCTGCCATTGATCCTTTTCACTAAGCAGACTGGTCCTCTGCCAATATCTCCAAAAAGAAAAGGACTTTCTGCAGAGACAAGTTCTTTTGCATCCCGTAGGCCATAGAAATACAAAGATATCCAGTCCTTACCTGGGAGGCTTGTTGCATTTGCAGAATCTTTGGAGAAAATATTTTCATTATCTTCATTAGTAGTAGGTGCCTAAAAGAGACATTCCTGACTGTAAACCTGTTTCTGCAGATTCCACCATCATTCAGGACCCAGCTCAAGTGCCACCTCCTCCTTAACCCCCCCCCCCCCCCCCACCCAAGGCATTCCTTTCTCTATCTCATGGACCTCTCCATGTCTGACCTGTCAGTCTCAACTTTTGCACTATTATTTATATCTAACAGCTTGCCTACTCAAGGTGGGGATTTCTTCCCATCTGCCTCTCTACCAGGAGCTTAAGGGCACAGCACCTTCCACAGAGGAGAATCAATAGATACCCTGACGCAGCAGTTGTATTACGGGTCCAGTCCCAGGGCGTGGATACCACCACTTACTAGGAAAACCACAGGCTAGAACTGTGGATCCACCACTTACTAGCTACGTAACCCTGGGCAAGTTTCTTAACCCATGTGGGCATCACTTTTCCTCCCTTGTAGGCACAACCATCCTGACACCCAAATCTTGGTTATCCTAAGGATGAAATGAGTTAGCAAACGCCAGGCTCAGAGCCTAGCACGGCGTGGCAAGTTCTCAGTGTCAGTTCCCTCTACGCTCCAGCCCCACAGGCGTGGGCTTCACCCTGGAGCTGCTTCCACTGGTGCCTGGACTGTCCTGCATCCAATATAGCCAAGGTGCAGGACCCCAGGCTCCTTCCCTGTGCTGTCCAGCTCCAGGAGTGGCTGAGCCTCCCAGCTTAGCATTTAGGGAATTAAGGACCAGGAGAGGAGTTGTAGTTGGATGGGAAATTGGATTACTCAAGGATTTGTTGAGCGGCTTCAGAAGTAATCCTCTTTCCAGAAAATTATGACACCAGGAGTCCACAGGGGAAGAGCTCAGAAAAACTGAATCTGAGTCACAGGCTAAGCTGTTAGTGGTGCCCAGAGGTTCAGAGATGAAACAGCAGGCACCAGACACAGAGCAGCTCAGTGAGCTAGGCCAGCACCGCTCCACACTTTCCATGGCCCACATCCCCGGGACGAGAACTGCTCTTACCCTGCTTTACAGAGGTGTGAAAGGGACAGGCAAGTTGCCCGTGGCCATGTTTCTAGTAAGTGGCAGAGCTGGGATTTAAACCAATTTCTGCCTGATGCCAGCCCACAACCCTTAACACTAGGTGCTGCCGCCGTGACCCTTTGACAAGAACATGAGCTCACCTGCGTGGAAGGGGGCAGCTCAGTCTCAGCTGGAGAACTCTTGGATTCTGTGGAGAGAAGAGTCATTATTAATGATTCATGGATGCTGAAAGTCCTATCTAATGGAATAAAATTCATCACAATGAATTTTATGTTGGAAGCAAACAAATAGCCAACCCTAGAGGACTAGCTATATAAATTATGATATAGCCACATATTGTAATCGCCTTTAAAAATATTTTAGAGGGCTTCCCTGGTGGCGCAGTGGTTGAGAGTCCGCCTGCCAATGCAGGGGACGCGGGTTCATGCCCTGGTCCGGGAAGATCCCACATGCCACGGAGCGGCTGGGCCCGTGAGCCATGGCTGCTGAGCCTTTGCGTCCGGAGCCTGTGCTCCGCAGCGGGAGAGGCCACAACAGTGAGAGGCCCGCGTACCGCAAAAAAAAAAAAAAAATTTAGAAAACAGCTAAGAATATGCTATGTTTTATGAAAAATTCAAGACAAGAAAAAGGCCACAGAGTTTGATCCAGAACTTCTAAAGAAACACATTTATATCATTTTTCATTATATGTTATATGATATATTGCAATATATATATTCACACAGAGAAAAAAAGTTGGAAGGATGCACAGCATTAGATATAAACACCATTAACATTTTAATTTCCTTTATGCACATTTTTGCAATAAAAATTATTTATTTAAACAACAGATTCTAGGGACTTCCCTGGTGGTCCAGCGGTTAAGACTCCGTACTCCCAATGCAGGGGTCCCCGGTTTGATCCTTGGTCAGGGAACTAGATCCCGCATGCCGCAACTGAGACCCGGTGCAGCCAAATAAATAAATACTTAAAAAAAAATAAATATAGACAACAGATTCTCACCTGCCTGGGTGGGTTTAATACACTTTGCCCGAGAAGGGAGGTGGACTGGGCACCCTCCCAGGCCCCTCTCCCTCCATGGGAACCACGTTTCTGCAGAAACCCGCAAGGCTGCAGAAGGCCAAGTATCAAAGCGAGAGTGCTGACACGAGGCCAGGCTCAGAGGCAAACGCGGGCCCGAGGGACCAGGCGCTGAACCCTGACAGGCAATGTGTGGAATGCTCTGGAGTTTAAAATATTTTCTTTTCAGTTCATCGTTTTTCCATCAAGAAATTAAAAATACCACAGAACCGGTTTACACAAAGATGTCGAGCCTCCCTGAGCCAGGAGTAGAAGGGCTAGCAAGGGGTTGGAGGAGAGGGTGACCCTACTTCTGCTCAGGACAGAATTTCCAGAGGGAGTGTGACTTCCCAGGAGGGGAGAAAAACCACACACTAGTAGCCCTGGAAGGGACACAAGAGCATGTTCACCCTCCCCATTGTACAGAGAGGAAACAGAGGCCCAGAGAGGGAAAGCGACTTGTCCAAGGTCATACATCAAGTTAGCCCCAAATCAACCTAGGATAAATGCGAGGGACACAGTCTCTTATTCCTTTGTGTTCCTCCCAGACCAGCCTAGCAGAGAACAGTTAGACTCATAGCAGGGGGTGACTGAAGGATTAAAGGAGGGGGCGGGGATACTAGAATGAAAGCTAAAACCAGGAGACAGGGGCAATGCTACATAGGAAATACGGCTGACCATGGATGGTCATTCAGTGCAGTGGTTCCCAAACCCAGACATGTTCAGCATCATTGGTGGCTTTTCAGGTCCCATCCTTGACCTATGGCCTCAGGATCTCCAGGATGGGATTCAGACATCCGGGTTTTCAAAAGGTTCCCCAAGCCCAGAGAGATGTTTCAGGAAGAAAGGGAGACCAGTATACTTTCAACCCGCAGCTCTGACCCCCCAACATGGTATGTGGTCCAGAAAAGGATGTTTAACCTTTGGTGGCTCAGATTTCCAGGGATAAAGTAGGAATTTTATCTCAAGTAACCCAGGAATGTTACCAGAATGGACAAAATTTTTCTAACACATAGGAAGATTGTCTTACATAACAAGACTTTTTAAAAAGCTCCCTAGGGAATCCACTAGTGGCACAGTGGTTAAGAATCCACCTGCCAATGCAGGAGACATGGGTTCGGTCCCTGGTCTGGGAAGATCCCACATGCCACGGAGCAACTAAGCCCGCGAGCCACAACTACGGAGCCCACATGCTGCAGCTACTGAAGCCCGCACACCTAGAGCCCATGCCCCGCAACAAGAGAAGCCACTGCAATGAGAAGCCCACGCTCCACAACGAAGAGTAGCCCCCACTCACCACAACTAGAGAAAGCCCGCGCACAGCAATGAAGACCCAACGCAGCCAAAAAGAATAAAAATTTAAAAATAAATAAATAAATAATTTTTTTTTAAAAGCTCCCTAGATGATGATGGGGACCCCTGATTCAGACCATTTGTCACCTGAGACGGAGCAACTTTTGCATCATTATTACTAATAATCATTTCCATTTTACAGATGAAAAAACTGGGGATCAGGGTTGGAAGAAATAAGTTAGGTTAATAATACTAACTGCATACTAATAGAATATTACTAGTATTTCTAGCATCGACCTTTGTGGAAGCTCGCCCTACTCCAGGTCCAAGTGGTTCTTAGCCTATGTGATGCTGAAGCCTCACAGCAATATACGAGGCAGGTACTATTATCTCAGGTTTACAAAGACATGGAGGCTCAGGAAGGCTATAAAACATTAGCAACATCTGTGAGCACATTTTTTTTTTTTTTTCTGTTTGGACAGAAGTATTTCATATTTATCCTAAAGTATTTTATATTTCCCAATGCCTCCTTTCAGCTAGCATGCTGGGTGAAAGAGGGGAAGGAACCATCATTCACTGGTCCCCTTGTGCCCCCGTGTGCCCCCCATGTGCCAGGAAGTTACAGGGGTAAGGATAATGGTGGTGATAACTAGACAAAACAGCAACAATAACAATGCCTAATATTTATTGAGCACTTACTATGTGCCAGGCACCATTCTGCCTACTTTACATGAATTAACTCATTTAATCCTCACAACAGTACTCTGAGATTGGTACCACTTTTATCTCCACTTTACATATGGGGAGAATGAGGCACAGGGAGGTTAAATAGCTTGCCCGAAGTTTTGTAAGAAATAAGTGTTAAGGCTTTCTGACTCCAAGAATACTCTTTTTTCCCCTTTATTAAAAAAAAAAAAAAATCACCTCTAGATTGAACATTTCTCAAATTCAGGGACTGTATCTTACTCATCTTTGTAAACTCACTTCTTAACACAGGCCTGGCATCTTGCTGAAAAACTGTGTAGTTAGAAAAATTTTAATTATGGAAAAAATCACTTGGAAAAAAAAGACTATTCAATACATTAACATCAACACTGAGTGTGTCCCTTGTATTAATATTTCCAGATTCTAAGGTGTACTTTTATATTCATAACAAAGTGAGTGAATGAATGACCATACTCCAATAAGTGAGACTGATAAAGACCACCTGTGAGTTTTTTCCACACAAGTTTTTAAAACAAGACACTTATTTCTGTTAATTTGAGAATGGATTTGGGTTTGCTTGCTTGGGTTTTGGAACAGAGAAATCCAACATAAAAGATGACAGGGGTCTTCATACAGATGTGTAACCTTGGTCAAGACACTCAACCTCTTTTAGGCCTTGTTTCTTCACTTCTAAGCAAGGGGATAACTTTCTCCTGCACACATCACCTGGGATCACAGGCTGAAAGGACCTAGCACTCACACGGCACACGATAATATCTGTTTAAAAACTGACCCAACTCTCAAAATTCAGAGCAGAGAATATAAAACATTTTCTAACACAATAATTTTTTTAAACCTAGATGACCTTGGGTATAGCGATAACATTTTATTTTATTTTATTTATTATTTTTTAATAAATTTATTTATTTATTTATATTTTTGGCTGCGTTGGGTGTTCATTGCCATGTGTGGGCTTTCTCTAATTGCGGAGAGCGGGAGCTGCTTGTCGTTGTGGTGGCTTCTCTTGCTGCAGAGCACAGGCTCTAGGCACCATGGGCTTCAGTAGTTGTGGCACGTGGGCTCAGTCGTTGTGGCTCGTGGGCTCTAGAGTGCAGGCTCAGTAGTTGTGGCGCACAGGCTTAGTTGCTCCGCGGCATGTGGGATCTTCCCGGACCAGGGCTCGAACCCGTGTTCCCCTGCATTGACAGGCGGATTCTTAACCACTGCGCCACCAGGGAAGTCCCACTAACACAATCTTTTTAAATTGTATATTATAACCAGTTAAGATATGGGCCACTGGGCTCCAGGGTTGGAGTACATAGAGGGAAAATAGGAGTGGGCTGAGAATAAGAAGAGGAAAAGGAAAGAAAAAGGAAGCCAGAGAGTGTCAGAGAGATGAGGAAACAAGGGAAGAGGGAGGAACCACAAAGCCAGACATTCCCAGAGAGGGGTTGGGGGCGGGGATACAGGGACCCACAAGCTGAGCAGCACCTTCCACTCTGAGCTTCATGCCTTCCCTCACAACCTGTAAACCACCAACCAGAAAGTTAATCATGGCTCCTCCATTCAATAAAAACAAAAACAAAAACAAAACAAAACAAAAAACCTCTCCAAGGAGCTGACAGTCTCCTGAGGAGAAAGAAGTAACCTCCAGCTGGGCCCCAACACCACCCAGAATGGTCTGTGGAGAAGTCTATTGGTCTGAGGCCAAAGGAGAAGACAACGGACAAGGCAGTGTGGATATTTGCATGGTGTAAGGTTGCCAAAGTGTCTTCCTTCTGAGCTTAAGCCCTTGTTTCAGCCTCTCTTTTATGAAATAATGGTGATGGTCAATGGCATTAGCAACTTTTTACTTAACCATTTAACTCTATGTCCTTACTTTGCAAAATTAAAAGTTGGTGACCTTACTTGGTCCCCAAAGTTCTTTTTGAAATTTTACAGAAATCCCAGGAAGCTCTGAGCTATCAGGGAGGGTGTGGGAGCAACATGCAGGCTTGTGATCTAGAAAGATGCCCGTAGCAGTGGCGTGGAGGACACCTGGTGCTCGCACACCAGAGACAGAGATCAGTTTCGGGGGTCGTTATAAGAATTCTTTCGAGGGCTTCCCTGGTGGCACAGTGGTTAAGAATCCGCCTGCCAATGCAGGGGACACGGGTTCCAGCCCTGGTCCGGAAGACCCCACATGCCGTGGAGCAACTAAGCCCATGTGCCACATCTACTGAGCCTGCATACCACAACTACTGAAGCCCGCGCGCCTAGGGTATGTGCTCTGCAGCAAGAGAAGCCACCGCAATGAGAAGCCCTCACACCGCAACAAAGAGTAGCCCCCGCTCGCTGCAACTAGAGAAAGCCTGCGCACAGCAACGAAGACCCAATGCAGCCAAAAATAAACTAACTTATTTATTTATTTTTAAAAAAGAATTCTTTTGAGATGGGACAAGAACCTGAGCCAAGGAAGGGGGCTGTCTAGCTTGATGTCCTGGGGATGTCCCAGCTCAGGGAGTGGGCTGGGTGGTGGTGTCCTTCTCTGGACAAGGAATACAGGGAGGTTTGTGAGGGAGGGTGTGGGCCCAGCTCTGGGCAGAGTGGAGACAAGAATCCAGAGCTCAAGGGACAGGTGTGGCCTGAGACACATGTGAATTGCTGGCATTTGGTATACACTTACCACGTGCAGGGCTGGGTGCAAACGGCTCTCCATCTCGTTTAATCCTCACAACAACCCTGTGAGGCGGGTTTTTTGGTTTTCGGGGTTTTGAGGCAGGCCTGTTATTCCCATTTGACAACTAAGCACACCTGGGCTCCGTCAGGCACTTCCCTAAGGTCGCACTGTGCAAGGGTAGGGCCAGCAACCAGAGCCCAGTCCGCCTGATGCCCAGCGAGGACGATGCACAGAGTGGATGTGGAGAGGCCACCCCATGGAAGGGGCACGTGGAGACGCCGTGGAAAACAGCATGAGAGTGGAGGCAGGGGATGCACACTGATGGTTGAACGGGGCACAATCTCTTCAGAAATGTGTCCCCAAGTGCTCTTTAACCTGCACAATTTCCCCCTCGGGGGTGCCAAGGAGAGGAACACAGTGAACGCCCCCAAAATGGGACCGGAGGGTTTGAGGTGACAGTACGTGGCTTCAGGGATCGGGCCAGGGAGACCCATCTGCCCGGAGAGTCCGCAGCCCTGGCCTCTGGACACCCCAAAGGCCTTGCGGATGCAAACCTCTGGCACCTCCTCAACAGTGTGATTCCAAAGAATGGGTCCATGTCACTCGCTACCTGTCACAAGTGGTTCTAATTATTTTCCAGGTGTCAGTGAGCAGGGTGTGAGAGGGAGTTAAAGGGAGCAAGAAATAACCCTCTATGCCTATGGGCTTTTCCCTAGCACTTTGCCCCAAGCTTGCTGTGCAAAGGGTCCACAGACTTGCTAGATGCCAGCCCTGCCTGTGCTACCGGAAAGGACAAATCTGGGAGAACTCCCACTCTGGGAAGA
>NW_006785665.1:3223500-3240727 GCF_000442215.2 Lipotes vexillifer
GGGGAGCCCTCCCACTCTGGCAAGAGCGACTAACCAGCCGCCTGTCAATGTGTAAGCTCTTCTTCCTGCCCTGACATCAGGGTGACATCAGCCCTGACATGCAGGGACTCAATGAGTCCCGGCAGCAGGTGCTGTCAGCAGTCACCTGGCCTTGCTGGCCGGAACAGGGGCCCCAGACTGGGTGACTCTGCGCCTGGCGTTCGCACAGGGAACCTTGCTGTGGCCACAGACTGTGTGTGGCCAGGCCTTGGCCTCAAGGGGGCAGCACTCACTGAAGTCCAGGCTCCTCAATCCCCTCCCCCAGGCCTCTACCAGCCACCCCTCCACCCCCACTCTCTGCAGGCCTTCCCGGAGGACTAGCCTGCCTCCACCTGCCCCACTGGGACCTCCTACCCACACATCTGTGCTCCAGCCCCACCAAAAGGCCCTGCCCTTGTTCACAGTCTGTGCCTTTGCACCTGCTGTTCCCGCTGCCTATATGCCCCATTCTCTACCTGGGAAACTCTTATACATCCTCCAGGACATAACTCAAATGTCACCTCCTCCATGAAGCTTTTCCTGCTCTTTCTAAACTGCCCCAAGTATTGTCAGCTCCACAGCCTTATCAAGTACAATGGGATGCTCCCCCAGCCCCACAGCACATTCTATAATCACTGGGAAAGCTTTCGAAAATACCATTCCACATTCCCCTCCACATTCTAATTCAGTGGGTCCAGGATTGTATCCAGGGCAATTCTAGGACACCCACAGCCCCACTCTCTTTATCCCAAGAACCAACCAACATGGCACTGCAAATTGCTAATCCTTCTACATTTGCAGTACGGGTTATTATTTCTAAAGAATGTTTTCTCACTAAATTCATAAAAATTCCCAAAGGGGACAAGACAGGTCATGTCATCTCCATTTTACAGATGACAAGACTGAGGCTTTGAGAGGTAAACTAACTTTACTAAGGTCATACAACATGATTGCCAGGTGCAATGTAGTTCCCTTGACCTCTGTGTCATATCCCCCACACCTAGGCAGGGGCATCCTATCTGTGTGAGCTTTGAGGGCTAGAGGCAGGTCTTTGGGTCTGGAAAGCCCATCGATGCAGTATCTAGTGCACTGACATGTCCCAAACAGTCAACCTCCCTCTCATTTTCCAGAAGTGCTCCCCAATTTCCAGCCTAAATCCCTCTTGCACCAGAATCATCCAAGTTCCTCTTGCTCTGCCCTCAGTGGAGAGGGGAGAAGCTGGTATCTCTCTTGGACATTCACCACTGGGGTTTTGAAGAACGCCTCCCCGCCAAAAAAAACCACACATGTACAGAACGGAGAGCCCAAACTCTTCAGCTGCTTATGTGAACAGAGGCCAAGAGTTCTGTCTGAGCTTACACAGTCACTGTAGCAAGTCACAGAAGCACAGGACCTGAGGCTGAAAAGTCAGAGACATGTCTCTGCTACACCATCTTCCATAATTTAAACAATTTAAAGAGGAACATCCACAAATGAGACCAGCTTTAAGAGAAGGTGACCAGACAGGTAAGGAATCCACAAGCCATCCCATACAACAGCCTGGGAACAGAAGCCCAAACAGACACAAGTCCCCTGGGAATTCCAGAAGAATTCAGAGAGAGCAGACTAGCAGACTTATCAGGGGTTACCCTGGAGACCAAGGCCCACTGAGGCCAGATTTGGATTCACATGAGAAAGAACTTTCTTCTTGAATAGGCAGTTCTCATAAAAAGATATACAAAGAGCCAGTAAGCACATGAAAAGATGGTCAACATCACTATTTACTGTGGAAATGCAAATCAAAACCACAATACCACACCCATAAGGATGGCTATTTGAAAGAAAGAAAGAGAGGAAGGAAGGGAGGGAGGGAGAGAAAGAAAAAGAAAGAGAGAAAGAAAGGAAGGAAGGAAGGAAGAAAAAGAGAGAGAGAGAGAAAGAGAAAGAAGAAAGAGAGAGGGAGGGAGGAAGGGAGGGAGGAAAGAAGGAAGAAAATACTAAGTGTTGGCTAGGCTATGAAGAAATTGGAACCCTGCACATTGCTGATAGGAATGTAGGAATGTAAGGTGCAGCCACTGTGGAAACCAGTATGGTGGTTCTTCAAAAATTAAAAATAGCATTACCATATGATGTAGCAACTACACTTCTGGGTATATACTCAAAAGAATTGAAAGCAGAGACCCAAACAGATATTTATACACCCATGTTCATAGCAGCATTATTCACAATAGTCAAAAAAAGTGGAAGCAATCCAAGTGTCCATCTATGGATGAATAGATGTAATATGGTATATATGTACAATGGAATATTATTCAGCTTTAAAAGGGGAGGAAATTCTGGCACAGGTTATAACATGGATGAATCTTGAGGATGTTATCCTAAGTAAAATAAATCGGTCACAAAAAGACAAATCCTGAATGATTCCACTTATATGAGGTACTTAGAGTAGTCAAACTCATAGAGGCAGAGAGTAAAATGGTGGTCACAGGGGCTGGAGGTAGGGGTGAATGGGAAGTTACTATTTAATGGGTATAGAGTTTCAGTTTTGCAAGATGGAAAGAGTTCTGGAGATGGATGGTGGTGATGATTGCACAACAATGTGAATGAATTTAACGCCACCAAACCATAAGCTTTAAAATGGTTAAAGTGGTAAATTATAAGTTATGTATAATTTACCACAATTTAAAATTTAAAAAAAACAAGAAAGAACTTTCTAACAAAACAGGATTTCCTAAAGCTGTTTGTAACCATCTAAATTAAGTGGTTGGGATAAAAAGTAAACAGGTGTCGGCCTGTATCCAGATCATTTCCTCTGCACAATGTGATAAATGATTTGCTCCCCTTGCAAAGGCTCCTAAGGCCATGTTAATGTTTGGCCTTCAGATAATGAGCAGCTCAAAGTGTATACAAACCAAAGACAATCATGGACAGGGCAACACAATCTAGCCTGAAGGATGTTCTGATTTATTTAAATGGTCTTTCTAAGTAAGATATAGTAGTTAGGCCTCCCTTCTTGTCCAGGTCTTAGCAGGAAATGAACTTTTGAGGAGAGGATTCAATAGAAAGTTGCCTCCTGCTCTTGATGGACAGGAGCGGGGGACAGCACAAGAAAAGATCTGAGCCTGCACTTGACATTGCCTACATCCAATTAACAAGACACCCTAAGCCTAAGCCCACTCCTCTGGCTCTCCCAGGACAGGAAAGACAAGGATCACACACTGCAAAGCCAGGGTAGAGAAAAGGCCATCACATTACAGCATCCATTCTGGGGGAGGAATGCCAGCCTACATATAAAAGTCTCCCTGAAGGGACTTCCCTGGTGGCACAGCGGTAAAGAATCCGCCTGCCAATGCAGGGGACACAGGTTGGAGCCCTGGTCCGGGAAGATCCCACATGCCACAGAGCAACTAAGTCCATGCGCCACAACTACTGAGCCTGCGCTCTAGAGCCTGCGAGCCACAACTACTGAGCCCACACACTGCAACTACTGAAGCCCACTTGCCTAGAGCCCGTGCTCCACAACAAGAGAAGCCACCACAATGAGAAGCCCGCTCACCACAACGAAGAGTAGCCCCCGCTCACCGCAACTAGAGAAAGCCTGCGCGCAGCAACGAAGACCCAACGCTGCCAAAAAAAAAAATTCTCCCTGAAGCCAGAGGTAGAAGAAAATGGCAGGAGTAGGGATGGGCCTGGACAATTTATATCATTCTATCTTTTGGGTATTTTATTATTTTTAATAATAAAATGGGTATTTTATTATTTTTTAATTGTCTGGTATTTAAGAACAACTAATTTGGTCCAATTATGCTGCTGGACTAAAAAGATCTGACCCTGAAGCAAGCCTGGAAGCTATTCTAAAGTAAGAACACTGGGAACAATGGGATGGGCTGCTACAAGGGATAGTAAGCTCTCCATCTCTGGAAGCATTCAAGCAGAGGCTGGGTAACCACTCTCTGGGAGATTCCTGCACTGGGTTTGGTCTATTACATCCTAATTTTTCATAGGAAGGAGTCAAAAGATAATGTCTCAAATTATTTTCTCAGAAAAAAAAGAAAAAAAAAAGCCATAAGTTTGTTATTCAGAGTGAAGGAGGTCACTAGCAAAAGAACTAGAAACAGAAAGTGAGCAGCTTCCTCTAGAAAGCAGGGCTGGAAATGGGAAGGGGTGGGGCAAGGGACACATTATTATAAGCCCTTCTTTGCTTCTTTGCCATGAGAATGTATTAATTTGATAAAAATTAAGTTAAAAAAAAATTCCCATGGGTTAAAAAAAAAATTAGTCACACAGTTGCTAAACAATCCATTTCTCAAAAATATTTAATCACATGGGAATGCTCACAAAATTTTATATATAAATATACACACATAAATATACTTAGAATAGGAAAGACGTATAGTAAAATGTTCTCACTGGTTTTCTCTAGGTGGTACGAATACTGGTGATAATTATTCTTTATATATTTTGTTTAGAATTTTTCACTAATCGCATTATTACAGATGATTATTACTACCTTTAACATCTTTTTTTTCACGTAAAAAGCATTAGTTAATTGTGGTAGGTTAAATATAGCTACAAATTCTTTGCGGCTCCTCCCATCAAGCTGTGGAGGAACTTCCCCCCCTTGAGTCTGGGCTGGCCTGCCGGCAGATGACAAACCTCAAGGAGAACCGCGAGCTCCAGCCACCAGCCAGAGTCAACCGTCAGATGTGGCAGTGAGGCCATCTTGGACAGTGCAGACCTGATGCAGCTGCATTCATGACTCAGGCAAAACCAGCACAAGAGCTTCCCAGCTGACTGATTTTCAAAGAATTGAGCAGATAAATGGTTGCTATTTTACCATGAGTTTGGGGGTGACTTGTTACATAGCAACAGATAATTGATACAGTAACAAAGCTGAAACATCCCTTCTGCATTTATCACATACCTGTCCAAGGGACTCCCGTGACCTCCTGGCTCCACTCACTCCATAAGCCATGCCCAAACTCCTCCTGGGCCCGAAGCTGCACCACGTGCTTCATGCCACTCCAGGCGTCGTGGATGATGCAGTGATACTGGAGCTCCTTGACCTGAGGGCGAGAGGCACAGGTGACTCTGGGGTGGGGCCTGGGTGGCACCAGGTAAGCAGCTCCACAGAGACATGGGAGTCCTGGGACAACCCCAGCCCTTCAGCTGCTCTCTCTCGGGTCCGGTGGATGACTCAGCTGGGCAGAGATGCTCCAAAGGCTCACACCACCCTGGAGGCTCAGAGCCAGGTGGGGTTGCCGTCTGGGCCAACTGGTGCAGAAGCTGTAAGTCACAGCCCCTGCCCCCATGTAACACAGAATCCTGCAAGCCACACCCTTGACTTGCAGGCAGCCCATCTCTCTTCCCAGCTCACACTCATCTCACAAACTGGCCTGCAAAGAGGAGACTGGCCTGGCATTATTATTCCCATTTTATAAATGAGGCAGCCAAGGCTCAGAAGGGTTCAGAGACTTACTCAAGGCCATGCAGGTAGTGAGTGGCTGACCAGGACCCAGAACTCATTTTTTTCTTTCTAGTACCCTTTCTACTACTCCTGAGTATCTAGGGGCTTTTTTCTGTCCAGAAGTAAAAGAAAAATTTACCATCCACATTGTGAATGTCTTTGATCGTTCAGCCCGGTATCGGAGCTCAAACTGTAACCTGTAGAAATATGAGTTCCAGGAAGGGGGGTCTTGCCAGGTGACGCTGAGCCAGCGGGGGTTTCTGTCCACGGCGGTGACCGTGACATTGACAGGTGGGTCAGGCTGCACTGTGGGAAAAGGGAGCACAGCTCCTATGCAGCAGCAAGTTTGGTGCCAAGGAGAGACCCATGAAGACTGCAAGTCCCCAGCAGGCAGGACCCCACCTCCAGCCCCAGACCACTTCCCCAGGCACACCCTGACAGGGTGCTCGCCTGCCACAATCAGACCTCTGGCAAGTATACCAAGGGCTTCCCCGGTGGCGCAGAGGTTAAGAATCCGCCTGTCAATGCAGGGGACACAGGTTCGAGCCCTGGTCCGGGAAGATCCCACATGCCACAGAGTGCCACAACTACTGAGCCTGTGTGCCACAACTACTGAAGCCTGCGCACCTAGAGCCCGTGCTCCGCAACTAGAGAAGCCACCGCAATGAGAAGCCCGCCCACCGCAAGGAAGAGTACCCGCTGCTCACCTCACAACTAGAGAAAGCTCATGTGCAGCAACGAAGACCCAACACAGCCAAAAATAAATAAATGAATAAATAAATTTATTTAAAAAAACAAAAAAGTAAAGCCCAAAAGGCACCAGCTCACCAAACCCCTCACCGTCCCCTCCAAGAAGTCCATAAGGGGCATTAAATCAAAAGAAAGGAAACAGTTGGAGGGGAGATGGAGGCCTGAAGAGCTTACTTACAGATTCCATAACCCTCAAATGTTTGGGGTCTGCTGGACTGGCTCCCAGCACTGTTGGAGACACACAGGGACACGACGTACAAAGAGTTGTCTCCCTCTGGGACTGCCAACTGGCAGGAGAACTGCTGCGACTCCGGGGAGTACTGGCACGGCTCCTGGAAGTCTTTCACCGGACTGCAGACACAAAACAAGGGCGGGGCTCGCTATCAGTTGCTGTACTTACTCAGGACAGGAGAGAAGAAAGGGCAGGGGTTAGGAGCTCAGGCTCTGCGGTCTGACCCCGGGGGTTTTTTTGTTTTGTTTTTTTGTTTTTATAAATTTATTTTTATTTATTTATCTTTGGCTGCATTGGGTCCTCGTTGCTGTGTGCGGGCTTCCCCTAATTATGGGGAGCAGGGGTTGCTCAATAGTTGTGGCACAGGGGCCTAGCTGCTCCGCGGCATGTGGGATCTTCCCGGGCCAGGGCTCGAACGCGTGTCCCCCGCATTGGCAGGCGGATTCTTAACCACTGCGCCACCAGGGAAGTCCCGTCCCTGGGGGTTTTACTCTCCACTTCACACTGAGTAGCACTGGGGATTTTGAGTAAATTATCCCACCTCTCCAAGCCTGTTTTCTCATTCGAAAATGGGAATATTAACAGTACCCACCTCGCAGGGGGTTCTTAGGATTAATTCAAAAATGAGTGTAAAACACCTAGCTTAGCATCTGGCATGGCCGTCTAAGGGGCCATCTAGAGGGCGCGCTCAATCACTGTGGCATCAGAGAGGTAGTGCATTCGGGCTCCTTGACAGGTCTTGGGCTCTTGGCACTGCAGGGGATGCAGAAAGGAATCAAGAGGCCCCACCCTGGCCTCAAGACACTAACAGAAAAGACCTGCCCTCAGAGGACTAGGACAGCCGGTAGAATGCCATCCCAGAACCTCGGAAGTGCTGGAAGGGTTTGCAAAGAGGTGGCAGCATTTCCGGCAGTGAGCCCAGAAAGGAATCCTGGGTGATGAAGATATTAGAGGTGAGTCAGACACTGTCCCACATGGCCTGGAAGCCTGAGACTTCACCAACTTGTGACATGTGTGGGCATGTGAGTCCAGGGCAGCCACTCACCCTGCCGCCTCAGTGACGAATCACCCATCAACCCCTGATTTGAGTTTGAACCCCAGTCCCAGCACAGACTTTCCTTCTGGGAAGCCTGCCCCCACCTTCCCAGTCTGAGTTAGGGCCTCCCTCCCTCCCTCCACCGTCACTCAGGCATCCATCCCACCTAACACTGAGAAGGTGGGGCCGTCTGCTTACAGGTGGGTACCCCCGTGGGGCTTGAGGGCAGGGGCCCAGTCCTGTTTGCTTTGTGCCTCTCCCTCAGCCTAGTACAGCACCCAGCCCACGGCAGACGCCGAACTCGCCAAACACTTATGGAGAGAGCAAGCATGCAAGCTCAGTGGGGCAAGGGTGTGACTGCGGGCACACACATGAGCAAAAGAGCAGAACATACAAAACCTCTTTCCAGGGGCTTGTTTCACCCCCGCAGTCCCAGGATGGGCCTGAGTGGGTTCTGGAGGCCCCAAGGCTCTCACAGTGGCTCCCCACTCCCCCTTCCTCAGTTCAGGGTAGACAGCCCAGGAGGAGGATGGACATGCCCCAGGCTGCTGGCAGGAGGAGGCTGTGAGCTTAAATGCCCTGCCCTCTCTCATTCTTACTGTCAACACACAAATTACTCTAGTCCAAGTGTCAACTGAATAAAGCCTTCCCGGGGGCGGGCTGGGCAGCTGCCGGCCACTGTACAGAACGTCCCATTTACAGAGGAATGCCTTCCTGGTGCCACAGAATTATATCCCAACTCAGCTTCGGGCTGTGGAGATTTCTGACCTTCCTCTACTTGGAGTGTGAACCATCAGTCCTAATGGTATCTGCATCATGTGCAGATGGGCAACCTATACATGTCCCTGTGCAGAGACCAAAACATAAATATCACCACCAGGTGACACTCTGGAGACAGACGCAAGTGGAAACCAAAACACCCAGATGACATCCGTCACTGCTCGGATTTTTTGATACTCTGATGATTGCCAGCTCAAACTCAGTGATAAACAAACATCTGGACCACGGGGACCTTGGCTCTGGGATGGAGACAGAGAAAACTGCAGAGATGTAACCTTCCACCTTCCATCTGTGCCTTAACTCATCCCAGGTCCCCTCACTTTGTGCCAGAGGGACCCCCAGGCAGGTGTGACTTCCTGCTCCACTGCCCCCAGCTCCCTCTCCCCACTCTATCACCACTTCCTCTCATCTGCCATTAAAATGGGAAAAGCCTGATAAGCTCACAATCAGGACGCTGATCATGAGCTGCCCTTCCCCTCCCAGGACATCTGCATCTTCTTAAGAGCAACGCCCAAAACCTGTGTATTTTGAATGAAGTCAGATAGGCTGGGGTCTGATTCCCGGCAGAGCTACTTACTAGCTAGATGACCTTAAACAAGTTAACCAGTCTCTGTGGTGCAGTTTCTCCATCTGCTAACGAGAAAAACAACCACCACCACCCCACCCCACCCCCGCTATTGTGTGGGTTAGTAGGACAAACATTGTAGCACAGTGACCAGCACAGGGTGAGCCCTGGTGGCGAAGTCTCAGCTCCCTCCCTCATTCCCTTCTCCTCTGTCCAAAGTACTTACTTACTTCCCAATAACATTTTGGAATCACTGGCCAGTCAGTCCCATTGGGCTCCTCTGAGAGCCGCCACCACTCCCAGGGCCTCAGTCAGGAAGGATGGAGAAGACAGACACACAGCCCAGCCCAAGATACTTACAACTTCCTCACCAATAACACGGCCTTCGTGGTCGGGGACGGGGGACTCCGAGGACTCCACTCACAACCCACGTTGCTGAGGGGGCTCCTCCGGAAGCAGGAGAGCTGGGGCTCCTCGGGGGGAACTGGAAGGAGCGCACAGAGGCTGAGGAGGCAGCACACCTCACCGCCCGTCCTCGTCCTCGGGAGCCCTTGACTCAGCGCCCTCCCCCGACCCTGGCACGAGCCCGTACCACAGCCAAACAGCCACGCACATATCTAACTGTGCTCGGGAAATCAAAGGATGCCAAAGTCCTCATGTCAGGCTAGGAGGTGGGGCAAGTGAGGGGAGGTGCCTGGGGGCCAACTTGCCTAAAGGGGAGCAAGACTGGCACCAAAAGTTGGGGCTATGGGGCTTCCCTGGTGGTGCAGTGGTTGAGAGTCCGCCTGCCGATGCAGGGGAAATGGGTTCGTGCCCTGGTCCGGGAGGATCCCACATGCCGCGGAGCGGCTGGGCCCGCGCGCCATGGCCGCTGAGCCTGCGCGTCCGGAGCCTGTGCTCCGCAATGGGAGAGGCCACAACAGTGAGAGGCCCGCGTACCACAAAAAAAAAAAAAAATTAAGTGATGATAAAATAGTCACCATAATACTGCTGCCTCTCACTGGGGCATTGGGAATATGGTATGAGACACCAAGGAAGAAAGTCCCTCAGCACAGAGTCTGGCACACAGGGCATCTGACTATAGGATGTCTTATGAGATGCAAGGGAGTTAGGAACCTACTAACTCTAACAATAAGAATAGTTCATTTGAGAGCTTACTATGTGCTATGCAGAGTTTTTAACACCATATTTAATCTTTACAACAACCCTGAAGTAAGTTAATAACATCAACCTTATTTTACTAACAAGGGAACTGAAGGGCAGAGAAGTTAAGCCGTGAAGGAGGAGGATTCGAACCCAGGCCCCTTGCCCTCGACCCCCAAGCCCTAACCACACAGCAAGGCCAGCTGGACGGCGTCTCCGTCAGCCAGATGCCCCCACCCAGCTGGAAGCTCTACCAATCTCGCTGGCAAACGTCACTGGGCCTTTCCCCGAAATGCTTGGGCCAGGGAAATAACAGGAATTTAAAGGGTCAAGCAGGGAATCTCTCTCTGGAATGCGCAGAGCAGTGCTGGGAGCCATCTCTGGGAGCTCTGAGGACACAACTCACCATCCACCAGCAAACGCACACTTCCAGCTGGGCGGCCGTCCTCGTAGCACGAATAGTTTCCAGAGTCGTTGAGCAGCACAGACCTCAGAAGCAGCCTCCTTCCCACGCCAGCCCATCTGCCTTGGCGTGAACCTGTGACCTGATTCCTGAGCACCCAGTGAACGGTGGCATTGTCCCCCGCTTCCCCACCTGGGCAAGTCAGGGTAATGCTGGCTCCTGGCAGGCTGGTCAGCACATCATTTGCCACCTCTGCAGGGGGAGAAGACACTGGATAAGCCCACAGCAACCTGACAAAAGGACTTCATCCAATTCAGGAAGCCACAAAAGGCTCTAGTGCTAAACATCTCTCAAGTCCATCCACTGGCCCAGGCCACCATCACATCATCTCTTCCTCGGTTATGGCATTGGCCTCCCTGTGGCCTCCCAGCCCCAGTCTTGGCCCTCTCCACCCAGCTGCCCCAGGGAGCCTTCCAAAGTGGCTCTCTGGCTACCCCACTCCTTTGAATAGAAACCCCTTCAAGGGCCTACCGCTGTCCACAGCATAAAGTCCAAGTTTAGAGGCCTGGCCCACAGGGCTTTCCACCACCTGCCCCCTGCTGACCTCTGAGGCCTCATCTCTCCCCGCTCGGCCTTAGGGGAGACACAGTCCCCCCACCCCATCCCCACACAACTTCCTCCTGATGCAGGTCTCAGCCTAAATGTCCCTTCCCCAGAGGCCTTCCCTATCTCCTCAGCTGCATTAGGCCCCCATTCTACCTCCCCCACCATGTCACCCATCACACACTGCCGTATAATTACCAATTCCATATCCATCTTCACTTCAGGACCCCAAGTGCCACAAGAATAGGCATCCTGTTTTGTTCTCTGTCATATTTCAGTGCCTAGATCATTGCCTGGCACACGGCGGTGGCCCACTGAGCACTTGATGAATGTATAAATGAATGTATACACACAGGAATGAATGCCAGGTACCCAGTGGGACTCAAAAGATGCATGAGTACACAGGAAGTCTCAGAATCCCAGGGTCTCCATTTTACAGGTAATAACTGAGGCACAGAGGAATCAGGAGACTTGCCCCTGATCACCAATAACTTAGCTACACAGCTGAGAGGCAAACCAGGTCTTCCAACTCTGTTCAGTGCTCCCTCCAGAACCCTATACCTATCTATTAAACCACTTAGGGTAATGCTATGTTTATTCTAGGGACCAAATTGGAAAGTAAAAGAGAACAAATGCAGTCCCCATCCCTGAAAAATATTATGCTACTCAAGGAAAGGATATTAAAGATACAAGTAAACTTTTTTTTAGTATAGGTTAAACAGATTCATAGAATCTAAGATTTTGTTTTTTTAATAAATTTATTTATTTATTTTTGGCTGCGTTGGGTCTTCGTTGCTGCACCCGGGCTTTCTCTAGTTGCGGCGAGCGGGAGCTAACTCTTCATTGCGTTGCGCGGGCTCCTCATTGCGATGGCTTCTCTTGTTGCGGGGCACGAGCTCTAGGCGCGCGGGCTTCAGTAGTTGTGGCTCGCGGGCTCTAGAGCACAGGCTCAATAGCTGTGGTGCACGGGCTTAGTTGCTCCGCAGCATGTGGGATCTTCCCGGGCCAGGGCTAGAACCCGTGCCTCCTGCATTGGCAGGGGGATTCTTAACCACTATGCCACCAGGGAAGTCCCATACCAGGTGGTTTTGATTTGGCTTACTGTGCCCTTGTGGAAGGTTCTTCAGCACAGGCTTCGGACGTGCAGGCTCAGCGGCCATGGCTCACGGGCCCAGCCGCTCCGCAGCATGTGGGATCTTCCCGGACCGGGGCACGAACCCATGTCCCCTGCATCGGCAGATGGATTCTTAACCACTGGGCCACCAGGGAAGCCCAGAATCTAAGATTTAAATCAGTCTAGCCAGCTGAGGAAACTGAAGGCAGGGAAAACAGCAAGTTTTCATGTTAAGCACACTTGGTCCTTCTAACCAAATGTGCAGCCATTTATTAGCAAACAGCAGCAATAAGTCTGGTAAAAGATTTCCGAAAGGCCCAGCAACAGCCTGGGCACCTGACCTCACCTCCCACCTGTGCTCCTGGGCTGCGAGGACCAGCACTAGTGTCCCCCCGACCTGCAAAGCCTTCTTGCTTGGGAGGAGTTTTTAATCTCACGCTTAACTGACTGCCCCTCCTCCCGCCAAGGTAGCTGTTGGAGAGGACAGAATAAGGCTCAGTGACCCCCAGGAGGATAACACTCAAAGCCAGCGAGGCTGGTTGTCCAGATCAACCGCCGGCCACAGTCCAGAGATAAGGGACATGAGCATCAAAGGGACAGCGACAGCTTCTGTCTGGCTACACAGACTCCCTTCAATCTTCCTTCTCACCTTATCACTTGGAGTCAGAGTCCTCCACCCTGGAAACCTCTGCCCTGAGGTTGGCAGGTAAGGGACAGGTGCAAGGGCAGCATAGCAGCCGGTCACCTAGGGTTTCTTTCTCTTCACTATCAGAGCCTTCGACTTTGGGTGAGAAAAATGGCTGAGTCTCACCATGCAGCGAAGTGAGTGTGGCCAGGTTCCTTAGACCCCTCTTCCTCACTTTCCCCCACTATGGGCCAAGATGCATGCGTACATGCATCTTGAGGAGGTCCCCAGAGCCAGGCACCAGTGAAGAGGACAGAGTTAGGTGGCAGAGAGACCCTGCCCTCAAGGACACGACATGTAAGATGCATTCACTGCTGCAGAACTGGGACAGAGGACACAGGGCGCCCCTGAACATCAGCAAAATCCCAGTCCCTAGGAGACCAAGTCCACTGAGGGTACCTCCACGCCCAGAGGGCTTAAAAGAGGTATGAAAAGCCCTAACTACAGGATACCATTCATACATAATCTTCAGTAATACATTTCCAGCATTTCAAGTATCATTTTTAAATGTACTATATGATATTGAACACATGCAAATTAATATATGTAATGTACATGAAAGCTATGAAGCATGAAACACCCCCGAACTCCTACCAACCAAACCACTAGCACAATCATTGTCTCTGAAGCTCCCTCTGTGTTCTGCATCCCCTAGCCTCCCTGCTTATACAGTGTTACATTTTGGACTTATCGCTCCCTCGCTTTTTTTTTTTTAATAGATCTTTATTGGAGTATAATTGCTTCACAACACTGTGTTAGTTTCTGTTGTAAATGGGGTCAGTTTCGCTACTCATGGATTCCTAAATTTTTCTTAACTTTGTGTGATATTTGAGAATTATGTAAATAGATTACAGTCTTCTGTGACATGTTTTTGTCATTCACTGTTTCCATGATTCATGTAGCTGTAGTTATTCATTTTCACTGCTGTGTAATATCCCATTGGACAACTATATCATTCTCTTGCTGACGGAGGTTTTGGGTCGTTTCCAGTGTTTTGCTATATCAAAGAGTGTGCTATTAACTTTCTCGAAGGTGGCTCTTGGCACATTTGCCCAAGAATTTCCCTGAGTAGAATTGCTGGTCCTGGTGTGTGTGCATGTCACACATGTCCTTTTCCTTCATAATTGACACACAGTCCAAACCTTTTAAGTCTTATGTGCACCTGACAGTGGCTATGGCTTGCCATGTCCAGTCCACATACTGAATTACATCTGTGCCTGAATCAGGTTAGGTCTAGAAGACACACCGACACTTTGAATCAGTATATGGATACTTTCACTTTTCCATTTTCCACTTAATAAAGCAGCTATAAGTACAAAACCTAACATGGATGTCAAGTTCATGCACAAATTACCAACACTGTAGGAACAAAGACAGAGACACCGTTGGGAATTCCCTGGTGGTCCAGTAGTTAGGACCCCGAGCTTCCAGTGCAGGGAGCACGGGTTCGATCCCTGGTCAGTGAACTAAGATCCCGCAAGCCGCATGGCGAGGCCAAAAACAAAAGATGGAGACGCTGTCAGAGTCGGACAGTCTTCTGGTGAGTGGCCCCGCTGTGCAGTGCTTACAACATCCCTCCATCAGCTGACAAGCGGAAGTCGGAATTCACAAGGCACCAATACACAATAGATTCTCAGGGTTGCCTGAAAGTCCAAGTAGGGGTCAAGGACCATGGCAGGCTCATCCTTTCCTTGGCACTTTCCACATGGCACCATCCTTAACTATATGTAGGTCCCCCTCACCAGTCATGACTATGAGGCTGTGAACTCCTAGTAGCACTCCTCAGAGAACTCAGTAGGTGCTTAATTAATGTTTAACGTAGGGTGCCTAAGAGGTACCCACAAGGTCAGGGCCTCCACAGTGCACACTCCCAGGAGCCCCTGTCACACAGGACACAGCGGTCTACATGGTGCCCCTCGTGTGGTGCAGTGGGCAAGCCCTACACTAGAGACCAGAAGAGCCAGCTTGTCACAGCCAGGAGATGCTGAGGAAAGAAACTATAAGCCTGGAGCCAGAAGGGACTCTCTTTTCTGCTTCTGCCTTTGCCAGTTCCAGGAAATATGTTTCTCTGGTCACTTCCCTAACCCCCAGTTCAGATGGAAGCTCTTGCCATGGCTAGTGACCAGCTTGAACAATAGCAGGGGCTGTTCTGTTCCTGAATTCACTGACAATGGCCAGAGTATTTGGGCAGCTCAGAGAAATCACAAATAAAAAGACTTTTTTTCTCTTCTACTAAAGCAGAGCTTCAGGAGCAACATAATGGCCACTTCCTCTGCCAAAGAACTTGAGTAATGGTTTTCTGAATCTTTAAAACTGAGTCACTGTTTTTTTTTTAATGGGGAATGATTAATTATAAAACACCCATTGGCAAGTATTGCCTGTCCCTTCTTCAAAATACATTTCTTCTAGAACCTGTGAACAATGCTGTGTTAACTATGCTTTTAAAGGCATTCTATGCAGGATGATCACAGTCAAACACTCAGAGAGGAAAGACCACAAGAAAATACCCTTGCTACAGTCAGAGTGGGCAGTGTTGCCCCTACCCAGCCGCCCATCCCTCTGCCTCCTGACCCGAATCTCTGAGTCAGTGCCCGTGACACCCATGGGGCTGCGTAGGACGCCCTGGGCATCTCTCTCTCTCTCTTTTTTTTTTTTTGGCTGCACCTCGTGGCTTGCGGGATCTCAGTTCCCTAACCGGGGACTGAACCTGGGCCAAGGCAGTGAAAGCCGGGCATCCTAACCACTAGGCAACCAGGGAACCCCCGCCCGAGCAACTCTTTGAAAAGGAAGAGGTGATGTTCACAGAATGCCCTCCTGGTACTTCCACCCACCTCTCCAAATGATGGGACTAGAGGCAATTTCTTTCTCTTCCTTTCATCTTTCTGTATTTTTTTCAATTTTCTATAAGTTGTTTGTATTACTCTTATAATGAACACACACGGACATACATACATATGTATATATATATTTAAGACAAAGAAGCTACATAGCCTGGATCTGTCCAAGTTATCACGCCTAGAGAGGGAGGAGGTGGGGCAGAATGCAGTGGACACCAGGAAATAGGGGTGGGGTGAGAGTGGATTTTTCAGGACAAGCAGCTTCTGACGGCACCTTCCAGGTCAAAGAACGTTCACCCCCCACGCTTGCAGCTCTGCCCTCCAACCCTTGCAGCTCTCTGCTTTGTCACTTTCGCTGCACGCTGTACGCTTAGCCCTCAGCCATGCTGGCCTCATCCCCTGGTGGACACAAGGTCACCGTCCCTCCCTATCTGCCCTGTTTGTCTGCTCCCTGGAGTCTGCCAGGGCCCTCCTGAAGGCCTCCCTTATGGGGAAGAGCCAAAGGGAAGAGACACAGTGGGGAACAGGCGAGGAGGGAGATCCTGAGAACATCCTGCTCCCCAGAGATGTGCCCCAGCCATTCTCACACTCCCACTCTGGGAGGTGAGGGGACCAGGTGGGGAGGGAGGGGTTGGCCCTGCACTCTGACATTCAGCACAGCATGCAGTTTAGCATCTGCCCTTGAGCAACTGCTCAGCCATTTGAGGCCAGCATTGCAAGCCCACGCCTGTCCCCTCCTTAAGACTCAAGAATTTTTTTGTGCACCATGAAGTGCAAGGCCAGAAACCTTAATCCTGGAGAGAGAACTGACAGTTAGTGGTGAACACCTACTATGCACTGACACTCCTCTCCACAAAACCCCATGGAAAACTTAAAACTACCTATAACACAGGCCACCCTAAGATAAATGTCCCTGACATATTGAGGGATCCAAGAGGAGGGGTAGAACACTCAAAAAGGGAGGGATTCAATGGAAGAGGTATTTGGGTTGAGCCTTGAGACATGAGTAGGAGTTTGATAAGTGGAACTACAGGGAATGGCATTGTGTAAAGAGGGAACAGCATGGAAAGGCATTGAGAAGTGAGGGCCCGGGGAGGGCAGGTATCTGGTGTCCTCCAAGGGGATCAGAAACCTGACTGCAGGCAGAGGTATGTGCAGGCTCAGTACCCACCCACCTCCAACCCCAGCCTCCAGGACAGGAGCCAACAGTGCTTCCTCCTTCTGTTAATCTTCCAATCACCAGTGCCTGCCCTCCCCTCCACCTCCCACCCCTTCCTGGCCTCCTAGTGCATCACAAAGCATCCCAGAGGCAGCAGAGAAGGACTGTTGAGCCTCCTCTGTTCTTACCAAGGTCAATGTCAGATGCAGGGTGGCAGCACCCTACATCCCAGCTGCCTACGAAAAGGGATTGTGCAGAGGACCAAAGCACCTCTCTTGGGACTGAGAGCAGAAAAGTATCCCCTCCTGAAAACAAACCTCCCCAAATCTCCTCCTCAACTGTCAATGAACTCAGTATCTGGTCTGGTCTTGTTTAGTCACTGACAACTAACTGGGTGGGGTTGGACTGACACCAAGATACACTCTTTTTTTTTTTTTTTTTTTTTTTTTTTTTTGG
>NW_006785665.1:3240808-3254172 GCF_000442215.2 Lipotes vexillifer
AGTGCAAGAGTGTTCCCTTTTCTCCACCCCCTATCCAGCATTTATTGTTTCTAGATTTCTTGATGATGGCCATTCTGACTGGTGTGAGATGATGTCTCATTGTAGTTTTGATTTGCACTTCTCTGATGATTAGTGATGTTGACCACTGCGCCACCAGGGAAGCCCCAAGATACACTCTTGTCTTGATTTGTCCTTTAACATAAAACACATCTCTAAGAGTGGCAGGCAGCCTGACATAGGGGAAGCAGCCCTGTGTTATCAGAAGACCCAAGTTCTATTCCTGGTCTTGCCACTGACTTGCAATGAGCCTCGGGCACATCACAGCCCCTGACAGAGCCCCACTCACCTTCCCTATGAGGTGAGGGTTCAGACTACAGTCTGAAGCTCCCTGCTGCCCCAGTTCCTGCCGTCTAGCATCTTATCACTCTGAATCACTAGCTCACAGAGGGCAGGAAGCATGTCTGTGTCTGTTTATCTCAGACAACAGCCCAGCTTGAAAATACAATTAATCTGTGGACTTATTATTCTAATAGTCAATGACTTTTGGAGCAGGATGACGGCCAGGGCATCCCAGTGCCCTCAGACAGACATGCCTCCTGATCCTAGAGAGCCCGGGAGAGGGAAATTCCCATAACCTCCCTCGCCTCTCACTCCCCAAGGGGAAGAGAGTTTAGGTCCTAGTAACCTCCGGCAACCAAATCCACACCTCCCGGCCCAATGCTCACGCAATCCCACTCCCTGGGCCACTGGGCCCCCCACCATGGCCGACACCTCTCAAGCCTGGGAACTTTGCAGTACAGCCCTGGGAAGTGAGACTCTTCCCCCTTCCAGACCTAAGGTTGGGTGCCAGAAACCCAGACAGCTTTCTTGTTTTTCTACTTTTTTCCTTC
This sequence comes from Lipotes vexillifer, assembly GCF_000442215.2. NCBI lineage: Eukaryota > Metazoa > Chordata > Mammalia > Artiodactyla > Lipotidae > Lipotes > Lipotes vexillifer. Next base: position 3,241,699 of record NW_006785665.1, read on the forward strand.
TTCAAGTAAACTTGCAAATGTCAATAAGCGGAGAAAAACACGCACACGGAGACATGTTTCTCAACTCTCTCGCAGCTTGTTGTTGCTCTTGCCAGCAAAAACAAGTTCAGCTTCCTGGACCTGTTTATGTAAGCGGTGAAGGAGCTGCCCAGTGCCACCGCAACACGGGTTTAGCTCACGCCTGCTAATCCCACCGCCCCGGTTTCTGAGCAGGGACGGTCGTCTGGGCTGGCAGCTGGGCCAGCTAGCAGCACAGGACGGCCTCCAGCCTCTGGGGCTGCTGAGACACAGGATCTCAGAAGGGGTCACAGACGAACCGCAGGGCCCCTGTCAGCGGTGAAGACCCTGATCTGGAAGCAGGGAGCTGCTGAGAAGTCTCCAGGAGAAGAACATGGGAACCTTATGCTCAGAGGGAAACACATGCAGAATTTGACCCCATGGGGCCTAGAACGAGTCCCCGGTGTGCTCTGTCCCCTCTCCCTGCATCCCCATCTAAGGACTGAAACCAATGTCCTGACTACCCGAGTAATAATAAACGTAACACTCAGCACCACCTACAGCATTTAGCAGGTGTCAGGCGCTTTACCTAAGAGCCCTCCGCTCCTACAACAACCCTGCTATGGGGCAGGCTGGTCCCCATTTCCGTGGAAGTTCAGAGAAGTTAAGGAACTGGCCCGAATTCACACAGCTAGTGAGGAAGGGAGTCTGCATTGGCTCCGTGTGAGTCTGGCCAAAGCCCCCCTCTCTCCGGGGGTCCAGGCGCATCTCCGTGTTCCAGCCCAGCCCCGCTTCTCTGGGCTGCCCACCACCCTGCGTCTCCCCCTCTCTCCCGATTTCCTCTCCTGCTCCCTGCTCTCCTCAGGCCTTTCTACCCATCAGAGAGGCTCAGGGAGGGGGGTCCTGGGGTTGAGGGGTCTGCGTGAAGGGGGAGCGAGCCTTTTCCCACGCAGCCCTGCCGCACCAACTAGCCCCTCAGGGCTGGTTTCTCCCAGGAAACCAGGGGCCAAGTACCCTTGATCTTTCTCCTACCCTACAGCAACAGCACTCTTGTGATGAGTTATAGTTTAAAAGCGCCCTCCTCCCCGTCAGACTCCCAATCTCACGCACTCACCAGATCATCCACTCACTTCCCTAAAATCCCCAGAACGCCCTCCCCTGCCATTTAGGGCTGGGCCTCTGCCACCTTCTCTAACTCAGCTCCCAGCCCCACCTCTTCCACAGCCGGCTCCTCAGTTTGCTGACTCCTGCCCCCCTCTCCGTCTAATGTGTTTGTACTTCTGTACCTGCTTGTATTTGTCTTGTATTTGGTGGAGTCAGTATTTATCTTGGCATGGCCTTCCCCTCCATCCGCACCAGGGACTGTATACTTAATGCTTGGACAGAGGGTCTGGGAGGCTCCTTTGGACCATAAAAAGGTAATGCTGGCTGCTGACTCAGAGACCAGCGCGTGTGACCAACTCCTCACAAGAAAAACATTCAATCCTCCCCTGGCAGCATCACAGATAATCAGCTGGCCCCAGGCCCAGAAGGTCTGGCCTGGGTCACCTCTCAGAGATTATAAGCTAATTAGAGGAAAAGATATCAAAGGAGGGCAAACAGTTCAATTCCCCCACCCCCACCAAACCCCAAGCAGCAGATTGAGAAATGAAAAGAGTAAAGGCAAGACTAAGCAGGCCGGTAAGAAGGGTACGTGGCCACAGGTGGCCACAGACGGGACTTGGGTCCAGAAAGGGGCTAGGTTGGGGCTACAGCCACAGAGTGGGTGCTGATCTAAGAGTTGCTCTTCTAGGGCTATAAAGGCCCTTAAAGATGATTCAACCAACCTGCCCATTTTTATAGATGAGGAGAACCAGGGCCCAGAGGTCTCACAGCCAGTGTGTGGTGTAGCCAGGACTGGAACCCTGGGCCTTGGGACTCTGGGTCATGCTTGCCCCACAGCCCAGTGCCTTCCCAGGAGCACAGCACAAACGGTCCTGTCTTCCTGTCTCTGAACTTGGCCTTGGAGTCTAACCAGGAGCCTGACCCACATCAGGGTCTTTCATGTGTTTGTGGAAGCAAAGGAGGACAGGGTGCAGCACACACCTGATATCCTTTCCCCATCCCAAACCATATCCACTCCCACCACCTGCCCCAGCTTCCACTCCTCCACCCCTTTAGATATGAGGAAGCAAAGCTAAAGGTTTGAGAATTCACAAAGTGGAGGTGTGGTAGGGAGTGACTAGAAGGGACACAGGAGAGCCTGCTGGGGCTGGTCATGTAGCTGAGTGGTGGTTACACAGCTATGCTCAGGTTGTGAAGTCATCGGGCTGTTAAATTTATGCTGAGCGCACTCTCCCGTGTGTATGTCACACTGCCAATACACATTTTATAAAGCTCCTAAGTCCTCCTGCCTGAATTCAAGCCTACATTCTTCTCCTTACTCCCATGTACCATGAGCAGACACACACACACACGCACACACTGGTCTAGCTTCATGTCGCCATGAAGAAAGCAGCTCAGAATGGAAGAGCAGGCATATCTACCCTCAGTGAAACTGTGAAACCTGGTTTCCAGCTTTCCTGCCCCCAGCCTGCTCCCCTCATAAATAAGCCAGGCCAGGCCTACCATGTTTTGAGCTAGGGAGACTCAGCATTATAACTATGTCAGTGCTCCCTAAGTTATCTCTAAATATTACTTGCTCCTAATAAAAACACCAACAGGACTTTTTTTTCTTGGAAGTAGGCAAGCTGATTCTAAAGTGCAAACAGAAAAGTAAACAAGCAAGGATAGCCAGGAAAATTCTGAAAAAGCAGAGAACTGAGAGGGGGATTAGCCCTACCAAACTCTAAAGCATATTATAAAGCTATAGTTATTAAAACAGTGTGGTACTGACACATGAGTAGACAGACAAAACTATGGAGGAGACTAGAAAGTTCAGAAATAATAGTAACCAAAAATAGCTTTGTCTGCACTATTGAACTGTACCCTTTAAAATGGCTAAGATGACTGACTTACCTGGTGGCGCAGTGGTTAAGAATCTGCCTGCCAATGCAGGGGACACAGGTTCGAGCCCTGGTCCAGCAAGATCCCACATGTCATGGGGCAACTAAGCCCGTGTGCCACAACTACTGAGCCTGAGCTCCAGAGCCCATGAACCACAACTACTGAGCCCGTGTGCCACAACTACTGAAGCCTGTGCACCTAGAGCCCGTGCTCCGAAACAAGAGAAGTCACCACAGTGAGAAGCCCACGCACCGCCACAAACAGTGGTCCCCGCTCTCCGCAACTAGAGAAAGCCCGCGCGCAGCAAGGAAGACCCAATGCAGCCATAAATAAATAAATAAATAAATTTTAATAAAATAAAATGGCTAAGATGATAAATGTTATGCTTTTGTATCTTACTACAATTATTTAAAAATAGCTTAGTTTGAGTGTTGGCTATATAGAGGTGCTATTGTAAGCTTGCACATGGATGACCTAACTTGATCTTCCCAACAGCTTATCTTACAGAAGAGGAGGCTGGTTACCTAGCTAATTAGGGGTAAGCCTAGATTCAAACCCAAGCAACCAGGCCTCAGAATTTGTGCTTTTTAACTACTCAATCTGCCGACAAGAAGTATAAACCCAAGTATATACAGTAATTTGGTAGATTTTAAAGGTGGCTTTTAAAATCAGTGGTGGAAAGATGGATTATTCAATAAACTATAAAAAAGGACATCAGGTGATAACTGGGGGAAGAAAAGTTAGAGCCATACCTCAGTCCATGATAAATTCAAAATGGATCAAACATTTAAATACAAAAAATTCTTAAAGACACCGGAAAAAAAAAATCTTTTTTTTTACTCCCTCCCAAAAAGAATCTTTTAAGACAATCTTGGCATAGGGAAGATCTTATTAAGTATGATACAAAACGTACAAGTTATAAAAGAAACTGATAAACCCAACTACAATTTTTTTTTAATACACAAAAACCAACCCCCACCCAAAAAAGTCAAAAGATAAATGACAAACTAGAGAAAAATCTTCACAACTCATATCATAGAGGACTAAATTCTTTCATATATTAAGAGGAAAAAAACCAACAACCCAGTTTTTTAAAATGAGCAACGAATATGAACAGGCACTTCGTAGAAACAGGTTACGCAATACTCTCTTAAACATGGGAAAACCTGTATATTCACACTCAGATAAGATAAATGCAAATTAATTCCACACAGATGCCATCTCTGTGTAAATAGCAGTTTAATAACACATTTTCGTCAGAGGTGTGGGGACACAGGCATTCTCTCATTGCTGCGGGGAGTATGAATTGGTGAAACTTCCACTCTCACTCAAAAGTACAAATGCACATGGCCTTCGACCCACAGGTTCACCTTCAAGAAATTTATCCTGCGGATGTTCTTGAGCTCAGGCAACATGATGGATGTGCAAAGTTACTCCCCAAAGCACTGTCTGTAATGGCAAGACGGGAAACAAGCCCAAAGCCAACGTCCATCAAAAGGAGACTGTGTAGGGACTTCCCTTGTGGCCCAGTGGCTAAGACTCCACACTCCCAATGCAGGAGGCCCGGGCTTGATCCCTGGTCAGGGAACTAGATCCCACATGCTGCAACTAAAGATCCCGCATGCGGCAAGGAAGATCCCACGTGCCGCAACTAAGACGCCGTGCAGCCAAACAAATAAAGATTTAAATATTAAAAAAAAACAACAACTAATGTTAAAAACTTAGCACTATTTTCAGGACATACCTAATCTCTCAAAAAATGTGAACAATTGTAATTATTATTCCCACTGCATTAGTGGGTCTTTCCCCTTTTCTGTGAGAAAGTCTTCATGCTATAGCCTCCCCCTCTCCTCCCATCAAAATGGGGTCTTCAGATCAATAGCAGCTATCAAGCACCTGCTTTTGTTTGTTTCAGCCTCAAGACGTGTTGCTCTGCCTGGGCTTGGAGTGACTTGGCCCAAGGTCTGCTGGCTTGTTAAGTGGGCAGTCAAGAGACAGGCCTGGACTGTCTGACCCCTGAGCTGTTTTCTCTCTCTGCTGTCCCAGCTGCCTCACTAAGAGACAGAGAAAGATCACTTACAGTGACATGTGGTTGCAAAACATTCCCTTGACCCAAAGTGATATGAATGGATATGGGGGAGGAGGCGGTTACAGTGCAATGGCTTAAACATACACTGTAGCCTTAACTATTCTTCTTAAGAGAAGTGCTGAGGAAGGACACTTCCTGGGGCAAAAGTGGGGCTGTCTTTGCCACACCAGTGCATATGGAGTTGGTGAGTCCGAGGACACTGAGAACAGAGACGATATCCTTGAAGTCACCATGCTTTGGCAAGGGTGGGAGTTGTGGGTGACACACGTGATACAGTGCAAAGAGCAAGGTTCAGAACAAGGTCTGTCACTTCCTTGCTGTGCGATGTTGAGCAAGTTACTTAATCTCTCTGAGCCTCGGTTTCCTTTCACCTACTCAAGGACACTGCTTCAGCGATTCTCACCTCTGTCAATTTTTGATCTCTACTAGATCATTTCCATCAGCAAGCAAACATGCTGAGATTTCAGTCTTTTTTTCTTTTTTTTTTTTTTGCGGTACGCGGGCCTCTCACTGTTGTGGCCTCTCCGGTTGTGGAGCCCAGGCTCCGTACGCGCAGGCTCAGCGGCCATGGGCTCACGGGCCCAGCCGCTCCGTGGCATGTGGGATCTTCCCGGACCGGGGCACGAACCCGTGTCCCCTGCATCGGCAGGCGGACTCTCAACCACTGCGCCACCAGGGAAGCCCTTTCAGTCATTTTTAAAAAAATTCTTTTCATGACCCCACTTCTCCAGCCAACGAACACTCCATTTCTTTTCTCCCCTTTACGGCTAAAATCCTCCAAAGAGTAGCCTCTACCAGCCGGCTCCAGTTTCCCTCCTCCTGCTCTCTCTGCAAACCACTCCTGTCAGCCTTAGGCCTTCACCATTTTGCCGAAACTCCTCACATCAAGTCAGGGTCACCAGTGGCCTGCGTGTAGCTAAGTCCACTGGTTAGGTTGTCCTCTTGCCTCTCAGCAGCGTTGGACACCACTGACTGCTTCTGCCTCTTGACGCACTGTCCTCACTGGATTTTCTGGACAACAGCTGTCCTGGTCCTCCTCCTGCTTCACTGGTCTCACCTTCTCAGTCTCCTCCTCCTTTTCCAGCCTGAGAAGGTTGGAGTGTCCCAGGGCTCAGCCCGGGGCCTCGTCTCTTCTCCATCTACACTTTCGCCCTCGGTGATCTCAGCCACTCTCAAGGCTTGAAATAATATCTGCCATCAGTCGACTCCCAAATTCATACCTCAACTCAGTCTTCATTCCCAAACTCTGGACTCCGTACCCAGCTCGTCAGCATCTTCTCGCCTTGTCCAATAGAAAGTTCAGTTTCAACGTGTCTGAACTGACCTCCTGATCTCCGCCCAGCAAGACCTGCTGTCCTACAGTCTACCGCATCGATGCAATGCCCTCAGACTCCTCTCACACACGGCTGCTGTAAAGAGTAAATGAGGTGACACATGCAAAGAGCCCAGCACAGTTCCGTGTATGGTCGTCACTCAGTATGGTAACGGTTGTTGTAACCATCACGTAGAGAGAGAAAACCAGAGGATGCTTTTCGGGGAAGGAAGTTGGGAGGTGGAGGGAAACTGAGCACAGGTGCTGGGAGACAACCTGGATGCAGGGCCTTAGGGGGCACACTCCTAAGAGCAGAGCCAGAGGGCAGAGCTGGCGGGGGCAGGTAGGAGTGAGGTGCAGCTAGAAGTCAGGCCAAACCCAGGACCGTGCCAGAAAAGCCCCTGACTATGCCAGAGACTTTGGACCTTTTTGGATCTCAGGTGCAGAAGAGAGTAAAGCACACAGATGACCCAAAAGAAACTCCCCAGGGCTTCACCAAACAGAGTCTAAGAGTTAAAAGCCTCTTTTTTGCCATCTTCCTCTTGCCACTCCAGCCCTCAAGGATTCTCTTCCAAAGACTGATACCTCAGTGACAGTTAGCAACAGGACATTTAGCATTTCCCTGTCCAGCTGGAGTCTAAGGGGCCCCATGGCTGAGGCCTGGTCTCCCCAGAGACAACCCCAAGCTTCACCAGGGCAGAGGGCACCCGTGTGTCCCCACAGAGCCCTCTGCTCCAGAACCCAACAGGCCCTCAGGTAGGACCAGATTGTTAAAGAGGAGGCAGGAATTTTCCTGCGCAAGATGGGAGTATAAGGAATCCCTAAATATTTTTATATTTCTTCAGGCCTTCATGCAAGCGTCATCTTCTTGGTGAGAACTTCCCTGGCCTCCCCTCGAAAAGATCAATTCTACATCCTCCTCAACACGTACGCAGTTCCTATCTCCCACCCTTGCTTTATTTTTCCTCCTTAGCACTAGTCACTATCATACTATATATTTAATTTACATCCCCAGTAAAATGAAGCCCCAGTGAGCCAGGGATTTTTGGCTATTTGGTTCACTGCTGTATCCTCAGCTCTTAGAATAGTGCCTGGAACATCGGAGGAGCTCAAATTTTTTTTTTTCAAATGAGTAAGTTATTAGCTACACGCATTTAAGCATTTGCCCTGTGCGAGAGACCTCACTATACACTCTGTAGTACCTTACTTAGGGCATTTCATCGTCATAACAACTCTGCAAGGTAGTATATGAATTATTTCTATTTTCCAGATGAGAACAGTGAGTCTCTGAGAAGTAAAATCCCTCACCCAAGCTCACGTTATTTCTCCATGGCAGGGCCAGGCAGAGATCTGTCTGGCTCCAAAACCTTAACCATTACCTGTGCAGGATGAGCTGTGTTCAGGTGGAGAGAAGGTCCAGAGAGAGATAAAGGAAGAAGCAACAGAAAACCTCTGGAAGAAATTGTTTGGCACTTGAGACCAGCGCTGTCCAGTAGACCTTTCTGCAATGATCGCGAAATGCTCTATACCTGCGCTGTCGAATACGGTAGCCAAGTGTGACTAGCGCAACTAAGGCACTACATTTTAAATTTGATTTCATTTTAATTAATTTAAATTCAAATAGCCATACTTAGTAAATGGCTACCATATTCGAGGGAACAGCTCTAGACCTTTAAGACTGACCTGGAAAAGCCCAGATTTGGTGATGGGCACGCTCTGGCTCACGGGTGGGCCGGTGGCACGCGGGCCTGGTGGGACAGGAGAAGCGGAGGGGAATTGACAGCAGTGAGCACCGGGGTGGCTTTGCATCATCCTTACAAACACCCTGTAAGGGGAGGATTTGTTAACCCTGTCCGCAGAGGGAGACGCGGAGGGTCAGAGATGAGATATGCAGTGAGGGTCCACGTGCCGCTGTCTCAGGGTCTTGGTCCACGCCCCCTCCTCCGACACTTTGTCCTTGGGTAGCTGGTACCCAGCGGGACAGGTCAGAGGGTTTCTCAGTACCTCTTAGGGATTTAACCTTGACCATTTTCAAGCTCCTTTTAAGGCAGACTCAGGGTGGCTGATCCCAGGGCTTCACAGGACTCAATAAATGTTTGCTGCAATGAGTAAACAAGAGGCAGAGCCAAAGTGGGGAGAGATTTCTGGCAACTAGAAGCCCAGTGGGGGAGGGCCCTCCTTCAGTTCCTCAATCACACCACTTAGCCAGTCATCCTCAAACTTGCGAATCACAAGGGGTGTTTGTCGAAAAGGACATTTCCTGAGCCTCACTTCCAGACATTTCTCTTCAGTAAGTCTGGGGTGGGGGCCAAGAACCAGCATTTTTGTCAAGCACCCAACCCCCACCCCCAGTGCATGTGACACACCTGCACACACACACACACCAATTCTGATTCAAACAGACCCAGAACTACCCTTTTAAGAAATACTGGTTTAGGGTGAGACTAGGAATGCAGGTAGACATTGGGGGCAGAAAGAGGTTGCCCTAAAGGGAAGTTCAGAAGCTGAGACAGGACTCTGAGAGATTTAAAGGTGTACGTGTTTGTTTTGCACACCGTCTTGCGTTGCAGAACATGGAAGGAACCTGAGTCACTGAGGTCCAGGCCTTCCACACCCAACACCTACGTCCCAGCTAATCCAGGCCCCTAGACAGCGATTCACCGGAGTGGCCCTGCCAGCTCTCGGACGTGTGGGCAGCGGCTGATCCCAAGGAAAGTGGGCCCACAGCCCGGAGAGCCAGCGGATTTCCCCTCTAAACTAACTCCAGCCTCTGCTACCCCTCTTGGCCCCTTACTTCTCCAAAGCAAGGCATCTCACAGTCATTTGCTCCATGCTTCCTGTACAATGTCTTTATTTTTGCTCTCAAGTTTGTGGGCTGAGTCTCTGTGGGTGTGGGAGGGGAGCTGGGTATTTTCTACTTCTCTGCATTTTCCTTCTGAACTGGGAGGGCTTTCACTTCCTCCCCAAACTCTCAGTTCTGCCTTTCACAGCCTGTCCACGCCTTGAGACCACTTGGCCCGTCCCACCTGAGCACCAGGAAAATGGAGAACCGGCTGCAACCAGCTGCCCTCGCAGTACCTTGCAGCCACTTAGGAGCAAAAGAAAGCAGCAGCTACAGCAGTAACTTCCCTGGGGCAGGTGCCCTGGGGTGTGGTGTGAATAGCAACGCAGGCAGGCAGGGAAGCCTTGCGTGGAGGGCGACCCAGGCCTCACCCCTGCCTTGCCTCCCTCTGATAAAACAGTGGGCAAACCCAGGCTTTCCCTTCCCTTGGCCTCTTCTGCCCAGCACTCAGCCAGCCAGGGGTGACTCTCATCTTGGCCCCCAAACACCCCCAGCTCTGCCTGCTGGGCTAGTTTTACATTTGGGAGTCTTGGGGATCTACCACCCCCGAGCACAGGGCCATGGAGGGGTGGGCCTCCACCAACTAGGCCTGACAACTTCCCATCCCAACCTCTCTGAACCTCAGCCTCCTCTTTGGAACAAAGTACTATTTACATCCAGTGGAGAATTAGAAAACGTGTGTAAAGCCTAGGAGGCCTCAATCAACAATGGCTGTTACTGGCAGGGGTTATAAATGTGTGCTGAGAAAAAGAATCCCTTTACTTTCCTCTTCCAAGCACGAGGAACACAACCATTCAGAAGGCAAAGGGACCTGCAGGCACACCAGCACCTGGCTCTCTCCAGCAGGGAGGGGTCAGGCTGAGGGTGTTCACCCAGGGTAGGAGCGCAGTGCGGTCTCCCAGTGAAAGCCAGAGCCACCGTCTCCCCAGCCATCTGTTCCCAGAAGCCTGCCGGCTGCCCCCTTGGTTTTCCGCTGTGTCCTCAAAGAAGCCCTCAGACCCTAAAATAAACCTCTGGAGAAGCAGTGGCTTAGCTCCTCTAGAGGAGAGCCTAGACGCGCAGCTGGGCATGCCGCCAGAGCCCAGAGAAAGGACTAGCGGCCAGAGGCACATTACAGTCCACAGGAGCAACAAGTGCCCCGTGCCCTCTGCCTCACCCCTCCTTCTCTCGTCTGGAAGTGGAGTCCAGTGCGTGCCAGCCTCAAGACGTCCCAATCCCTGGCCAACCTCCCCACTTGGCTTAAATTCCCAGGGCCGAGGCACACGGCTTGCTAGAGCTGGTGAATGCCTAAGGGAGTGCGGGCAGCGGGCAGCGGGAGGGTCCGTGACTCAGCGCCCATGATGTCACTCCCTTCACAGTCAAGGCCCTGTCATCCACACATAAACCCGGGGGGCTGAGGGGAGAGCCAGGCGGGATGCCTTCCCCAAAGCTGAGCGGCAAAGGGGGCGCTGGTACAAAGGACGCCCCGGGCAGGAACTCCACCCCGCGAGGGCATCTCCTTTAAAGTAAGCCGGGTCGCAGTTGTGTAAGGACTCCTGGGGCACTGGGAAGGAGACAAGAGAATCAGGTTTCTGAGAACACACCAAGTCCTGTACGCAGACCGCAGGGAGCTACCCGGCCGCAGGGCAGTCACGGGGAAAGCGCGCCCGGCCAAAGGCGCAGGACGCAGCAGGGGGCGCGCGAGCGAGCGCCCGCCACCGGACAGCTGGGTCAGCCCGGTGCCTCACCTCGTGCCGCGGGAACCCAAGCTAGCCCCGGACAAGGGGAGCCGTCACCGCTCCGGCCTCCCTCCGCCGCCCCGCGTCTGCGGCGCCCACAGCGGTTCCCTCACCCGCCAGCTGCTCCAGCCCTCCAGTTGCGCCCGAAGCCCTTACCCAGCGCGGGGCAGTCCCCCGGGGCCAGCGCCGTCCCGGGCGTCGCAAGCAGGGCGGTCAGCAGCGCGCAGCGGACGGCCAGCATGCTTCCTCCTCGGCTAATGCCCCATGGTCCCAGAGAGGCGGGCGGGCGGGCTGACGGACGCGCGGGTCGGGAGCGGGCGGCCGGGGCGGGGCGGGGCGGCGGGCGGGCTTAGGCCCCGAGGGCAGCCCCCATCCCCTGGGGGCCCGCGATGTGCACGCACGGCGAGTCCCCGAGCCCCGCGCCGCTCTCGGCTCGGCTCCCTCTGGCCAGGCTCCGTGTCAGTGCGACTTCCCACTTACACATGACTCAGAGCAGCGGACGGTCCTGGCAAAGCAAGAAAACATTTGAGGAACTCGCACTGGAGTTGTCTCTCAGCCGTCCCAGGGTGCTGTTACGAAAGCCGAAGCGGATGGCGCAACAGCCCCGCGCACCGGCCGAGCGGAGGGGTGGCTTTCTGCCGCAGCGCCGCACCTGAGCCGCGAGGGCAGGATCCCCGAACCCGGCGGGGGCGAGCTCAGCCGGCGGCCCTCCTCCCGACTTCTGTTGATCAGAGCAGGGGAATTAAACACCACTGGCTCGGTTTTGATTTTTGGTTTCGTGACCAGGATTACTCTGTGAAAGGAGCACCTGGCGAGCCCTAGAGGCGATGTGCCTTTTACCGTTACAGTAAAGCGGTGCTTGGCAGCCCTTTCTGACCCTTGGAATCACCTGGGAGCCCTGAAAACCATCGATGCCTGGGTCCCACCCCCAGACATTCTGATTTAATGGATCTGGGATGAGGCTTGGGCATCAGGGGACTCACTACTGTAAAGGTACCTTCTCTCTCCGTGCCTGTTCCTTGCAGCACGGGCAGGGAGAAGGTTTGGACTTTGGAAGCAGATAAAGACCTGGGTTCCCATCCAGACCTGCACCTACTGTGTCTGTGACTTCTGTTGAAATCCCTTGAGTTTCTGTTTCCTCATCTGTCAGATATAAGAAAGTCTATAGTGGTCGGGATATTTATGAAGATACCGTGGTTGTGAAGCTCTATACACATGACACAGGGTCCAGACCACAGGTGCTCAATCGATGTCAAAACGTGCATGTCCGCCCTCCTGATGTGACAGACAGAAACTGGTGCTTGGCTTTCAGAAGCAACCACAACCAGCTCTTGAAAGGGCTCACCAAGATTCCCCAAGGAGCCTGAAGCTGACAGGGTGGCCTCAGAGCCGAGTTTGGAGGGAGCGCAAAGTGCTGAAATAAGGTCTCAGCTAAAAAGTTTCTGGCCCAGCAACTGCTAATTAGCATGTGCTTTTCCACTTTGGGCTTCAGACTGATCCTAACCAGGATCCAGGTTCCTGGGACAGCAGG
>NW_006785665.1:3254655-3275713 GCF_000442215.2 Lipotes vexillifer
CAGGAATGGGTGTGGCCTGATGGAAGCCCCCAGTGGATAGGACCTGGTCTGAAGAAACAGAGCTTCTGAAATGCAGCTCTCAGTCCTGGTGCATCTGGCTTTCTCTGTGGGAACCACCCATCAGCGGTGCCTGGCAGAACTAGGCACATGCCCTGACCCACCTCCTGACGGAGGCTGGTTTGTGTGGGCTTGCTCTGGCCACACCCACAGACAGGGGGGAAAAAAAAGCATGTTGAAAGGTAGATCTTTTGGCCACTGGCCCTCTCTCCTGATATTTAAAATGAGGTTGCAGGCGGCCTGGAAGGTGGTTCCCACTGTGGTTGCCCCCTTCCCCTCTATTTGTTGCAGATACAGACCTGAAAAAAATCAAAGGGGGACTGAAACCAGAAGGCTGCCAAAAGCCCTGTTCAAGCCCAAGAACAGGTGTCTCAGACCGCACCCTTCTTCTGCACCGAAGTGGGCCGCCCCGTCCAAACCACCAGCCGGAGGCTGTGTTCTGGAGTCAGACAGATCGAGTTCCCATCTCAGCTCTGCCATTTGCTGGCTGTGAGACTAGGGCAAACTACTTAACGTCTCAGAGCCTCTATTTCATGATTTGTATGACGAGAGTAACAATATGCAAGTTACTGGCATTGTGGTTCATATGAAAATATCTGGCCTATCTTTATCTTCTCAGCCTCATTTTCTGCATCTCCAAGCTTGAATATAATTCTGTTTCTACAATATTATTTATGTCTTCTCAACTCCACACCTTTGTTCAAGTTATTTCCTCTGCCAGAAATCCCCCTAGAGAACTAAAGTGTTGCCTGCCATATCAGTAAACAAAGGATGTTGCAGCCATCAAGCCATCACCCTCCTACCCCCATGGTGCCCCCTGAGGAAACTCAGGATGAGAAAACACAGGATACTGGCCCCAGGTAGCTGAGGTGCATTTCAAAAGAATGATTTCAATGAGCCCAGACTCTTGCATCTTCCCATACGTAGAAAAGCACTAAATTCCTTAACTTCAGATGTCTGGTTTTCTTTTATTAACAGTAATCTTTTGATGTTCCGACTACCTGGTCTTTTGTTGCAAAAACTCCTGTATATCCTGGTTTCCTTCTCGCCTCTTCGGAGCAGTCTCTCAGATTTATTTGAGATGCTGTCTTGAAGTCCTAAGAATGTCTGCTAAATTAAACAGAACTCTCAACTTTTTTTTTCAGTTGACACGCTCCTTTGTTCGACACCCTACTAACCCTTAAGACTCATGATGTCTTCTCCAGGAAGGCTGACTGCTTCCCTGGAATCCTATCATCCACGAGGTTGGATTAGGTGGTCTGTCTCTGTGCTGCCTCAAAATCCCCTCCTGACTTTGTTCACCACCCCTTCTTCTCTGCCACACCATAAAGCTCATCTTTGTATTCACACGGCTGAGCAGGGCCTGGCATGTGGAGGGCCTTTGTCGGGAAGATGTGGCCTCCCCTGGGGTACAGTCTGAGCAAACTCTCTGAACTCCTTCAAGCCCCACCTGAGTTCTGCACTAAGTGAAGGTTCAAAATTCATGGGCCAACATTCCAGGCTTTGTTATGAAAAACACTCATAAGGAAGAGAAGAAAACATACATGTTCAGTTCAGCCTGACCTGCCCTCTCCCAGGCCTGGTTCTTGATGCCAGCACCCATGGGGGTCACCAGTGTCTCAGGCCAGGCTTTTTGCCCCCAGGAAGAGGAGAAGACTCAGGCCTCTGGGGGATATAGACTTGGCAAGAGCTCTGGGGTGAATTGCAGAGTGAGGATGGGGCTATCTGGTCACCAGAAATCAGAAATAAAGAGCAGACAAAGGACTTCCCTGGTGGCGCAGTGGTTAAGAATCCACCTGCCAATGCAGGGGACACGGACTCAGCCCTGGCCCAGGAAGATCCCACATGCTGTGGAGCAACTAAGCCCGTGTGCCACAACTACTGCTCTAGAGCCCGCGAGCCACAACTACTGAAGCCTGCGTGCCTAGAAGAGCCCATGCACCACAACAAGAGAAGCCACTGCAACGAGAAACCCGCGCATCGCAATGAAGAGTAGCCCCTACTCGCCACAACTAGAGAAAGCCTGCGCGCAGCAACAAGGACCCAACACAGCCAAAACTAAATAAATAAATAACTAAACTTATTTAAAAAAGAAAAAAAAGACCAGAGAGGGCTGAAGCACCCTGGGGACCTCGATTGTCAGACTCACTGCAGTGATCCTGCAGTAGAAGGGACAGCTAGGACTTTAACCAGGGCACCTCTCTTGGGTAACTGTGCTGCTTACAAAATGCTTTCACAACTTGATCTCCTTTGAATTTCTTAACCCCGAGAACTAGGAGATAGTGTCCCCAGTTTTCATAAGAGTACACTGAGGCTCAGAGAAGTGAGATGACTTGATCAAGACTGCACAGCTGGTACCTGGCAGCTCTGGAGTGAAGTCTGGCTCTTGACCCAGAACTCTCACTGAGGGATGGCGCAGTGAGCACAGGACCAAGGACACTGCAGGACATCTGTCGATCTCATCACAGCAGGCACTCAGGGATAGGTAGGCTGAGAGGGGAGAGTAGGCTGGGGGGTCCCTGGCACTTGGGACAGCCCCTTCTTGGGCCTCCCAGACACTCTCCTTCCACTGTGTGTGTCCCTGCAGTTACCCTGGTCTCCCCTAGAGGGAGAAGCTCTGGGCTGGCGCCACTTTTTTTTTTTTTTAATTGATGTACAGTTGATTTAAAATGTTCTGTTAGTTTCAGGCGTACAGCAAAGTGATTCAGTTATACATATAAATATCTATTTTCTTTTCAGATTCTTTCCCCTTATAGGTTATTACAAAATATTGAGTATAGTTCCCTGTGCAGTAGGTCCTTGTGGTACTGCTTTTATCAAACACCTTCCCAACCAGCAAGTCCTCTCTCACCTTTGACCTGAAGAGATTAAGCCTCTTAAAGTCTGCCACAGACAGAAGTCTGTTGGAGGCACCATAGAATAAATACACAGATTGTTTTGAATCCAAAACGTAATATTCATCATCTGCTCCTCCGCCTCAGACCTCCTGAGGGAGACTGGTTTGCCAAAGATGAAACAGTCAGTGACCGCTGCTCAAGATCCCAGATATACTGACTCAAAGGAGTCTTTTTTTTTTTTTTTTTTAATTCTCTCCCTGCCCCCATGCCCTCCAGGCTTGGGCTGCTGTGTTAGGGCTATTCGCACCTGGGAGAGTTTAAAACAATACCCTTTGTTTTCTATTCATTTTTAGGGGCAATGACGATCCTAAGAAGTGCAGCATGGTGGGGGAGTGGGATTGGGCTGACCTGCAGACCCCTCCCCTGGCCTCCTGCCCTGACTAATCAATAATTACCTGAAGGTGCTCATTATTCCCTGAAACTTTCCCCTCCTTTTCTCCTCATCTGGGAGGAGGTTGACAGCATGCGGCCAGCTGAGGTATAACATGGGGACCCCTCTAATCAGCAGAACTCAGTGTCTTAGGCCAGCAGCACCCCCAAAGATCAAGCCCCAGCCAGGGCCCAGCACCCTCATCCTGCCTGGGAAGACTTCTCCACTTTCACAGTGGAGGTGAACCCCAGCTCCACAAAACACTCAGGCTCTCTCCATTCACCATCTACAGCAGAGCTTAATACATTGTCCGTTCCCTTTTTCATCACATCACCAGCCGAGTTGGCCCTCAGAGAAGGGATTTTTTTTTTAACTGAAGTATAGTTGATTTGCAATATTATATTAGTTGTAGGTGTACAACATAGTGATTCAATATTTTTATAGATTATACTCCATTTAAGTTATAAAATACTGGCTGTATTCCCTGTGCCGTACAATATATCCCTGTAGTTTATTTATTTTATACATAGTATTTTGTACCTCTTAATCCCCTCCCCCGCCTCCCCTGTCCCCACTGGTAACCACTAGTTTGTTCTCTATATCTGTGAGTCTCTTTCTGTTTTGTTATATTCATTTGTTTTATTTTTTAGGTCCCACCTATAAGTGATAATATACAGTATTTGTCTGACTTATTTCACTAAGCATAATATCGTCTAGGTCCATCCCTGTTGTTGCAAATGGCAAAATTTCATTCTTGTTTATGGCTGAGTAGTATTCCACTATATCCATTTTGTGTGTGTGTGTGTGTGTGTGTATCTCACATCTTTGAGAAGGGATTTTTAGCACCATTCTCCAAAAGGGTTTATAAAATCTCCCCTTTTTGTAATGTTTATAGAATGTTATAACGTTGTAACTGCTAAAAAGCAGCACAATTAAAATGAAATATGATCTAGCAATGCCATTTTGGGGTATATATACAAAAGAATTGAAAACAGGGACTCAAACAGATATTTGTATACCCATGTTCACAGCAGCATCATTCATAATAGCAAAAGGTGGAAGCAACCCAAGTGTCCATCTTTGGATGAATGGATAAACAAAATACGGTATCTCTATACAATGAAATACTATTCAGTCTTAGGAAGAGAGGCAGTTCTGCCACATGCTGCAACATGAATGAACCTTGAAGACATCATGCTAAGTAAAATAAGCCAGACACAAAAGGACAAAAACTATATGATTCCACTTAATACGAAGAACACAGAGTAGTCAAACTCATAGAGACAGAAAGTAGAATGGTGGTTGCCAGGGGTTGAGGGGAGACAGAAATGGGCATTATTGTTTAATGGGGATGGAGTTTCAGTTCTGCAAGATGAAAAGAGTTCTGGAGATGGATGGTGGTGATGGTTGTACATAATGTGAATGTACTTAATGCCACTGAACTGCAGACTTAATTATGGTTAAAATGGTAAATTTTATATCATGTACATTTTACCACATTTTTTAAAAAAGCATCACAATTATAAAATTAAACAAACTAGGGGCTTGAAAATTCAGATATATAAAATAGATGCACTATTGAGTAGGTGGGGAAGGGAGATGACCCACGTTATTAAAGGATTTACTTGAAACTCCTTCAGAGTGTGGACTTTTTAAAATGCAATATACAATATAATTCTATGTACACAGACTCTGGAGCCAGATTGCCTGGGCTCAATTTCCAGCTCTGCCGCTTATTAGCTGTGTGTCCTTAGACAAATTACTTAACGTCACTATGTTTCAATGTCTCTATCTGTAAAATAGGGGAAATAAAAGTAGCCTCATAGGATTTTTATGAGAATTAAGTTAATTACATATGTAAAATGTTTATAACAATGCCCCACACGTGGTAGGTCCTATATGAGTGTTTGTTTCAAAAATGTAAAAGTAAATTTTCCCAAAGCACATATTTTTCAAGACAGAAGAGTCCATCTGAATATGTTTTTTAATTATAGCTCATTATATCACCCATAAAGTGAACAGGTTGCAATAAAATTTGGTTATTAGACGCTCTCTTAGACCCCTTCTAGCTTCATGGGTTAAACAGTGTTCTAGAATAGAGAACAATTTACCAGCAGACTTAACATTCCAGACCAGTTTGCTTCTGCTGTCAACAGTATTCTTTCTCAGGGCTGGGGCCTTTGCAGTTTCTACCTCTGTCTGCCATTTTACCTTTCCTGGAAGTTAGTCTAAACTTGGATTTCACGAGTACATGTGAGCTGTTTGTTCTTTCACTTCCCAGCAGAAGCTGCATTACACTCTGGATTTTCACAGAATAAGGGTTGAGTAATAATTACCCTTCCCATCGCTGATTGTTTACTCCATTTGTGTCCATTAGCTGGCTCTTTAGCAATCATTCCTGTATGTGTAGCTGTATACATACGTGCAGACATACATGTGCAAGCAGATTCCTGAGCCAAATTGCCCGAATTCAAATCCAGCTCTGCCATTGACCAGCTGAGGATCTTGGATAATTTCTAAACCCCATTTCTCCAACCTCATTTTTCCTTATCTGTAAAATGGGAAGAGTAACAGTTTCTACTGCACAGGGCTATTGTGAAGATTAACTGAGAAAACTATCCGA
Source organism: Lipotes vexillifer (assembly GCF_000442215.2). Taxonomy (NCBI): domain Eukaryota; kingdom Metazoa; phylum Chordata; class Mammalia; order Artiodactyla; family Lipotidae; genus Lipotes; species Lipotes vexillifer. The sequence goes on from NW_006785665.1 coordinate 3,260,603, forward strand.
TGTACTTAGCTCAGTCCCGGCACCCAGGAAGTGCTCAGGAACTGTTAGCCTGATAATGATAATAATCTACATGTGTGGTAACCTCGCCCACCCCGTGGAGATGGGTGTTACTTATGGGAGAAGGAAGGTGTTACTTATATCTTTTTTTTTTTTTTCTGCTAACTGAAATTTTCCTCCAAGGAAAAAACCTTATTTATACTGACCATTTTCATGAGTCTCTTTGCTAAATATATTATACACTTTTCTGGATCATGCTGAACATAATTTTCCTAAATTTCAAGCAATATAGCATAGAGGTTAAAAGCTTTTCAGTCAGCTAGAATTTAAAAGTCAGATAATAACAAGTGTTGACAAGGATGTGAGCAAATCAGAACCTCATACACTTTTTTTTTTAAGATTCAATTTTAATTGAAGAACAGCATTGTTTGTTTTTTGGTTTTGGGGGGTTTTTTGGCCACATGACATGTGGGATCTTAGTTCCCCAGACCAGGGATCGAAACCGTGCCTGCTGCAGTGGAAGCACAGAGTCTTAACCACTGGACTGCCAGAAAAGTCCTTCATATACTTCTGGTGGGAATGTAAAATGATACAGTCACTTTGGAAAACATTCTGGAAGTTCCTCAAACAATTAAACACAGAGTTACCATAAGACCCAGCAATTCCACTCCCGAGTATATACCCAAGAGAAATAAAAATATTTGTCCACACAAACGCTTGTACACAAATATTAAACAGACATCATTTATAATAGCTAAAAGGCAGAAAGAACCCAAATGTCTATCAGTGGATGAATGGATAAACAAAATTCAGTATCTCCATACAACGGAATATAATTCAGCTATAAAAAGGAATAAAGTAGTGATACATACTACAGCATGAATGAACCTTGAAAACAATGCTAATGAAAGAAGGCAGTCACAAAAATCCACATATTATAAGATTCCACTTATATGAAAGTCCAGAATAGGGAAATCTATAGAAATAGAAAGTAGATTAGTGGTTGCTTAGGGCTGGGAGCATAGGGGATGGATGAAGAAATAGAGGGGTGATAGCTAAAAGTTATTGTTTCTTTTTGAGGTGATATATATGTTCTAAAACAGACTGTGGTGATGGCTGCACATATCTATGAATATACTAAAATAAACATTGAATTGTACGCTTCATTTTTTAAAATATTTATTTACTGATTTATTTTATTTGGCTGCACCGGGTCTTAGTTGAGGCACGTGGGATCATAGTTGCCGTGTGTGGGATCTTCGCTGCGGCATGTGGGATCTTTTTAGTTGTGGCATGCGGATTCTTAGTTGCGGAATGCATGTGGGATCTAGTTCCCAGACCAGGGATCGAACCCGGGCCCCCTGCATTGGGAGCTTGGAGTCGTAACCACTGGACCACCAGGGAAGTCCCGAATTGTACACTTTAAGTAGGAGAATTATATGTCATGTAAATTATATTTCAATAAGGCTGTTTAAAAGAATAAATAAATAAAATGAAATAAATTGTTGAAGTTTTTGAGTCAGACAGACTCAGTCTGACATCTTTGTATTCGTTATTTAATCTTTCCCAGCCTTGATTTCCTTACCAGTAAAATAGGACCAAGAGTAGGACCAAAATCATAGGGTGGACAGGATTACATGAGATAGTACACGTGAATCACTTAGCACAGTGCCAGGCACATAGTATTAACTCAACATGTTGCTAGGAAATAGCATTATGTTTCTAACAACTATTTATTGGATGTCAGCCATGTGTCAAACTTGGAGCTTGGCACTACAACAAATTCAAAGATAAGAAGGACAGATTATGCCCTTCTTATCTTAAGCTAATACCTAATATATTAATAATTGTTCATGTTAATTATACCTATAATTGATTACTCTTATATATAATACTATATTAATTACATATAAAGGTAAAAAGAATCATACAATAGACATCCATGTACTGCCATCCAGATTAAGAAATACAGAAACGTACTCTATGGTTACTATATGTGACCTTTGAGCAGACTTGGACAGGTTTACCATTCCTTCCTTCTTAATTCACTCATTTGGCTTCCTTACTATCACACTTTCCTCCCACCTTCCTGGCTACTCCTCAGTCTCTTTTATAAACTCTTCCTCTTCAATCTGATGCTGAAATTACTCTCTAGGCCACCTTCTCCTCCCAAACGTTCTCTCTCTAGTCTATTTCATCCACTTGCAGTGACTCGCAAATGTTTATCTTCAGCCCAAATGTTTCATTTGCACTTGTGATCAGCACATACAACTGCATACCTGACCTCTCCACTTTGAGGTCTCATGTGCTGCTCAAACTCAATGTGTCCAGCACTGAGCCATCCTCTTCCTCTCATGACTTGATGTCCCTCCTGTGCTCTCTACTTTGGGGACTTGTCCAACCCTCTGCCCATGTCAGAAACCTAAGAGTCATCCTTAATTCCTCCTTCTCCGTCATCCAGTTTGTTACAGCACTGTGATCCAGAACAGATCTCAAACCCATCTGCATCTCTCTCTATTCACTGCACTAGTCCACACCTATCATATCTCTCTTTTTTTGCCTAGAACCCTTATTTTTTTTTAATTCATTTATTATTTTATATTTATTTTTGGCTGCATTGGGTCTTTGTTGCTGTGTGCTGGCTTTTCTTTAGTTGCGGCGAGCGGGGGCTACTCTTCGTTGTGGTGCACGGGCTTCTCATTGCAGTGGCTTCTCTTGTGCGGAGCACGGGCTCTAGGCACACGCGCTTCAGTAGTTGTGGCGTACAGGCTCAGTAGTTGTGGCACACGGGCTTAGTTCCTCGGCGGCATGTGGGATCTTCCCGGACCAGGGCTCGCACCCATGTCTCCTGCATTGGCAGGCGGATTCTTAACCACTGCGCCACCAGGGATGTCCCGCTTAGAACCCTATTGCCTTCTCGTAGACACTGTGTCTGTATGGTCATCACTCTATCCTCAGTGCATAAAACAAGTTCCTGGCACAGAGTAGATACTTAATAAATATTTATTGCATGAATAACCAAAGAATGTTCACAATCTTATTCAAGGAGTCTTTGTTTTAATCAAAGTAGAAGAGGTAATGAAGGCCATATATGAAAAAGCCACAGCTAACATCATACTCAATGGCGAAAGAATGAGAGCTTTTCCCTAAGATCAGGAGCAAAATGAGGGTGCTCACTTTTGCCACTTCTTTTCAACATAGTACTATAAGTGCTAGCCAGAGCAATTAGGCAAGGAAAAGAAATTAAAGACATCCAAATTGGAAAGGAGTAAGTAAACTTATCTCTGCTCACAGACTACATGGTCTTATTTTTTAAGAAAATTCTAAAGATCTCACACACACACACACGCACACACACACACAAACTTGTTAGAGCTAATAAATGAATTCAGCAAAGTTGCAAGGTACAAACTAAACAGACACAAATCAGTTGCATTTCTATACACTAGCAATGAATAATCAGAAAAGGAAATTTTAAAAAACAATTTTATTTACAACAGCATCAACAAAGTAAAATATTTAGGAAGAAATTTAACCAACAAGGCAAAAGACTTGTATGCTGAAAACTACAAAACATTGCTGAAAGAAATTAAAAGAGACCTAAATAAATGGAAAGACATCCTGTGTTCATGGATTGGAAGACTTAATACTGTTAAGATGATGATACTATCAAAAGTGATCTACAGTTTTGATGCAATTCTTATCAAAATTCCAATGTCAGTTTTTGAAGAAATAGGAAAACCCATTCCAAAATTTATATGAAATCTCAAAGGATACTGAATACTCAAAACAGTCTTGAAAAAATAGAATAATATTGGAAGACTTACACTTTTTTATTTCAAAACTTACTACAAAGCTACAGTAATCACAACAGTGTGGTGGGACTTCCCTGGTGGCACAGTGGTTAAGAATCCACCTGCCAATGCAAGGGACATGGGTTCAAGCCCTGGTCGAGGAAGATCCCACATACCGAGGAGCAACTAAGCCCTAGTGCCACAACTATTGAGCCCGTGCTCCACAACAAGAGAAGCTTACGCACCGCAACGAAGACTAGCCCCCACTTGCCGCGACCTCGCATAGCAGTGAGGAACTCGCACGGCCATAAATAAATGAATTTATTTAAAAAAAAAAAAAAAAACAGTGTGGTACTGGCATAAGGACAGACATACAGATCAATGAGATAGACTAGAGAGCTCCCAAATAAATCTTTATACATATGGTTAATTGATTTTTTTTTTCAGTGCTGTTGAGGAATCTGTAATTGATATGGCCAAGTGATTTTCTGACAAGGGTGCCAAGACCATTCAACAGGGAAAAGACAGTCTTTTCAAAAAATGGTGCTGAGAATACTGGATATCCACCTGCAAAAGAAAGAAGTAGGGGGAATTCCCTGGCAGTCAAGTGGTTAGGACTCAGCGCTTTCACTGCCTTAGCCCGGGTTCAATCCCTGGTTGAGGAACTAAGATCCCACAAGCCTCTAGGTGCGGCCAAAAAAAAAAAGGAAGTCGGGTTCTTACCTAACACCATATACAAAAATTAACTCAAAATGAAGAAAACATACAGAAAGGACTTCCTTTCTGTGTTCAAGACTCCAGTGTTCAACACTCCAGTCCAGTGTTCAAGACTCCACGCTCCCAATGCAGGAGGCATGGGTTTGATACCTGGTTGGGGAACTAAGATCTCGCGTTCTGCACAGTGCAGCCAAAAAACAAACAAAAAATACAGAAAAATCTTCAGGATATTGTATTTGGATATGACATTTAAAAAATAAGCCAGCGGGGCTTCCCTGGTGGCACAGTGGTTGAGAATCTGCCTGCCGATGCAGGGGACAAGGGTTCGAGCCCTGGTCTGGGAAGATCCCACATGCCACGGAGCAACTGGGCCCGTGAACCACAATTACTGAGCCTGCGTGTCTGGAGCCTGTGCTCCGCGACAAGAGAGGCCGCGATAGTGAGAGGCCCCCGCACCGCGATGAAGAGGGGCCCCCGCTTGCCACAACTAGAGAAAGCCCTCGCACAGAAACGAAGACTTAACACAGCCATAAATAAATAAATAAAATTAATTTAAAAAAATAAAATAAAATAAGCCAACAAGGGACTTCCCTGGTGGTGAAGTGGTTAAGAATCTACCTACCAATGCAGGGAACATGGGTTCTAGCCCTGGTCCAGGAAGATCCCACATGCGGCAGAGCAACTAAGCCCGGCACCACAACTACTGAGCCCATGTGCCACAACTACTGAAGCCCACGTGCCTAGAGCCCATGCTCTGCAACAAGAGAAGCCACCACAATGAGAAGCCCACACACCGCAGCCAAGAGTAGCCCCCGCTCACCGCTACTAGAGAAAGCACGCACGCAGCAACAAAGACCCAACACAGCCCCCCCACCAAAAAAAAGCCAACAAAACAAAAAAAATAGATAAATTGGACTTCATCAAAATTACAGACTTTTGTGCATCAAAGGGCACTATTAAAAGAATGAAAAGAGGGCTTCCCTGGTGGCGAAGTGGTTGAGAGTCCGCCTGCTGATGCAGGGGACACAGGTTCGTGCCCCAGTCTGGGAAGATCCCACATGCTGCGGAGCAACTAAGCCTGTGCACCACAACTACTGAACCTGAGTGCCACAACTACTGAAGCCTGTGAGCCTAGAGCCCATGCTCTGCAACAAGAGAAGCCACCACAATAAGAAGCCCGTGCACCTCAAGGAAGGGTGGCCCCTGCTCGCCACAACTAGAGAAAGCCAGTGTGCAGCAACAAAGACCCAATGCAGCCATAAATAAATAAATAAATAAATTTTAAAAAGAAAAAAACCCACTATGAGATACCACTTCACATCCATTAAAGTGACTATTATCAAAAAATAGAAAATAACAAGTGCAGGTGAGGATGTGGAGAAATTAGAATTGTTGAGCATTGCTGGTGGGAATATAAAATGATGCAGCCTCTGTGGAAAAGTTTGGCAGTTCCTCAAAAACTAAACATAGAATTACCAACTTATCTAGCAATTCCACTCCTCTATTATATACCCAAAAGAACTGAAAGCAGGGCCGGGACTTCCTTGGTAGTCCAGTGGTTAAGAATTGGTTTTGCAACGCAGGAGACGCTGGTTCGATCCCTGGTCAGGCAACTAAGATCCGCCCGTGCCCCGGGGCAACTAAGGGTGTGCCGCAACTAATAAGCCCATGCACCACAACGAAAGATCCTGTGTGTTGCAACTAAGATCTGACACATCCAATAAATAAATAAATATATATATTTTTAAAAACCCCAATAACTCTTCATTCCTCCCTCCCCCTAGACCCTGGTAACCACTCTTCTACTTTCTATCTCTATGAATTTGCCTATTTTAGGTACTTCACATAAGTGGAATCATAATATTTATCTTTTCCTGTATGGCTTTTTTCACTTAGCATAATGTTGTCAAGGTTCATCTATGTTGTAGCATTTTGTTTGTCCATTCATCAGTTGATAGACACGGGTTGTTTCCACCTTTTGGCTTTTGTGAATCACACATCAATCAACATGGATCACACATCTATGAACATGGGTGTATATTATATATCTGGTGTATATATATCTGTTCTAGTTCCTGCTTTCAGTTCTTTTTTTAAAAAATATTTATTTATTTATTTGGCTGCGTCGGGTCTTAGTTGCAGCATGAGGGATCTTTGTTGTGGTGAGGGATCTTTCGTTGTGGCACAGGGGATTCTCTCTAGTTGTGGTGCACAGGTTCCAGAGTGCACGCATGGGCTTAGTTGCCCCTGGGCATGTGGGATCTTAGTTCCCCGACCAGGGATCGAACCCCCGTCTCCTGCATTGGAAAGCGGATTCTTAACCATTGGACCACCAGGGAAGTCCCGACTTATTGCTTAAAAGGTAAAGAGTTTCTGTTTGGGATGATGAAAAAGCTGTAGAAATAGTGGTAATGTTTACACAACACTGTGAATATACTTAACGCCACTAAATTGTGAACTTAAAAATAGTGAAAATGGTAAATTTTATGTTATGTACATAACATAACAGCAATAATAAAAATATGTAGGGGTTTCCTTGGTGGCACAGTGGTTAAGAATCCGCCTGCCAATGCAGGGGACGTGGGTTCGAGCCCTGGTCCGGGAAGATCAGACACGCCATGGAGCAACTAAGCCCATGCGCCACAACTACTGAGCCTGTGCTCTAGACCCCACGAACCACAACTATTGAGCCAGCGTGCTGCAACTACTGAAGCCCGCGCGCCTAGAGCCCGTGCTCCGCAACAAAAGCCACCACAATGAGAAGCCCGCGCACCACAGAGTATCTCCCGCTCACTGCAACTAGAGAAAGCCCGCGCGCAGCAATGAAGACCCATCGCAGCCAAAAATAAATAAATAAAATAAATTTATATTAAAAAAGTAAAAATAATAAAATATGTGGAAGGCAGAAAGAACAATTCAAAATTACTATACTTCCAGGAAGGGTATCATAATATCCATAAAATAGGTAAGTCTGCTTTTTATAAATCAGAGTATAGTCAAGAAAGCAAAAGCCACTCCACATTTTTTTTTTTTTTTTTTAGATTTTTTGATGTGGACCATTTTTAAAGTCTTTATTGAATTTGTTACAATATTGCTTCTGTTTATGTTTTGGTTTTTTGGCCGTAAGGCATGTGGGATCTTAGCTCCCCGACCAAGGATTGAACCCACACCCCCTGCATTGGAAGGCGAAGTCTTAACCCCTGGACCGCCAGGGAATTCCCTCCACATGTTTTTCAGTTGATGGAATGAAATATAAGGAATTAGTTACAAAAGTATTGGGAGGGCTGGAAGAGCAAAAGGCGGAAGTGAGATTTGGACAGAGCTACTACACCATCAGCTCTCCTGGGGCTCCAGCTTGTCAGCTCACCCTGCAGATCTTGGGCCTTGCTAGCCTTCAAATCACATGAGCCAATTCTGTATAAAAAATCTCTTTATTAAAAGAGATTTATATAGGATATACAGAGAGATAACACGCACGCACACAGGATATATGCATCCATCCATATCAGACACTTATACAGGATATATATCCTAATGGTTCCATTTCTCTGGCTAATACAGACAGGAATGAAGGTGAGAAAAAAGTGGCCGTCATTAAAGGTTTGGGAGTTTGGGAGTTCCTATTCAGTTTGAGGGCATCAATTTCATAGTGGAGTTGACACTGAGCTGTACTTAAATGTACCATGTCTGTAAATAGAGATGGAGAGGTGAGGGAGAAGACAGAGAAAATTCCAAGCAAAAGCAATGGTATTAGCAAAGACATAAAGACAGGAAAATTCTGTCTGCATTTGAAAAATAATATATCATGGTAAAGCACTTTATAGTTCATTGCTTCCTTCCACACAGGAGTCATCACACAGGAGCCAATAGAAAATTGGGACACAGATAAATTTACCAAAGGCCCCACATAGCTAGACCCAAGTTGTTAGCTCCATCCCCAAACCCACAGCCTCTAGAGAAAAGTACAATCTCCTCAAAACACTTCACACTCTGGCCCCAGGATACCTTTTCTTCCCCTTTCCCATAAGCCCTCTCCAGATATACTGTGTTTCAGCCAAAGAAGACTTGAGACTTCCAGACAGAGGCCAGGAACCGGAAAGTCACCCATGTGTCAGTGGTAACTGACTTAGCCAACTTGAGAAAGCCAAATCCCAAACTGCCAGCAGGGAAAGACAATTTATTCCACTAAGTCCTCAAAAGACTCATGAGCTGACAGTTCCAAGGACCTCTGAAACTGAGTGTGTGTGTGTGTGTGTGTGTGTGTGTGTGTGTGTAAATAGTGAAGGGTGGTTGAAAGCTATTTAAGAGGCAGCTCTCTCAATCTCCCTCTTCTACCTTCTATTATGGGGTAACTGTCTCCCTTTCACTCCCACAGAAATCTGCAGGTTTATTCTCTAAACAGGGCAAAACAGGACCTCTGAACTGGGGGACACCAGGCACATTTGAGAGCATAGGCAAGGTTTCTAGAAGAATAGGATTGGCTGTGTGTATGCGGAATGCTACATGCCGAGGCCCACAGCCCTCTGCTCCTTTCAGCAACCAGAATACGGGGGGCCAGACCAGTGTTCCCCGCTGGAAGGCGACTACTAGATTCTTTTCTGGGAAATCTGACGAGCCTGAGAGGAAAGACCTAAAGATTCAGACATTTGGGAATTTTCCCAGCAAACAGTCCCACTCCGATACCCCCTCACAGAGCTCCTGGTCAGCATTTCAGTTCCTGGGTCAGATATTTCCCATCTGCTCCCCCGCCCTGCCCTCTGCTGGGGGACGCTCCCAGGTATGGAGGATGAGCAGGCTCCCGCACCCTCCAACTTCTGGTTGGTTTAACCAACGTGGAAGCCAGGAAGTAAACAGGAGGGAGGGAGGAAGGCGAGGTTGGGCCGTTTTCCCATCTGTTCCTCTCTGATGTCACCTGGGCCTCCCTGTGTCTCTCCACCACAGACACAGCTCCTCCACTCTTTGTAAACAGCCATTTTGTAAATAAACCCTCCTGAAATTACCCTAGTTTGAGTGAAACTATGTTTACTGTTGGGACCTGACTGATACAGTTTGCCTCTCAGAAATAATCAGACTGTCTAGGATTAACAGATACCTGAGTAAAAACCTTCAGCATAGAAGATACCAACAAACAAAAAAACAGAATGAAAAGCAACTTGTTGACACAGAGTCTGTGCAGGAAGAAGACTTTTTAAAAAGTATCACTGAGGGCTTCCCTGGTGGCGCAGTGGTTAAGAGTCTGCCTGCCGATGCAGGGGACACAGGTTCGTGCCCCGGTCCGGGAAGATCCCACATGCCACGGAGTGGCTGGGCCCGTGAGCCATGGCCGCTGAGCCTGCGCGTCTGGAGCCTGTGCTCCGCAACGGGAGAGGCCACAACGGTGAGAGGCCCACGTACCGAAAAAATAAAAAGGATCACTGATATTCTCAGAGAGACACTAAAAGATATTATGTTCATGAAACAAAAATGAAATGTAATTTAAAAAGAGGAAGAACGTTCAAGGATCAGAGAAGAGCGCTTCGAAAATTAAAAACATGACAGCAGAAATTAAAAACTCAGTAGAAGAGTTGAAAGATAAAGTTAAAGAAATGTTCCAGAAACTATAGCCAAAAAAACCAAAGCAATAGAGTATAAAAGGAAAAGATAAGAAAATGAGAAAAACAGTCCAAGAAGTACACTGTTTGAATAATAAGAGAGAAAAGAGAAAATAGAGAGGAAAAAATAATTTGAATAATTCAAGATTTCTCAGAACTAAAAGACATGAGTTCTTGGACTGAAAGAGCCAGCTGAGTGTCTAAAACAAGGAATGAAACTAGACCCACACCAAGGAAACACTGAAGACAAAGAAAGACTTTTACAAACTTTCAGCAAGAGAGAAAAAATGATCACCACAAAGAATCAATGTGCCAGTTACCAATGTACTGTTTCTCAGCTCCAAATCTGCCTTTAATACCTTCTCAGTGATGATGGATGGGATTCTTTTTTTTTCAATCAATCAATCAATTTATTTATTTATTTATTTATTTATTTTTGGCTGCGTTGGGGGGATTCTTTTAAGCATCTCTCTTTCACAGCGAGCAAGCTGTTGTTCGCTATTAAGCTTTCTAGGTAGAAGGTGCTGAAGGGACATTGCAGGAGGAAGGGGCTTTTCCTGCTGGGTCCAGCAGCTGCACCATTGGTCAGAGGTGGGAGGGAAGGTCATCCTGGGTTGCTCTGCCCCAGCCACATGCCCCACTGTCCTCCTGATGCTGTGACCCTTCACATATGGACTCTGTGCACTGCAGGCCTACTGCACCAATGCTCCCACCCTCTTCGTATGCCGGACTACCAGCTGTGGCTCACCTATGCCCTGAAGGGTTGCTTCCTGCATGCCCAGCAAACCAACACCCTTCTCTGCTATCCACTGGGCTGCAACTACACATTCTCCAGTTAGGTCTGAACCCCTGCCTCAGGGAGAGATCCCTTCCAAATGTATTCTTCCTTGGATATCTCCCTCAGCCGTCAGATACCATAGAGTCCTCTTACATCTTATAATCATTCTTTTGTCATACTTTAACACTTTTTTTTTTTTTTTTTTTGGCCACACTGCATGGCTTGTGAGATCAGGGATTGAACCCGCGCCCTCAGCAGTGAAAACGCCAAGTCCTAACCACTGGATCACCAGGGGATTCCCACTTTAGTACTTTTTTATAGTAAACTTCCCTTTGTAAATCACTGTGTGTTCCTGTCTCCTGATTGAACCCAGACTGATAGAAACAGGAATCAGAATGGCTTGGTCTCCATAGCAACACTAGAAGAAAGAAGGCAATGGAGCAGTGCTTTCAAAATTGTGATGGGAAAGTATCTCCAACGTAGAATTCTATACCCAGCCAAAATACAAACCAAATGGGGGGGGTTAAAATAAGGGTGTTTTAAATAAAGCTGTCAGAGTTTGGAGCTGCAAACAAAAATGTGGCTAAAAACAGAACAGGCCTGTGGGATCTGCAGGAGGGAGAATGCAGCAGTGTAGATTCCGAGCACAGGGAGACGACTACTCCATCTGGAAGAAGAGGTCTACACCTACCTGTGTACAGAAATGCCTGCAGCTCTGCTTCTACAGACAAACCAGTGAGGAACTGCCAATCGTTTCCTCCTTGCTTTTAGAATCAGGCTCTCTCCTCTAGACGGGCTTGTGATCTGTGACCTGCCAGGCTCACGGGACTTTCCAGTGCCTTCCTTTCCCCTCCCCACCCTCCAGCCCTCTGCCCTCAGGGTCCCCAAGTTAAACAATCAAGATGTACACTTCAGCCTCCAGGCACCACACCCCATCCCTTTCCTGGATCTCCACCCTTCCCAAGGTGATGGAGAGGAGGGGATTCGAGGGGAGGAACTCTAAATTCAATGAGTAACATGAGAAACGAATACATTGGAAGTTAGTCCTATTGTTATCTTTGAACCATTGGAAAGGGCAGTGTGAGAAGGACCCAAAAAGCCTCACTCAAATTGAGTTGGAGTGGGGCAGGCCCTCCTCCACTTTACACCCCTCGTGGGCTATGGCTTATTCCCAGTATCAGGCTGAAATGCCTCAGCCAAGGAAAGGGTTCTCCAGAAGCCACCTCTGCTTTTATGTCTTGCCTCATCTCTGGCCTCTTTCTCCTTGCTGTCTGGGCTACAGCCTCAATAGACCGTGCTCTTGCATTCAAGAACATTGACTTGACATGAGTAAGTGGGGCTCCTGCCCTGGGCCTCACACTTAGAATACCCCACATTACACACACACACACACACACACACACACACACACACACACACACACATGGCACAGCACTCTAGGGTTCAGTTTGAGGACAGACATGATGGATGGCAAAGGAGACACTTCCTCCCTCTTGCTCTGGATCATGCTGAGTGCAGATATGAGACCTGGGGAAAGATAGTGCCAGAGCAATCCTTGGAGCATTGGCCCCTGGCACCACCATCACCCAAAGGATGGCAGGACAGCTGAGCTGAAGCCCATTCATTGTTATTTAGACTTTTCTGATACTCCAGCTTAGGGTCAGCAAACCCTAGCCTTTGGGCCACATCAGGCCCACTGACTGTTTTTGTACAGCACGTGATAGATGAATCTCATGAATGTAAAAGACACAAAATATCAGGCTGCCTGATTCAATTTATATAAAGTGTAAAAACTGGCAAAACTGATCTATGGTGTTGGGGGTCAGGATAGAGGTTACCTTTGGGGAAGTGGGGGCAGGTGTCTGGAGCAGAGCACTAGGGAGGTTTCAGATGTGATTACATGGATAGTTCACTTATTAGAGTTATTTCTAGATATTTGTTTTGGAAGCTTATTATAAATGGTATTTTTCTTTTTTTTAAATACTTTTCAAATTGAAACATATTATACATAGCCATGAGGTACACTAAGTGTAGACCTTAAGTGCATAGTTCAACGAATTTTTGCATATGTATACATTCATGAAAACTCCACCCAGACCAAGATATAGAATATTCCTAGCATCCCAGAAGGTTCTTCCCCAACCCCAGCACCACAAGAGTAACCACTATTGTGAGAATGACTGTTGCTGGTTCTGCTTCTTCTTGATTTGGGCATAAATGAAGTCATATATAATGTTATCCTTTGTGTCTGGCTTATTTTACTCAACATAATGTCTCTGAGATTAATCCATGTTGTTGTGTGTATCCCTAGTTCATTCTTTCTATTGCCATGTAGTATCTCATTGTATGAATGTACAATTTGTTTACCCATTCTGTTGTTAGACACTTAGACTGTTTTGACTTTTTGGCTATTGTGAATAAAGTTGCTGTGGACATTCTTGTACATGTCTTTTGATAAACATATGCCCATATTTCTCTCACCTAGGAGTGAATTTTCTAGTCACAGAGTAGGCATACATTTAGCTTTAGTTAATACTTTAGTATTTAAGTATTAAGTTAGTATGTTTTATGTCTTAACTTTCTCTCTACTTCAAGGTCATAAAAACAGCCTTCTTTGTTTTCTTCTAGAAGCTTTATTGTCTTACCTTTTATACTTTGGCCTATGATTCATTTTGAATTAATTTTTGTGTGTATGGGTGTAAGGGGCAATGTTTACTTCTTCCATATACATTCAATTGTTCCAGCACTACTTATTTAAAAGAACATGTTATTGTTGATTTATATAGAAATGCAATCAATTTTTATCTGACCTTGTATCCATAATCTTCCTAATTCATTTATTAATGGTAATAATTTATCTATAGATTCTTTTGGGTTTTCTACGTACACAATCATGTTATCTGCAACAATGATTTCTCTTTCTTTCTTTCTTTCTTCTTTCTTTCTCTCTTTCTTTCCAATACTTGCCATTTTTATTTCTTTTTCTTGCCTATTACGTTGACTAGAGCCTTCAGAACAATATTGACTGGAAGTGATGATATTGGATAACTTTGTCTCATTCTCAGTCTCAGGAGGAAAGCTTTCAATATTTCACTATCAAGTCATGATGTAAGATGTAGGTTTTTTACTATACTCTTCATCAGAGTAAGGAAGTTTCCTGCTGTGTCTAGTTTTCTAAGAGGTTTTATTATGAATTGTATAGAATTTTATCAGGCACTTTTTCTGTATCTATTGAGATAGCCATGTATTTTTCTCACTTATTCTGTTAATATGATTAATTACATTGATAAATTGTCAACTCTTACACCAGTCTTGCTTTCCTAGAATAAGTCCAAATTTTTTGTGATGCAGTAAGTTTTTTATATATAGTTAGAATCAATTTGCTAATGTATTATTTAGGATTTTTTGTATTTATATTCATAAGAAAGATTAGCCTACATATTTTTTATTAATGTTCTTATCAGTTTTTGTTATCAAGTTTATGGTGATCTCACAAAATGAATTGGAAGAATGTTTTTACTTCTTGCTTTGGTGTCTATTGGAATTCACCAGTGAAACCACCTGGACCTGGAGGTCTCTTTGTTGAAAGGTATTTAATTTTTAGATACAAATTATTTTAACACATACAGAATCTTCAGACTCAGATTTTCTACTTGTTTCTGTTTTGAAAAGTATTCTTCATGGAATTTGACTATTTCATTGGAAATTTCATGTTTATTTATGTAGAATTGTTTACAGTATCCTCTTATTATCTTTTTTGTTTTTTTGGGTTTTTTTGGCCTCGCAGCTTGTGGGATCCTAGTTCCCCTACCAGGGCTCAAACCCAGGCCCTCGGCAGTGAAAGCATGGAGTCCTAACCACTGGGAATTACCCCCTTATTAACTTTTTATGGTCTATTGTGATATCTCTCTTTTCTTTTTTTTTTTGCGGTACATGGGCCTCTCACTGTTGTGGCCTCTCCCCTTGCGGAGCACAGGCTCCGGACGCGCAGGCTCAGCGGCCATGGCTCACGGGCCCAGCCGCTCTGCGGCATGTGGGATCTTCCCGGACTGGGGCATGAACCCATGTCCCCTGCATCGGCAGGCGGACTCTCAACCACTGCGCCACCAGGGAAGCCCTCTCTTTTCATTATTGATATTGGTAATTTGTGCCTTTAATATATATATATATATATTTTTTTTTTTTTTTTTGCGGTATGCGGGCCTCTCACTATTGTGGTCTTCCCCGTTGCGGA
>NW_006785665.1:3276181-3303970 GCF_000442215.2 Lipotes vexillifer
CGGGCCTCTCACTATTGTGGCCTCTCCCGTTGCGGAGCACAGGCTCCGGACGCGCAGGCTCAGCGGCCATGGCTCACAGGCTCAGCCGTTCCACGGCATGTGGGATCTTCCCGGACCGCGGGCACGAATCCGCATCCCCTGCATCGGCAGGCCGACTCTCAACCACTGCGCCACCAGGGAAGCCCCTTCCTATTACTTTTAACCTTTCTGTATCCTTAAAATTAACGTGTGTCTCCTGTAAGCAGCATACAGTTTATTTTTTTATGCAATTCAACAGTCTTTGTCTTTTAATTAGGGAATTTTGTTCTTTACAGTAATTGAATTACTGATATATTTGGATTTAAATCTTACCATCTTATCATTTCTTTTATATTTATTTCATCTTTTCTATTTTTCTTTTCTGACTTCTTTGGATGAATTAATTATTTTTATTATTCTATTTTCCCTTCTGTTCAATTCTTAGTTATACATTTTTTTACTATTTTTGTTGGATACCTTAGACCAGAAATTCTTAAAATTTTTGGTTGAAAGATCCCTTTATACTCTCAAAAATTATTAAGAACACAACTGGACATCCACATGTAAAAGAATGAAGTTGGACTCTTATCTCACACTGCATACAAAGATAACTCAAAATGGATCACAGACCTAAATTTAAGAGGTAAAACTATACAAAAAAAATTTTTTTAAACTCTTAGGAGAAAGCATAGGGGTAAATATTCATGACCTTGGATTTGGTGATGGTTTATAAATTATGTTACCAAAAGTTCAAGCAACAAAAGAAAACATAGGCAAGCTGGACTTCATCAAAATTAAAAGCTTTGGACTTCCCTGGTGGCGCAGTGGTTAAGAATCTGCCTGCCAATGCAGGGGACATGGGTTCGAGCCGTGGTCCAGGAAGATCCCACATGCCACGGAGTAACTAAGCCCGTGTGCCACAACTACAGAGCCTGCCCTCTAGAGCCCACAAGCCACAAATACTGAGCCCGTGAGCCACAGCTACTGAAGCCCACATGCCTAGAGCCCGTGCTCCACAACAAGAGAAGCCACTGCACTGAGAAGCCCGCGCACCACAATGAAGAGTAGCCAACACTCATCGCAACTAGAGAAAGCCCGCACGCAGCAACAAAGGCCCAACGCAGCCAAAAATAAATTAATTAATGAAAAAAACTGAATTAAAAGCTTTTATGTGTCAAAGGATACTATCAAGAGAGTGAAAAAATAATCCACAGAATGGGAGAAAATATTTGTAAATCATATATGTGATAAGGGTCCAGAATACATAAAGAACTCTTAAAACTCAAAAACAAAAAACAAAACAAAGCAAAAAAAAAAAAAGGCAAAGACTTGAATAGATAGTTCCCCAGAGCTATACAAATGGCCAAGAAGCACATGAAAAGATGCTCAATGTCATTAGTCAGTAGGAAAATGCAAATCAAAATCACAATGAGGGACTTCCCTGGTGGTCCAGTGGTTAGTAATCTGCATTTCAATGCAGGGGATGTGGGTTCAATCCCTGGTTGGGGAACTAAGATCCCACATGCTGTGAGGCAATTAAGCCTGCACACTGTAACTAATGAGACTGAGTGACACAACTAGAGAAGCCCATGAGCCGCTGCAACAAAGATCCTGCATGCCACAACAAAGATCCTGCGCGCTGCAAATATGACTCAATGCAGCCAAATAAATATTTTAAAAAAGCAAAACAAAACAAAACCACAATGATATATACCCTCAAAATGAATGGCCTTAATAAGAAAGAATTTTAAAGGGGAAAATAAGTATTGGAAAAAATGTGAAGAAACTTGTACACTCATACACTGCTGAATGTAAAATGGCGCAGCCACCGTGGAAAATGGTTTGGCAGTTCCTTGATAAGTTAAACATTGAATTGCCAGTATGACCAGCAGTTTCACTCAGTATATGTGCAAAAGAATGGAAAACACCATTCTCTGTGTGCAAACAAAAAACTTGCACACAAAGGTTCACAGCAGCCCTATTCACAATAGCCAAAAGGTGGAAATAGCCCAAATGTTTATCAACAGATGAATGGATAAACAACATGTGGTATATTCCCACAATGACATATTATTTGGCCAAAAAAAGGAATCAAGTAATAATACATGCTACAACATGGATGAAACTTGAAAATGTAATGCTGCGTGAAAGAAGTCAGAGACGCAAAAGGCTATGTATTATATGTTTCCATTTATATGAAATACCCAGAATATGCAAATTCATCAGAAATAGAAAGCAGATTAGTGGCTGTCAAGGGCTGTGGCGGGTGGGGAAATAAGAGCGACTGCTTAATGGCACAAGGTTTCCATTTGGGGTGATGAATAGGTTCTGGAACTAGATTGTGGTAATGGTTGAACAACATTATGAACGTACTTAACGCCACAGAATTGTACGTTTTTAAGTGGTTACAACAGTAAGTTTTATGCTAATCTATTTTACCACAATTTACAAAGTAATTGAGGACCTCAAAGAGCTTTTCTTTAGGTGGATAATATGTAACAATATTTACCATATTAGAAATTAAAATTGGGAATTTAAAACTATGTATACTTTAATTCATTCTAAATAACAAATTAGACCATTACAAATAACATATATTTTATTTGGGTTTTGTTGTTGTTGTTTGTTTGTTTAAAAAAAAGAAACAGAAATAAGAGTGGCATTGTTTTACATTTTTTACTTTTATTTCAATTCTGTCTTATAAAAGACAGCTTGATTCTCATGTCAGCTTCTGTCTCCAATCTGTTACATGATAATTTAGTTGAAGTATATAAAGAAAATTTGCACACCCATTGGATGGCTGCTGACAAAAACAAACAAACAAAACCCAAACCTCACAAAATAAGTTTTGTTGAGGGTATGGAGAATTGGAACCCTTGTGCACTGTAGGTGAGAATGTAAAATGGTGCAGCCACTCTGGGAAACATTATGAAGGTTTCTCAAAAAAATCAATCCCGCCTCTGGGTATATACCCAAAAGAACTGAAAGCAGGACATTGAAGAGATATTTGCACACCCATGTTTATTGTAGCACTACTTATAATAGACAAGAGGTGGAAACAACCCAAATATCCATCAATGGATAACTAGATAAACAAAATGTGGCATATACATACAGTGGACTATTACTTGGCCTTTAAACAGGGAAATACTGATACAAGCCACAATGCAAATGAACCTTGAGGACATTATGCTAAATGAAGTGTCAGTCATAAAAAAGATAAACATTGTAAAATTGCATTTACATGAGGTATCTAAAGTAGTGAAATTCATAGAAACAGAGAGTAGAATGATGGCTGCCAGGGGATAGAAGGAGAGGGAAATGGGATATTGTGATTTAATAAGTACAGGCAGATCTCGGAGATATTGTGGGTTCAGTCCAAACTGCAATACAGTGAACATCACAATAAAGCAAGTCACACAAAATTTTTCGGCTTCCCAGTACATTTAAAAAGTTATGTGTTTACACTATACTGTAGTCTAGTAAGCGTGCAATAGCATTGTCTGAAAAAAATATGCATACCTTAGTTTAAAAATCCTTTATTGCAGGGCTTCCCTGGTGGTGCAGTGGTTGAGGGTCCGCCTGCCGATGCGGGGAACACGGGTTCGTGCCCTGGTCCGGAGGATCCCACATGCCGCGGAGCGGCTGGGCCCGTGAGCTTTGGCTGCTGAGCCTGCGCCTCCGGAGCCCGTGCTCCGCGACGGGAGAGGCCACAACAGTGAGAGGCCCGCGTACCGCAAAAAAAAAAAAAAAAAAAAAAAATATTTCAAAAAAAAAAAAAAAAAAAGAGAGGACCTGCTTATAGACTTCACAGATGTGGGCTTCTTTTCTTGCCAAGAACATGTCTTCCAACAATAGGATAAGGCTTGTGATGCTTTCCTTCATGGCAATCAGTTGGAATTAACTTATCAGCTGAGCCAGCAAGAGGAATTAGATCAAACAAATTTTGATTTCAGCATTCATCAGATAGCTGAATTGCATCCAAAACGACACTATTATCTTTGTTTGCCAAGTGCTCGTTGAAGAAATTAAAGTGTGATTAAGAGTGTGCATTTTGTAATCATTTTCTTAGTGAAAGAAATATCAAAAGTATAGATATCATATCTGCAACCCATGATGGGTTAACCATTATCTGACAATGCAGCGTTACCACAAACCTTCAATTTGCAAAAAAAAAAAAATGTAATATCTGCGAAGCACAATAAAGTGAAGCACAGTAAAACAAGGTGTGCCTGTGAAAAAGAAAGTTTGGCATTTACAGATATGTAATTGGAAAATAGAGTATTTTAATAGCCTTTTCAGATAATTGTGGATATTCTCTTTTTTTAAAAAATTTATTTATTTATTTATTTATTTATTTATTTATTTATGGCTGTGTTGGGTCTTCATTGCTGGGTGTGGGCTTTCTCTGGTTGTGGCGAGCAGGAGCTGCTCTTGGTTGCAGTGAGCAGGCTTCTCATTGTGGTGGCTTGTCTTGTTTCGGAGCATGGGCTCTAGGCACGCGAGCTTCAGTTGTGGCACACGTGCTCAGTACTTGGGGCTCGCGGGCTTAGCTGCTCTGCGGCATGAGGGATCTTTCTGGACCAGGGCTCGAACCTGTGTCCCCTGCATTGGCAGGTGGATTCTTAACCACTGTGCCACCAGGGAACCCCAAAATGTTCATATTCTTTTTGTACATTAAAATACGTTGGTCAAAAACAAAACAAAACAAAACATTGGTCTATCTTGTGCTTTATTTTTTAATATTTATCTATTTTTTTGGCCAGGCTGTGCTTCATGCAGGATCTTACTTCCCTGACCAGGGGCTGAACCCACACCCCCTGCAGTCAAAGCGTAGTCTTAACCACTGGACGGCCAGGGAAGTTCCTATCTTGCGTTTTTAGTGGGCTTTTTAATCATGCAAATTTTTATAACACTGTGCATTGGTCATGGTGTATGATCCTTTTAGTGTGCTATTGAATTCATTTTGCTAGCATTTGGTTGCAAATTTTTGCATCTATATTCATCAGGAATATTTGCCTATAGTTTTCTTTTCTTGTGATGTCCTTATCTGGCTTTGGTATCAGGGTAATTCTGGCCTCATCAAATGAGTTTGGGAGTGTTTCCTCCTCTTCAATTTTTTGGAACTTTGAGAAGGACTGGCATTACTTCTTTAAATGTTTGGTAGAATTCACCAGTGAAACTATCTGGCCATTTCTTTTTGGGAAATTTCAATTACTGATTCAATTATTTGTGATTAGTCTGTTCAGACTTTCCATTTCTTCATGATTCAGTCTCGATAGCTTGTATAATTCTAGGAATTTATGCATTGCTTCTAGGTTGTCCTATTTGTTGGTATGTATTTGTTCATAGTAGTCCCTTATGATCCTTTGTATTTCTGTGGTATCAGTTGTAATGCCTCTTGTTTCATTTATAATTTTATTTATTTCAGTCCTCTCTCTCTCTTTTTATTTGCTAACCTGACATCAGTTTGAATTCTTTTCTTCTTATCTTGTAATCTAGCAGCCAGCCATTTATTTAATTCAAAGCTTAGCATTTTCCCCTTCAGTTTTACCTTCAGCAAATGTCTAAAATTGTCTTAAAGGGATAGCACATTTAAATAATTAATTTAAATTATTATTTTTTAGATAGCTAGTGGGAAGCAGCCACATAGCACAGGGAGATCAGCTTTGTGCTTTGTGACCACCTAGAGGAGTGGGATAGGAAGGATGGCAGGGAGACGCAAGAGGGAGGAGATACGGGGATATATGTGTATGTATAGCTGATTCACTTTGTTATAAAGCAGAAACTAACACACCATTGTAAAGCAATTATACTCCAATAAAGATGTTAAAAAAATAAAAATAAATTATTTTTTATTTTTTTATTTATTTATTTATTTATTTGCCACACTATGTGGCTTGCAAGATCCAGGAGTGGCTGTTTGTTCCAAAGGAAAATAACCCTGTATCTGCAAGATTATCTCCATCCCCTTTCTCATCCCAATGGGCACACCTACAAATGAAGACTCTTGATCTGCCCAGGGTGAGGATATTTTTCTCTCTTTTTACTCTGCAATGCATGTAGCAGCTCTTCTCCCTAGTTGACCCAGTTGGTGACAATGCAGACTCTGTGAGCAGAGGCCAACCTGCAGCTGCAGGAACCTTCTTTTCAGCATTCCCCTTACTGCCTCTGGAAGCCCTGCAGAGCCTCAATCATTGCCCTGGTCCATCAATAGGAAAGTCCCAATCATTCATGATGGTGGCCATTCCACCTCACATCTCATCCCATCTCATTCCACGTCACATCTCATCTCACCAGCCTTTTCTGCCCTCCCCTCTTCTCTCCGGGTTCTGCTTATGTCACTGTGTGATGATTTCAGTAGATCAAGTAAAAACTGTATTACAGGGCTTCCCTGGTGGTGCAGTGGTTGAGAGTCTGCCTGCTGATGCAGGGGACACGGGTTCGTGCCCCGGTGTGGGAAGATCCCACATGCCGCAGAGCGGCTGGGCCTGTGAGCCATGGCTGCTGAGCCTGCGCGTCCGGAGCCTGTGCTCCGCAACGGGAGAGGCCACAACAGTGAGAGAGGCCCAAGTACCACAAAAAAAAAAACTGTATTACAGACGACAGTAATGCTAGGAGGAAAGAATGAAGAAAACCAGCACACAGTGATTAGAGCCCATGTTTGTACAACCAAAGAGTCAAGAAATTATGGATACAAAAAAAAGAAAAGAAAAGAAAGAAAGAAAAAGGAATGATGGGTTGATGGATACAGAATGAGTAATCAGCTGTGGCTGGCAGGGGACACCATAGCAACTCCAGCTAGGACAAGGGAAAAAAAAAAAAAAAAAAAAAAGGGCAGCAAGCCCTTCATGCCTTTGTAGTATTTATTATATGGATAACTATTTTTAATAGTCAAGCTCTTCTGTTATAGAACAGATTTTCTTAGTTATGAATATGTAATCTGACTTTGATTCTCGTCTATCCTTGTAGGCCAAGTAGAAGCCTAGTGCCATGATACAACATAAGGAGTTTTGGACTTCTGGATAAATTATGCTAGAATTCCACACAGTTCAAGGGTCTATATCCCCAAAGCAGGTATTCTTCTTATACCACTCTTAGACTCAGGCAAGAAAGGCTACTGTTCTGGGTTCATCTAGAGCACCCTCTCACCACCACTATGGGCCTTCCTCTGGCCTCCCCACTCTAGGGACTGGCTTTTCTGGAGCCCACATTGACTCCTTCTAGACCAGGGCTACTCAAAGTGGTTCTCTAACCACTACCAGTCAGCAAACTTCTTGTTACTGGTCCACAACACACACTAAATATAGGAATTGAAAGCATTTAGAAAATTTTATCACAATTTGACTTTCTGCAACTTCCAAGCTCCTGATCATCCTCCATTTTCCAGTAGTGTTAATGTAATTCATTGCGTTGCTAGAGCTAGTGCTAGTAAAATTACATTGCATTTTATAAAAGTAATAGTTCATCCCAGATTGGAAACTTAAAAAGCTAGCCATTCACCAGAAGCACTGTTTTATTTTAGACTCTGGCATTTTCTGCCCAAGTAGCCTGAGTCCATTACCTCCAGGGTCTCTGCAGGCCTCTGCCTGGGACATCCTCAGGTGGGCAGACCGCTCTACAAGTGTGCACACCTGGCCTCAGTAGGTGGCCAGGAACAACTGTTCATAGGTGTGCAGATTGAGCTTGGATTTGTGAGCTGCAGTGTCCATTGTGTGCATGCAAGACCCCTCACAGTGCAGAATGGAGGGAGGGGAGAGGAATGGGAAGGGAAAGGGTACAGACTGAGGGTTGGAGCCATGAGTGGCAAGTTTTAAATCCAAACCTGGCCTTCCAAGTTGTTATGAAGATATATCTGTCAAGGTAGAAGGATAGAACACACTTTAACAGTGTGTTAGCCTGACCTCTTAAGGCCTCAGTACTCAGACAAGTGGTATGTGGGCCTCCATTTGTTACTTGCCCTGGGGCCCATAAATGTACCCAGCAGACCTACCTTAGGCATCCCTGGATGGACAGCTGAGGAGCCCATTAAGCTACATGCACTCTGTAAAGACACATGAACGTTTTCTTGCATAAGTTTTAAGCGGACCCTGAGTCAATAAGATTAAGAACCACTGGCTGAGATATTGCAGAAAATCTGCTGGGACAAGTCGGCCTGTTCCACTATGCTACTTCCAGAGACAGAGTCAAGGACTGTCTCTTCCTCTTCTTGGGGCAAACCTAGAGAACAGCCATCACTGGTGGCCATGAAGGTCTCCTGCCTGCTTCCTGTATCCTTTGTATCTCCTGAAGACAAATCGAAATTATAAAGGAGTATCGACTGAAAAAACAAGAACAACAAAACCAAAACCAAAAACTGCACAACCTAAAAGCTGCGAGTTGTGTTTTACTGAGAACTACAGACCAGGAGACAGCCTCTCATATAGCTCTGAGGCAAAGGAGGAGCCAGGATATATAGGAGTTTTTGCTGGGGAAAAACAAACAAACAAAAGTAGTCAAACATCAAAAGATTATTGCTAATCACAAAAAAAGAGACATCTCAAGTTAATGATTTTAGTGCTTTTCTGTGTATGGAAAGGTGCAAGAGTCTGGGATCACTGAAATTATTCCTTTGATATGTACCTTAACTCTCTAGGGCCTGCATCCTGTTTTTTGCCAACCTGAATTCCCTCCAGGGTGCACCGCTGGGGCTGGCTGCAGTCCTAACAAGCCCCAAATAAACACCTGTTTATTTCAGTCAGTCTGTTTCTAAAATTTGGATTAACACTCCCACAGATCAGACTTGCTGGGTTTCCAGGAGTCGTCCCTTCCTCTCCAATAAAGACCCAACCCCAAGATCCAAGCTCTTGCGTTTTCCCCCGCCCTGGCCCCGAGGGTCACCAGGCGTTGGAGAAGCCACTTTCCCTGCAGGGGCAACTGCTGGCCTTCCTCACGCTGTGCTGGCAGGGGAGCCTGGGGCCGCTATGAGGAACAGAGGCACGCTCTGATGGGAGCAGGTTCCTAACCTGAAGCCCTGTCACAGCAGCCCTCCACCTGGGCGTTTCCGGCAGAAGCACCACATCCAAGGGTGACCAGGGAAGAGAGGCACCCGGGCTGGCTCCACAAGGCGAGCAGGGCCAAGAGAGTGGCTTGCACAGGGAGTGGGGCAGGACATGGTCTTTTCCTTCCACCCATACCCCCTCCTCACCTCCTGCAGGCCCTGAGTAAACCTGGGCACCCTCTCCGCCTCTTCCTGGTACTTGGACCCACACTAGTCCCCGCTGGGCCCTGGGGCACACAGAACTGACCTTTCCCAGGGTGGCTGGGGCCTCTGGATCCTACAGTCATGGGCAGATGGAAAATTTCTGCAGAACCTCCGGCCCAGACAGACTTCAAGCCTCAAGCTGTCCTAGCCAAGGGGGAATCTCATGCTCTTGTCCAGAAACACTCGTTTCTTAAGGGAAAACACCCCATAACGTTTTTTTTTTTTTTTTAGATGGATTCTAGGCCCTAGGAAATGTTTGGGAAAGACTTCCCTGTCGCAACTCAGCAATATGAAGGCTACACCCTCCCTGGCTGGCTCAGCTGCTGCCACTGCAGCGCAGCTCTCAGCAACTCACTGAGAACTGGAAAGCTTCCTGAAGTCTTGGGAGAGTCAGAGAGGAGGTCAGCATCTCTAACTGGGGTCAGGACACAGTTCTTCAAGATAGGAGGATGAAGCCCCAGAGGAGCGTCTGCATTGAAGCCTGGAATAGACACCGTGTCTTCCACGGGACACAGTCAGAGCCACCATCGCCTCCCCCATCCCTGACCTTAGGAGGTAGCCCTCCAAACCCAAACTCTCCCCCACACAATGTAAAAACTTGGGTTCAGTCTTCCCAACTTTGTTCTGAGAAATGAGATAAGAGGAAGAATTCAGCTCCTCCCTTCAGCCCTAGAGCTCCAGCTGCTGGTGCAGGGAATCTCCTAATAACCGATCCCTCCTGAGTAGAGACCACAGTCCCTAGTCCTGGGTCTTTATCAGTGACTCCCTCCTCTGTGCTCGAGGGGGTGGCAATGGTGCGATGCTGCAGCCACCTGCCTATCTGACCTGAGTCCTCTGGTCTCTCCCCATTATCTCCTGCAGCACCAAGGAATGTAGTGTTATCCAGCTTTTCTGGCAGAAAAAATGTCTTTGTGTTTTGAATCTCAACCTATATGGCTCCCCCTTAGGGCCAGAAATTTGGTTGGTCACAATCACTGGGAAATAGTGGCTCAGGACATTGCAGTTTAATTCATTTCACGCTAAACATCAAGGAAGATGAAATATACAACATGGAACATGGTGGCACCAGAGCAGATGTATGGGGTTTTCTCTAGGACCTGCAAGTCTGGCTTTGGTAACTGGGAAGATAGCATGTCATTCCCTGAAATAGAGGGTGCCGGAGGAGGAGCAGGTGCTGGGGGAAATAATGTTCATTTGGAGGCATGTTGAATGTGAGGTGCTCGTGGGTCATCCAAGGAGAAAAGTCCAGTGGATAGTTGAATACAGGCCCTAGAGCATGGGGGTGAGCAGGGAGAAGTCCAATCTGGAGGTGAACCATGGTGATGCTCCCAAATCTTATGTAAACCATGGGTTTGGATGGGGCCATTCAAGGACCTTGCACTGACCAGAAGAACTCGGAGCCAAAATGGTACCATGTGGAGGAAGAGCAGAGGAAGGAGCTCCAGGAAAGGAGACTGAGAAGGAGCAGCCAGAGAGGCAGAAGTGAAACCAAGAGGGGTTTTGTTTGTTTGCTTGTCTGTTTTGTTTTTAAACCAATGGATGACAGAGTTTCAAGGAAATAAGTCAACAAAGTCAAATACTAAGAGATTGCAAGTAAGATCAAACCTGGGACTTGGCCACATGTTAGTCAAAGGCGATTTTGGTGAGAGCATTTGAGGGGTGGGTCAAGGAGAAGCCAGACGGTAGGGAGTGCAGGAAGAGGACGAGGACACAGATCACTAAGTAGTTTACAGGGCTGAGGAGGGGGCAAGTGCGGGAAAAGCTGAGCACCCTTATTTGGTAAAGGGAAGAACCATGAGCGAGGAAGGGGAAGGTAAGATAAAGAGGACAATGGATGGGGGATCATGGAAGGTTAGAGGATGGGGGCTGCGTGCCCTGCCTCTGCAGAGTGAAACTTGTAGGTGATGGGGAAAGATGAAGTTATTTTCCTCTGTGAAGTAGGAGGTAGAACCATCTGCATGGGGTAGGGTGGGAGATGGTGGGAAGGAGTTGAGGAAAGAGAAGAAAGTTAGGAATTGTCATTGAGGGGAAGCAGAATGAAAGTAAGCAGAGATGCACAGCATTGCCTCACTGTGTGACAGGCCTGCTGGGGCGGGAGTCTGTGAGTTCCCAGCTCCTCTACTCAACATGGTCACGCGGCTTCCTCCTTTCACATGGACAGCTCACCATGGGACACGGCATGTTGACCCAGCATCGGAGTGTTGCTGGGCAGAGTGGTTAATACCAGACCACAGGCTATGGGCTGGGATGCGAAGCAAGAGCCCACACAAAGGAGCTGCCCGACCAGAAGAGGAGGAGTTTGTAGTATGTATTAAGAGTACAGGTGAGAGGCAGAGGAGCTGAAGGATACAGACAAATGCTGGATTGTGACCTTTTGGAGGTGACACTCCCGATGGTAGTGGGGCGCCCATTGGGAGTGCACTGTTTTGTGGAGAGGAGGTGAATGCCCTCAGAAATGAGGAGGCCGAAGGAGAACAAAGTGAGGGCATCACACAGATTTCTCAGACACACATTCCGAGAATGCACTAGGGTAATGGTGGGAGAAGGGACCGGGGAGAAGGGACCGGAAGACAGTAAGCCAGGTGCCCAAGTCCTCAGTGAGTGCAGGGAAGGAAGTAGGAAATCAAGAACAAATGAGTTATCTGAGCGGCAGGAGACTCCAACTCATGCTTATCTAGAGATGGAAGAAAAGATATCTGGAAGAAGCAATGAGAGTAAAAATAACTCAGGCCCTGCCCCTCAGATATGTATAATGGGATCCTGGGTGAGGGGAGACCTCAGCCGCTCATTTGAGAAGTGGGGGAGAACATTCTCTCCATGCTTGAATAGCACTTCATCTGTCCTCTGAAACCTCTCTTGTAGGTCAGCAGTGGGTGGGGTGGGGAGTGGGGACCCTGAGGATCTGTCACAGGGTGAGGGGCAGCAGCCCTTTGTTGGGGTGAAAAGTGGCAGGAACAGGAAAGTTGGGAGCCTAACCAGCCTCAAGGGATTAAGGCCTGTTTCTCTGTCCTGGGGGTGGGGGGATTGAGGCCAGATGCCACTTGCTGCCTGAGGCTCAGGGTTCCAGAAAGAGCCTCTGATAAAAGGCTGATTTGCACCTGAACAGGTTCTTCCTGTGTGGAGGCAGGTACCAGTTTGTGTCCCAGGGGTCTGTGGGCTCTCCCTGCCCTGGACTATTCCTCAGGGGGAAAACTGATCTTATCTCCATGTCTTTCCTCCAAGCTTAAGCACCACTGATTTTTGTATTTTATTTTTATTTACTTATTTATTTTGGCCATGCTGCGAGGCATGCGGGATCTTAGTTCCCTGACCAGGGATTGAACCCGGGCCCCCTGCAGTGGGACCGAGGAGTCCTAACCACTGGACCACCAGGGAATTCCCAGAAATCTCTATTTTTGAGAAGGAAAAAAGGGAGGAAGAGGAAGGACTGCCACCATGACAGAAAGGACTGGCTAGGTCAGAAGACGAAAGGGTGGGGTGGGGGAGTTGACGGGCATCAGAGTCCAGCACCAGCCCTGAGCTCTCCTAGGACACGAGCTCGCCTGGCTTCCTCACCCTCCTCCCTCCCTGAAAGACAGAAGCACACCTTATCTGCTATCCTTCACTTCCTGCAGTCTTGGGCTGCCTTCTTTTTTTTTTTTTTTTTTTAAGCTGCACGGCATTCGGGATCTTAGTTCCCTGACCAGGGATCCCTGCCATGGAAGTGTGGAACCTCAACCAGTGGATAACGAGGGAAGTCCCTACTTAGGCTCCTTAATATTTACTTCTGTGAAAAGCCAGGAAGATGGGAGGCTATGAGGCCTGTGCTAATGGAAAAGGCATGGGGTGGTGGTTAAAAAAAAAAAAAAAAAAAAAAAAAAAAAAAAAAATCAAAATATTTACCCGGTCCTTTCCCCTACGCATACCCACCTATCTGGTATGTGTTAGGAATGAGTTTGGCTTGTGTTTGGAAAAGCAAACAGTCAAGGTCCTAAGCACCCAGCCATCAGCAGAACACAAAGTCCCTGTGATCCACCTCAGTCCCGCCCACTGCCCCATCTTCCAGCTGAAACTCAGATACCAGAAGGTGTGCAAACAGAGGAGGTGCTCTACCCCACCAGTCAGATTCTGTTTTCTCCACTTCGGCCCACATCTACCCACTCAGTTCCATTTAAGAAACAGTTTCTATCTGTCTTTACTTTTACCACCAGTCTTGGTTAAACATCAGAAAAGAGACAAATTAGACACTTCTCAGAAACTGGAATTTTATAAAAAGGCATTTTTCTCTTATATCCATAAAATGATATAATTTTTGCAAGTATAGAAATGTGTCATAAATTATACAGAATGTTCCTTAATTACAGCTCATTGCAACTTGGTACTTTCCTCCCTCCCTAAAAAACGAGAGAGAACCAAAAAAATAATATATATATAACTGTGTGTGTATATATATATATATATATTTATATATATATATATATTTATATATTTATATTTATATAATATAGACAAACAAAATATGAAAAAAAATCATTTCCTCTTTGGTATAAAAATCAGACTCTCACCTTGAGAGACACACAAACAGACATGATGTTGGGTTTGTAAACCATGTGGCCTAAAGAATTTCCCTGTCAAGCTTTCCCCGCCCCCACCCCCTGCCCACCCAACCCTGCCTCAACGCAGCCCACCTCCAGTTCCCTTGGGACTCCCACATAGCCCACTCCCAGCTCCACACCATTCCTGAGTAACCCTCTCCACTACCAAAGACAAGGAAAAAGTTCTTCCCGAGACTGATTTGGTAGCAACTAACTTGGGAGACACGTAATTTGGGGAAGTGCTTCCTAGGTGTAGATGATGGAGAGGAAGGACAGGCAGGCCGAAGCTCTGCTGTCCAGACCAAGCCAGGCGCGGGGCAGCCGCCTCCTCTGCTTTTCCCCACCACTCAGTACAGGGACCCCACCAAACCCCGCCGCGTGCTGGGCCTGGAGCGGGCGGGACCTCTTTTACCAGAGGGAGAAGTAGAGGTCAGCTTCCCTTTAGCCTCATCTCATGGTGCTCAGCTTCCCCTTTTGGGCCACCTCAGGCGCAGGAAGACACCAACGAACAGGGAGAAGGAAAGTCAGAACAGACTCTGCCAGTAAACTTGGGTCTAAATTTAAAATGAAAGAAAATGTTCTTAGGACTACATTTCACACCCAGCTTTAGGTCACTGAGAAGGACAGGGCCACTTTCCTAGGCTCCAGCCCAATACCAGCAGGACTCACGGAATCCAGGAGTTGCGTGTGTTGAGGAGGGGTAGCACTTCACTCTCAAGGTGAGGAAGGAGACAGGAGCAGACCCCTGTATACTCTCCCCGCACCCTGTGGCTGACAGGCACCTCCCTCGCTGGTCAGCCTCTGTCCCTCGTGGGCATCAGCCCCTCCCAAACCGCTCCACATCTATCCGGCCTCCTCTTCCCCAGGAGAGTTAAGACACCAATCACAACATAAAAGTCATATAAAGGCCTCCTCCACTTGCCAAATAAAAAAGACAAAACCAAACTGGACACAAACACACATCAAGGAGAGACACACACACTGTGAGGGGCCGAGGGCCCCAGCAGGTCTCTGGCTTCCCGGCATGATACATTCTTGTGTAATTCAGGAACAGGGGCTCTGGGGCCCCTCTGGGGAGTGGGAGTAAAAAAATACAGAGATTACAGTCTCCCTGTGGGCTCCCAGGCAGGGCAGGGGCAGACACAATCTCTCACAGTTTTTTCTTCTGTTTTTGGTTCCACATCTGATCCCCCACTGGGGCTGGTCAGCCCCCACTCTGCCCTTGGGGCCGGCCCCCTCCACCCTCCCAGCTGCTAGGAGGGCCCTGGGCTGGGGATGCCCCAGCCACTCCTAGTGGGACCAGCAGGACAGAGTCTACCAGGGGAGATGGGATGAGGACCTGGGCAAGGAATGAGGACCCGCAGTTCTGAGATGTTGTCCTCTCGGTGGCCGGCCAGCCCTGAGTGCGCTGATCACCGGCAAGGGGCGTCCCCGTCCCAGCCGTCACCCCTTGAGGGGCTTGTCGGCCCCTCCGCTGGGGCTGCTGGTGCTGTCACTCTTCTTCCTGCGCAGGCTCTCAATCCAGCTGGAGCTGGAGCGGGTGGTGAAGCCAGAGAGTGCCAGGGAGCTGAGCCGCATGTTTTTGCCAGACATGATGAGCTCCCCGAAGCCCTCCTGGTGGGAGAAGGCGTAGCCGGAGCGCCGGGAACCCGTGCGACCCACCCGCCTCATGCAGCGGTGCTGGGCCTTCTGCTTCTTCCTCACCAGCTGGGTGTAGCGGACCTGGCGGGGGAGGCACGAGGGAAGGAGCCTCCGTCAGCGTGGCAGCGTCAGACACCGCCTCAGGGAAGGGCCCCAGAGCGCCTGGGATGGGGCAGGCACGGGCACCTCCAAGACTGCCCAGGCTGTCTGTCCCCAGGAAGGGCAGAGGACCACCGTCCACGCACTTAACAGAAACTGCAACCACAGGCGTATTTAAGCCCGAGGGCTTTCGGACACACGGGCTCCGTCCCCCAAAGCAGACAGGCTGGCCTCTCACCGTGTCTGAGAGATCCGGCTTCAGGTTCAGCCTGAGGAACCGAAAGGCGACCACAGGCATGATGCAGACGACTGTGGTGAGCACGATGGTCAGCCACACGGTGGGCTGGGCCAGGGTGTTCTGGGCATTACCTGGGAACAAAGGAGTCAGGGGCCTTGGGAGTCACAAAGCAGGTGAAAGGGCAGCACTGCCCCGCTGAGTTCCCCATTTCTTTTTCTGGCAGCCCCACTTCCCCAGTCTCAAAACCTAAGTCATCCTTGTCTTCTCTTTCTCTCTGCTCTCCAAATATTTATCTCCAACTTGGACTCTAGCTCCAAACTCTGAAAACAACTTCAGACCTGTTTTGTTTTGTCTTTTCTTTTTTCTTTTTTTGGCTGCACGACATGCAGGATCTTAGTTCCCCAACCAGGGATCGAACCCGCACCCCCTACAGTGCAAGCGCCAAATGATAACCACTGGACCGCCAGGGAAGTCCCCAGACCTACTTCTTTAACTGCCTTAACCTGACATCTCTGTTGAACATCTAACAGGCACCTCGGTTTCACACGGCTGAAAGTGAACTACTGTTTCCTCCACCCCAATCTGCTCCACGTCTTCCCCAGCCCAGGAGATGCCACCACCCACTAAGCTGCTCCAAGTAAAAGCCCCGGAGTCAACCTGGTTCCTACCCCCACCATCTCAGGCCCCCATCCAATCTGCTGGCTCCATTTCCAAAATATCTATGGGATTCCACCACTTTTCACTCGACTCCAAGCCACCATCATTGTCACCTGGGTTACTGCTATAGCCTCCTAGCTGGTCTCCCTGTTTTCTACCTTTGCCCTCTACCTTTTATTATCCACAAAACAGTAAGAGTGATCCTGTAAAAACATAAATCAGTTTATGACATTTCCCTGCTCAAAACCCTCTGATGATGGCTTCCTATCACATTTAGATTAAAATTCAAAGTTCTTACTTTGACCTATAAAGGCTTAAATGATCTGGACTGATTCTCATCTCTGCCTTCCTGCCTCAGCCCTACCTTCCAACCTCGTTTCCTTCACTCCCCCAGCTCCTCTGCTGCTGACGACCTCCCCACAAGCCCTCACCTAAGGCTTCCATATCACTGTTTCCTCTTCCTGGGCTGTTCCTGTCCACAGAGGCACATGGCTCACTCCTTCCTTTCATTCAGATTTCTCTGTGCCAATGTCTCTTCCTCAAAAGGGCTTTGCTGATGACCCTTGTACCTTGATGCCATTCCCCACTCTCTCCTCCAAAAAAAAAAAAAAAAAGAGAGAGAGGCTCCTGGCAAGTCAAGTGCACACCTGACAGAGCCTGGCATTCTGACTCCTCAAATGGCCTGCCTTTCTAACCTCTCTTCCACTGCTTCTCAAAGGGTATTCTTGTCCTACCCTAGCTGGAGCACTCTCTATTTCCTAGAAATAAACAGCCTTTTCACACTTCCAGCTCTCCGGCTTGGAATCTGGCTCCCCAGTCCTGGCCACACCCTCAGCAGCCTCTTCTGGGGGACTATCCCTGACCACCCCACAAACAGTCATTCTGCTGACCATGAAGCCTGCCACCCCTTCGCCTCCCTTGTAGCCTGGCAGGGCTGTTCTTCATTTTCATGGATATGGAGACCCTCTGAGGGCAGGGCCTGGGTCGGATACTAGATCCTGACAGCACCCTGCAGAATACCTGGCACATAAAGAGGGTTGAATAAATGCCTAACTACCCCATTAGTCCCAGAACAACTGTGATTCCTCACTGATTCAAGAGGAAGCCACAGGCACTCACCCACAAACCGGAATTGGTTTGGAAACATGTCAAAGAGCCCATTGCTGTGCATGGCAAAGAGGATGGCAAAGTAAACCGCCAGGCTGCCCCAGATGAAGAAGTGGTTGATGGCCGTCCAGTAGCCGGTATCCAGCCCAATCTGCAAAAAGCAGTTGTTACAGGCAGAAGGAGCACCCCCCCCGACCAAACCCCAGTCCCCCCTCCCAGGAACAGAACTGCAGTGCCCAGTGCACCCCAAGGACAGGAGCCCCACCCCTTCCAGAGGGGAGGCCAGTTCCCGGACTGCCTCCTACCTGCACACTGACCACGATGACCAGTGAAGTGGCCACGGTGACCGCAAAGGACTGGTAGTCAGCCAGCTGGGTGCCATCATCGCGGGTGGCCTCAGCAAACACCCCATAGGGGATGAAGAACATGAGCACAGACGTGTAGATGCCCTGGGCGATGCAGATGAAAAATTCCCGCTTGTTGAAGAGGAGGTTCAGCTGGCCTGGCTCATACAGCTTAGGGTACTCCATGCTCCGCTGCTCCGGGACATCCTGTGTGCAGAGGGCCAGTGGCACAGGATGCCTCAGAAGCTGCCGCTTTAACTCAGGAAGGCTGAGGGCAGACTCTGTCCCCCTGCCTCTTTTCTTCTAAATTCTTCGACAGCTATATCCGACCTCAAGCCAGCTGCCCCCAATCCATCTTTTGTTCAGCAACCCAGGGGAGTTACAGGTCAGGTGTGGCTGACAGGGAGAACCAGCCACACCCTGACCAGCTCACAGAACTGCCTTCCCAGGGACCACAGGCAGTGGGCACAAGCCTACCACTATCAGGTGGCTCTCTTGCAGCAACGTCTTTCTCCCCAGCCCGCCCGGTCATCCAACTCCCCCATACCTGATCGAAGACCCCCATAGCCAGGACTGGGAGGGAGGTGTACACGATGTTATAAAGGGTGATGAAATACTGGTCATAGACGGTCTGGAAGGAGAACAGGGAGCGAGAGAGGAGTGAACATGCAGTCTTTCTTCACTACAAATCAGGCGGAGGAAGACAGCCGACGTGGCATATGTGGAGGCCTAAGGAATTTTCTGGAACTCCCTCTCCAATTCTTCAACAAGCATTTTCTTAAATGCATGCATCAGACAACAGCCAGGCCCTAAGGGGACCAAGCAATGAACAGGACAGACACAATCTCTGTCCTTAAGGAGCTTAAGGATTGGCAAGTCAGGGCAGTGGGGAGCTCATTACCTGGGCCGAGAAGCCGCAGAAGAAGCCAAACCAGAAGTGGACCATGGTGAAAGCGAAGTTCTTGTAAAAGAAATAGCAGAGGAACTTGCACATGCGCAGGTAGGACCAGCGCCCGTGCACCAGCAGGAGGCGTTGCAGGAACTTGAACTGGGAGAAGGAGTAATCGGAGGCCAGGACAGCCTGGATCCCTTCCTGCCCACTGATGCCCACACCAATGTGAGCCGCTGCAGAGACAAGAGATGACACAACAGGATGAAGACAGCCACACCCTTCAGACTCACATCACATTTTGGCCCCCTCCCCCATCATTCCTCCCTGGGCCCCTCTCCCTTCCCCAGCGCCCAGCCGCCACACCTACGCAGTCCACTCACTTTTGATCATGCTGACGTCGTTGGCTCCATCCCCGATGGCAAGGGTCACAGCCTTCTTGTACTTCTTAACCAGTTCCACCACTTGTGCCTTCTGCAAGGGGGTCACCCGGCAGCAGATGACAGCTTTGCAGGCACAGGCTGTCTCCAGAAACTCCAGCTCCATGTCTGCCTCTAACGCATGGGCCTGGAACACAGAGTGCTGAGACAGCCCCAGTCTTCTCCAGGAGAGACCTGAGGGTCAGCTCGTCCAAGTCCCTGTAAGACCGCAGCCCCTCTGAAGTCCAGGGAAATGGGAACATGGTAAGATCTACGAGCCACTCTCTGAAAAGATACTGCCCAAGCGAAGGAAGACGACACTTACCAGGCTGTGCCCATTGATAACCAGGGCGTACTCCCCAGCCACGGCTTCCAGGACAGAAGGGAGCTTGGAAGAAGAAAGCTTCTCCTGGTAGGTGAAGCCATTGCTTACAGTGCGGGACGAGTCCATCATCTTCTCCCGGGCTTTCCTGTGAAGGGGGAAACGAGACCATGGTCTGCCAGGACAGGAGCAGGGATTCAAGCCCAATCGGGGAACCTCTGCCCGATCCCCAGGTACACGGCAGAGCATCTACCTGCCTCGGGCCTTTTTACCTGAGCTCCTCCCGCACTTCCAAGACCGTGTGGCCAGTGACGATGAACACCTCCGTCATGTCGTCCGTCAGCATCTTGCAGGAATAACCAATGTTCACAGCCGTCTCTACCAAGAGAGATTGCAGGAGCTCTGGGCAGGCCCCCGACAAGGTCAGCGCACTTGCCAGCCCAATGTCCTAGGCTCATGCAAGGACTCCACGGGGCTGTGTCCAGATGCAATCTCCTCGGCCCTGCTGGTTCTCACCTTGCTTGTCCCCTGTCAGCACCCAGATCTTGATGTTGGCCAGCGTCAGGAGGGCGATGGTCTCTGGAACCCCTTGCTGAAGCTTATCCTCAATGGCCGTGGCGCCCAGCAGCTGAAAATACCACAAGGGTCCCTGGGACGAGAGTCCAGGCACGACTCCTCCTTGCCCACCCTTGGCCCGTTCTGCAGCCCATACCATCATGTCGCTCTCAACCTCCTCGTAGACGCTGGCCAGCCGGTCCTCTCGGCTGTCCTGGGCCAGGCTGGCCTGGAGCCGTCTCTCGGCCCATTCCTCATAGTACTCTTCATCCAGATCCTTGTAGGCCAGGACCAGGGTTCTCAGCCCTTCGCCCGCGTACTCCTGGAGAAGGAGTCAAGAGAGTCAGCCCCCAGCCCCTCCCACCACCCCGGGAGTAGCAGAACCACAGGGCTCTCTTCCTCACGCCTACATTCAGGTGGTCAGTGGTGGTGTTGAGGAGCTCTTGGGTGGAGTGGTGGAGTCTGTCCAGCAAGATGGTGTCAGCCCCTTTGCAGTACAGTCGGATCTTCCCCTCTGGATTCCGCACTACGGGTGGGGTGGGGGGAGAACATCCCAGAAAAATTCAGGCAGGTGAAGCCCCCCCAACCTTAAAACATCAAGGGTCACCCAGTACACCTCACCCATCCCGGGTCTGCATGCTGCCCCTGAATGTCCCCAGCACCCCCGTCCCGGCCTCACCTATGACTGACATCCGTTTGCGGATGTTGTTGAAGTCCAGGATGGCCAGCAGCTGGTAAGTGATGGCTGTGCCCATCTCGTGGACAGTGACGGTCTTGGGTGTACGAGAGCGGAATACGAAACCAAAGTTCCTGGCTGCGGTGACCAGAGCCCCCTCGTCTGGCGACTGGGCTTTGTAGTACAGCTCCCCTGGGTGGGGAGGAAGAACACAGGTGGTGTCAGTGGCCCCATTCTCAGCTGAGTGTCCCACCCAGGAAGCCCCAGGCAGCCACACTGCAGACCACAGCCCGAGCCCAAAGGCACAAGCCAGGTGGGGGAGAACACAAGCCAGCTCCTCGGCTCACCTTCGTTTTTCTTTTTCTTTTTTTAAGGCCGTGCTATGCGGCACGTGGGATCTTAGTTCCCTGACCAGGGCTCAAACCTGTGCCCCCTGCATTAGAAGCATGGAGGCTTAACCACTAGACCTCCAGTGAAGTCCCTCACCTTCGTTCTTTTCTTCTGACATGACGGTGTGACACAGGGAAAGGAGGCGGAAGAACTCGTGCGTGTGTGGGTCCCCCATCTTGACAGCCTCCAAGAGGGTAGGGTCCCAAAATAAGAACTTCTTGTCAGCCAGAGGATTGAAGGAGAAGTTGACGGGTTCAGGCCTCTGGAGCAGGTAAGAGGGTGATCAGGAAAGGGTGGGTCAAGAGGCTGCCTCCCAGGGAGGCGCTGTCCCCACCAAGATCCTGTCCACTGTGGACCTCAAGATTCCCACTTCTGCTACCAGCTCTTCCTTAGAATACCATTTCCTCCAAGCAGCTTCCATTTCCTGACCAGACAACACATCACTCCTAACCACACCAACCCTGCCCGGGCACCCTGTGTTTAACTGGCACAGACAATCACCATGGGGTCTGGACCTTACCTCTCCCAATTCAGCTTTGTGGCCCAGGACATCGAACACATCACCTACACACAGCCAGGACAGAAGGAGGAGCACCGTCAGAGCTCGAGATCTCACAGAGCAGGGGGAGAAGCCTCCAGCACAGGACCCCCCCAGGCATCTGGAACCCGCAACCCTAGTCACTGAGTGAATGTCACCCAGATTCACACGGCTGACTCAAAGGACAGGAGGCGCAGGCACCCTGGATCCTCAGAACTCCAGGACTGAAAGCCATGACACCCACTGCTCTCCATCCCCATCCACGCTCCAGCTCTCCCCCCAGGGCAGCTCCAATTCCACACCCATGTCCCCAGGGCTCCCAGGCCCCTTGGGGTGCCTTTCGCTCTTTAGGCCTGCACAACAGACAAAGCCTTACACACTGGCCATGGGGCCTGGGTTAGTAGAGAAAGCAGTTAGGAGAGGGGCTCACTCTGCATAAAAGACCCCACACACGCTGACCAAGCCATCCCAGCAGCTCAGCCACAAGGCCACTGCAGCGGGGCCACACTGGAAAGGCCATGGTCACATTCCAGAGACTCACAAGGGCC
The DNA here is from genome assembly GCF_000442215.2 of Lipotes vexillifer. Lineage (NCBI taxonomy): Eukaryota > Metazoa > Chordata > Mammalia > Artiodactyla > Lipotidae > Lipotes > Lipotes vexillifer. The sequence goes on from NW_006785665.1 coordinate 3,298,441, forward strand.
CTGGACAGCAACACAGGGAGAGTCTAGACTCCAGCAGGGCTGACAAGGTCCAACCTGGCCGGGGTGCCCAGGAGCCAGTGTCTTGGGCTTCACTTCAAACAGCCAAGGAGCTCCCCTACTGCCTGGAGCTGGGATCGGGGTGAGGGCACCAGCAGAGGAGAGGGGAAGCACTGTCAGTGTCTACCTCCTGACCCGGGGCGCAGAGCAGACCCTCTCAAGTCCCACAGACCCAGGTAGGAGAGAAGTAAAACCCAAACATCAAGACAATTGTGGGAGCCCCCGTAGCACAGTCCTTCAGGCGAGACGCAAGCCCTCGGACCCTGGAGGCGCAGCCATACCGTAGCTGCGGCCGTTGATGGAGCACTTGTTGAAGACCATGATGTTCTGGGTGAGGGTGCCCGTCTTGTCGGAGAAGATGTACTCCACCTGGCCCAGCTCCTCGTTCAGGGTGGTGGTGCGGGCCTCCGCGGGCGTCCGCCTCTTCACGCAGAACATCTTCTTGTCCCAGTTGATGAAGTAGCTGTGGCCCAGGCGGATGACTTCCACGCTGCACAGGGCACAGGAGGTGAGGCTGGGGCAGGAAGGGGAGGGGGACCCCACCCCCACGGGCCTTTGCTGCAGGCCCTCCGCCTGGGGAGAAACAAGAGTGGAGCGGATACCTGGGCAAGGGCACCTGGGTGCGGGAGGGCAAGGAGAGCCTAAAGGTGGGGGTCCCCGACCCTGACCCTCTGACGCTCTCCAGACAAAAAAGGTGCAAAGGGCCTGGGCAGGCGGGACAGACGGCACAGGCAGAGGAGAGGGGACTGCGGGCAAGGCACTCGACCAGTTCTTACCTCAGGACTAATAATACAGAAACCATGCAGAGAAAACAAGAGAAAGTGCAAGAGGGAAGGAAGAGAAAAAACAAAGAGAAAAAGAAATAATGAGGGTGCTGCGCGTGCCACAGGCACACAGACGTCCCTGCAGGGAGAGGAAACCGAGGAGGCCCTGGAGCCCGTGCCTTGCTGCCCGAACACAGGCGAGCTCGCTCCTTCCGCCCAGCTCTGGGCTGCACAACCTGACCTGGGGTGTTTGGGAAGAAGGCGGGGCAGACTGAGATGCTGACTCCAGAAGGAAGCGGGGCCTCAAGAGTCTGGGGAATAACACCAATTTACAACGGCACAGGGCTCTCAGCATCCCAAGGTGTGTTCGCATCATCCTCTTTACCAGGCATTACCCTTGGGATTTGGACTGCCAGCATCTCAGAAAGGGCCCCATGTTTAGGTCCAGCACAGCCAAGCAATGGGGCCACATCTGGAACCCTGCTTCCAACCTGACTGAGGCTGCTGTCAGGATCCAGCTACCACACAAAAAATGAGCTGGCTGGAAATGCCTTAATGGCCTTTGCCCCACTCTGCTGATCAAGCGTCCCCTCTCCACCCTCCCCGCAAACACATACTGTAACCTGATGACACTTAGAAACTTTCTCAGGCAGCTACCATAGGCTTCGAGTGAACTTGGATACAAAACAAAGACAGCGAAGTCCAAAGATGGAAAAAAAAAAATCAGATTGGAAACAATAAAACCTTTAAATAGTAATGAAATACCAGAGTTGTGATGATAATACCACCCATTATTCGTATAGTAATTTAATTTTTAAAATGTATTTTCCAATCTTGTATCTTATATCAAAATGTCCCTATTAAGAGAATGAAACTGGTATTATTCTTCCCACTTTACATGAGAAAACCAAGGCCCTAAGGGACTGTGGATTTGCCTGAGGTCACGTGGCTACTGAGTAGGCAGGACTAAACCACAAGCCTTGTGAGTCTCCTCCTAATGCTCAAAAGCCCCTGTCCACTGTCCACCCTCAGCACAGAAACTCCTTATCTCCTACTCACTGTCAACAGCACTAGGACTCAGTGGCTAGTGGGGAGATCTGAGGACTATTAGGGGAATCTATGTGAACAAAAAACAACATATGGGAAGAGATCTGAGCATCTCTGTAAAGCATTTCCTCAAAAATGTTACAGGTTGGGAGTTCCCTGGCGATCCAGTGGTTAGGACTCTGCGCTTTCACTGCCGAGGGCCTGGGTTTGATCCCTGGTCAGGGAACTAGGATCTCACAAGCCACGCAGCCAAAATAATAAAAATAATAATAAAGTATACAATTTGATAAATTAAAAAAAGTCACAGGTTCTCTTATCTCAAGTCCAAGGCACTAAATACAAAAAGATCTTCTCTCTTCTTGCCATTCTTTCTTCCTCCTGCATCCCCCCGCCCTTCCTGTTCATTCTCCCTGTTAACATTCTCTTTCCTGCAAACATCCTAGGTGTCCTCTTACTCCTATTCATGCTGTATGCCACTGCCAGCCAATACTTCCTAAAGCATTCTTTAGATTTTTTTAAAGAATCTTTTAATGGTTTCTTAAGTAAAAGTCGATTGGCAAAGATTCAGGACCCTCCACAATAGGGAACAAGCTTATGTTTCCAGCTCTCTGTCTCACAGCCCCCCACTCACAGTCCATGATCCTGACAAACTGTCCCAGGACCAACCATTCCAAGGTCCCTATCTCTGTGCCTTTGTTTCCAGCCCTCTCCTCCAGGCTCCACCTTCACCCATCCCTGCCACCATTCAAAGCTCAAGTTCACCAGCAACCTCTTCAAAGATGTCCTCTCTGATTAACTATGCGGGGAGTAATGCTCTTCCAACCCTCATGGCACTTTGTGCCTCTGTGGTATCTCAGTGGGATGCATGGTAGCTCGGTGTCTTACACTGTTTGCATCTCTCCTCCCCTACCAGTTTGCTGCTTTTGAAGGCAGAGGCTTGTGTGATGTAATACACACATCAACTGTGTCCCCTTGCTTTACACATAAGGGTAACACTGAAGGTGTTACAGCACTAGTTCCCATTTTGTTTTATAACATGTTCAGATTTATCTCCCTCTACTAGACTGAAGCTCCTGGAGGAAAGGAAATCCATTCCTAATACATCTTTGTATGTGCCACAGCACCTAGCATGCTTCTTTGCACAAAGTCGGCATGTGATAAATATGTGCTGAATAAACCAATATGGTTTCTGTTCTAATACAATCCAAAGTGCCAGGAAACTGTGGTGAAGTTTGCTTTGTACAAAAAGATAAACAGATAATATAAAATGTTCACAGCACAGGAAGGAGAGGACCCCAAGTTCACTCTCGAGAATTTCGTCTTCACAGAAGACAGAAGTTTGCCAAGGGACCACCTGAGTTCCCTGGAGAGACCCCAGAGCAGAGAGAGCGCATACCTGACATAGAGCGATATGGGCACAACGGTGTTGAGGATGATGATGTAGGACCAGAAGGAGAGGAAGCCAGAGAAGAAGGCACTGTCCACCGCCTCATCCCAGGGCAGGTAGACCTGGAAGCGTGTCCCAACCTCGTGCTCCCAGATGGCATTGCCAATGGCTAGGATCACCCCCATGCAGACCAGAAATCCAAAAATCTGCAGAGGAATGAGAAGCAGAGGCTAAGCTGCCACTTAGGAAGCCCTCAAAACCAAGTGCATCTCTGAAGGTCACCACTGGTACCCTGAGCTCTTGAAAGCTCAGGCATCTTTTCTTTTTTTTATAAATTTATTTATTATTTATTTATTTTTGGCTGTGTTGGATCTTCGTTGCTGCGCACAGGCTTTCTCTATTTGTGGCAAGCGGGAGCTACTCTTCATTGTGGTGCACAGGCTTCTCATTGCGGTGGCTTCTCTTGTTGCGGAGGACGGGCTCTAGGCACGCAGGCTCAGTAGTTGTGGCTCGCGGGGTTAGCTGCTCCGTGGCATGTGAGATCTTCCCGGACCAGGGCTCTAACCCGTGTCCCCTGCATTGGCAGATGGATTCTCAACCACTGAGCCACCAGGGAAGCCCCTCAGGCATCTTTAAAATGGTGGCATGCTCTAGTGGGAAGCGCCCAGAACTGGTGACAGGTTCTAGTCTGTCACTGACCATCACGTGGACTTTGACGTTTTCTCAACTGTATGCTGGGAGGGCTGAAATGGTTGTGTAGCTCCCACTCTGACATCCTAGAACATTTGGGAGACCTCAAAGATGGTAAGAGTGGGGGTGAGCTACTTTCAACATACCGAAGAAGCTTACTAGAAATCACCCATTTACCAGAGCTAAGCCTCTACAAGCTAACAAAAATGCCGGGATTTCCCTGGTGGTCCAGTGGCTAAGACTCCACGCTCCCACCGCAGGGGGCCTGGGTTAAATCCCTGGTCAGGGAACTAGATCCCACATGCCACAACTAAGAGTTCTCATGTTGCAACTAAATGTCCCACATGCGACAGCTAAGACCCAGCGCAGCCATAAATAAATTAATTAATATATTTTTTTAAATGCCAAGTTTCTGTAATGTTCATTATCTTATACAGATTGCCAAAAAAAGTTTTTTAACCAAGACACAAATTATGTCTTCATAAACGTAGATTTCTTAATAGTCAAAAAACTTATAAAGCTTGGAGTCCTTGAAGAAGGATCATAAGAAAGTTTTGGTGGTTTAAAAGAAAAAAATTGAGACCATTGCATGATTTCAGACATCTATCTTCAAAGCTGCCTCCACTCTGGGTGCTTTGAAACAAAGCAGGAACCATCCTGATGCCCAAGGACTACCAGGGGGCGATGCAAGCCTTGGCCTGATAGCCTCTCAGACTGGGGTTTCTGCAAACCCTTCAAGGCCAGGGAGGAAACTGTCTCACCAGAGGCTGACCCCAGCTTTTGCAAGCTGGCGTGTGGGGGGCAGGCAGCAGGCAGTGGGAGCACAAGAAGGGGAGGAGAGCCCAACAAGGAGCTCAAATTTTTAGCCAAACAAGAGAAGGATTCAGGAATTGCCAAAACTAAAACAGAAACTTTTCCTTTGGGATCCTTTGCTCTTGGAAGTCAGGGGAAAAGACCCTGCTATCCATCCTCCAAATGGAAATTTTTCTTTTAATTCGCTCTCCATCCCCATGAAGGCCTCCTTGTCCCTGGCAAAGCAAACAGAAGGTCACATGCTACACTAAGTCACCATCATAACTGGAATCCAGAGAAGGGAAGATTTGTTTTAACTTTCTTTAAGTTGTTGATTCATGCACGTTCCTAAGGTTTTTTAAATAACATCTTCCAAGTCCAAAAAGAGCCTGAAATAAACACTGTCTTTGAGTGGTTGACCTGTCAGTGGCTTTAAAGCTAAAACCTGAAGGCTGACTACTGACCAGAGAGGAGAGATGGAAGTAAAGGGACCCGCCCAGGGAGAACCAGGAGGGCAGGGGCAGGAACCATATGTGGGAAGCCTTACCCAGAGCACCAGTGTATTCATTAGGCGATCAATACTTGTTCTCTTGAATTTTGTCCTGCCGCTGTTCTGCATTAACTTAGTGTCAGGACCTAGAAAGGAATGCGAAGGGCTGGGAAAGCCAAATAACAAATCTGCCTCTGGGCTTCTGCCCCAGTCCCCAGACTACAGGACATCAGGGTGGAAGAGAGACACTGGCTGGATGAGAAGCTTGGATCCAGGGCGCACTCAGCCTCCTCCCGCATTCCT